>NC_083358.1:42294645-42613145 GCF_030254825.1 Meriones unguiculatus
AGCACACCCTACCTTTTGCTGGTGGTTCAGGAGCTAGCTTCTTTTTCTTCAGTGCTGGACTGGCTAAATCTGCAGTGTCTCCTTTCAGAAAAAGAAAAGGTGGTTTCAAGGTTAAATCTTCTATTCAGTTTCATTATTTGCTCATCTAGGTCCTCAGCTGGATTACAGAAATTCAGTACCCAGAGGAGCAACAGACATGAAGGCAGATAATTTTACTCCTCTCTTTTCTGGCTGCTTCTCTTATTAGACATTAGAAATCACTTCCATCCTAGCTTATGTACACAGAAGCTGGCATTTAAAACGAGTGTCTTCCTTTTGATACAGGGTTTCTCAGTGTCCTGGCTGTCCTGGAACTACTCTGGAGACCAGGCTGGCTTCTTTTGGCTTCTTTTCCTTCCTTCCTTCCTTCCTTCCTTCCTTCCTTCCTTCCTTCCTTCCTTCCTTCCTTCCTTCCTTCCGTTTTTTGAGACAGGGTTTCTCTGTGTAGCCCTGGCTATCCTGGAACTCACTCTGTGGACCAGGCTGGCTTCATCAGCCTGACTTTACCTCCCCCCAGCATTGGGATTAAAGGCGTGCACCACCACCACCCAGCCTGATGTTTCTCAAAGCTACTTTCTAAGCATGGATTTGTATAATCATAGTTTTTAAAAGTACTAAATTACTTTATTTGAGGAACAGACAAGACACGTCAATTTTCTCACTAAAGTGTTCATAAAGCAGCATTTTCAACTATAGAATACTCACTGTTAATCTGCTGCCCAATCTTTTCTAACTGCTTACACAGCCGATCAAATATTGCTTTTTTCACACCGGATGTAGTTATCATTTTGGTTTTATCCACATTTAGCTTCAGAATTCTAAAAAACAATTTCATAAATCTGTTTTTCAGTATCACCAGTTTTCTTGGCAAGTAAACCAGATTACAAGCTTATTACCCTTTGCCCACACTTTACCAAGATTCTCTAGCTGTCTAGATTTTCCTTTATTCCAAATGTCATTAGCTAAAAGCTTGTAAATTTGCTCTTAAGCTCCTTAGTTTCTTATTAAACTAGAGGTAAAACACATTTGTTAGTCAGTAAATGGGGCAAATAAAGATATCCATTGCAGAGCTTCGTGTCTCTCAGATGTTAGCAACTTGCAGAGTGGACTCACAGCACCTGTGTCAACTCACTTTGAGAATGTTTCTATTCATACAGAAATTTCATCTCTCTTTGCCCTACTCACAAAGCCCAAATCCTGCTCATATTCTCCTATAGCAAACAATTAAAAATAAAACAACTTGGGATGTAGAAATGGCTCAGTGGGTAAGAGCACTTGCTACTCTTTAAGAGGACCTGGGTTCAATTCCAACACCCACATGGTAGCTCACAACCACTTGTAACTTCAGTTCCAGGAGATCCAATTCCCTCTTTTGGCCTCCACAGGCAGCACATATGTGATAAACTGATACATATGCAGGTCGCATACACACGCATACACACACGCACACACACCAGAGACAATCAGCCATTTCATATTCAGTTAAACATAGTTCCAAAAGCGGAGTTTGACTATTTTCAGTATTTTTTTCAATATCAATATATTCTTTCCTTGTACACCCACATACTTTTTTTTTTTTTAAGATTTATTTATTATTTATACAACATTCTGCCTGCACACCAGATCTTACTATAGATGGTTATGAGCCACCATGTGGTTGCTGGGAATTGAACGCAGGACCTTTGGAAGAACTGTGAATGTTCTTAACTCTGAGCCATCACTCCGGCCCCCACATACCCTTCTTAAACAGTTGTTGATATTACCCATGAATGACAATCAGTCCTAGTTATGTTGCTAACAAATCCGAAGTCATCAAAATTAATGACTAGACAGTGAGAATACAATCTTTTTAATAGACTGTTGCACGATCTTTTTGCAGCCAGTTTTCTCAAAAGGAGAAATAACTTCAAAGATAAAAAAATTATTATTTCATGATAATTCAGCATGTATGCCGACAAGTAAATATTTTGATACTCAAATGTAAGAATTTGTTTCAGAAATGTCTTGTATTCAAATGAACAGTTGTAGGCAGTACTTTTTAAATAATATGACCAGAAAATAAAAAATGGCTACTGTCCTGATAGATTCTAACACTTACAAAAAGCAGGTCTGAAATGAGAACACCTTGTTTACATACACGGTTGCCACTTGGCAAGTAAACTTCTTGAAACACTAGTTCTAAGTTGGCAGCTTTATTACCAGCTAACCCAAGAATCTGATCATAAGGCCACAAACTATAGAGTTACAGGTTTATAGTACAAAATTCGCTAAGCCGAAATCAGTGAAATTAGAACTATTCTTTGGGAATGAAAAGCTCACATACTGGCAACATTTCCCAATGGTAAAAGAAAACTTAAGACTAGCTGGGCGTTGAGGTACACACACTTGAAATCTTAGCACGTGGGAGTCTGAGGCAGGTGGATCGCCATGAGGTGAAGGCATGCCTAGGATACATGGTGACTTCCAGGCCATCACAGAATACACAGCAAAACTCTGTCTCAAAACGACACAATAAAACTCCACAAGAACACTTACTTGCATGCTGAAAGTAGTGCAGCAGTGGTGAAGAGTGGCCTAGACAAGTCAAGATCTGCTCGCTGCACTTCAGGAAGACTGGACTCATAGCTAGGAGATAGCAATGTTTGTCAGGAAGTATTATTTCCAAGGGACTGAAAATGCAATGAAACAATTTAGAAAACAAAACAAAACTTGGACTCCAACTTGAATTGTTGTTCAGCATTTGTTTCCTGGATGCACTGTAACAACTGACTCAGAATTTTTGTTTGTTTGTTTTTAATATTTATTTAGGAGCCAGAGAGATGGTTCAGTGGTTAAGAGTACTTGTTGCTTTTGCAGTACACCTGGATTCCCAGCATCCCACCTGAGGGCAACAGGTATACATGTGGTGCACACACATACATGCAGGTAAACACTTATACACATGAAGTAAATAAATCTTTAAAAAATTATACATACCTTTGCAGTATCTTTGCAGCCATGTTCACTGCTTCTGTACAGCTGAACTGTACAGCTAGGTCTCTTATTCCAATATTTGAGTTTAATCCCAGTAAGCACTCAAAAGATTTAAGACAGCTCTGATACATCTTCTTGTTCAAACCAGAGAGCTTAATTAAATAAGCCTTTGAGAGAAAAAAACACACAAATCTTAAATTCAATATTATTAGCCTTAAATATTTATTAAGTGGTATGAATTATGTTTTTGGTTTTGAGTCTTTAATGGTTGAGCCATCTCTCCAGCCTGTGATACTAATTTATTTAGCCTAAAAATCATCACCCACATCAAGCAGATTATTTCAAATAATTCATACTATAGAAAGGCTCAATAATGCATGTATACAAATAATTTAAAAGTGATTAAACAATATAGCTTGCCTAAGCTGCCCAAAACAAACTACTAGGAAAAATAAGTGATTGGGAGTAGGGTGAGGAAGAACAGGATAATCCACCTTTGTAGGGAACCAACTCTATGTTGAAGAAGTCAGGGACAGCTTCATAAAAGATATAAACAAAGCAGAGTCACATTAAAACAACAACAAAAACTTGGCAGAAAAGCATTTCAGGGGTGTTGAATTTACAAAACTACAAGTCACTAAGTGAACATCAAAGCTTGAGGTCAGGGTAAAAGAGATGGATGGGTTTGACAGAAACAGAAAGTTAACAGAAGTTTTAATGAACACATCCTTTATGACACAGTACTGTGTTAGATATATTACATAAAAATAGTCTTTAGTTATAATAATTATCCAGTGAGACATTTTTTATCCTCATTTTATGGATGAAGAAACTGGCAGCTCTTAGAGCTACTAAATAGTACTGACATTTGGTTTCAACATGTGACTCTTTCTGACTCTAAGATTTTAAAACATTAAGAATTCTGACAAGGGTCTGGTCCAATTGTGAGAGTTAATCTCAACTGTCAATTTGAGATTTAGAACCACCCAGAAGGAGAGCCTCTGGGCATGCCTCTCGGGGATTATGCCGATTAGACTGAGGGGGGAAGACTTGCCCACTGTGGGCGGTGCCATTTCCTGCAATGGGATCCTCTATGGATAAAAAGGAGAAAGTGAATTGAGTACAAAGATTCATTAATTTCTGCTTCCTGACTATAGATGCCATGTAGATTCCCTAAGTTGCTTTGATTTCTGTGCCAGGATATACTGTACCCTTGAACCGAAAGCTTAAAAACCCTCTCCTGTGAGGTGTATTTTCAGGGTAAGTTATTACAGCAACATGGATAGAAATGGAGCCACCCACAAAAAGATAAAAATGAAACAAAGATGCTTCAGTGTTACAACAGATCATTCAAATGTCTTACTACGGGACCAACTTACTCTATCCAAGGGGCACCTCATACAGGAAGCTGCGAGGTCCAGGCATATGACAGCATTGCTGGTTTCTGAGCTATGTGCAGACAGACCGATACACTTCACCTTCGAGAGCCGCAGGTACTCCTCTGCTTTCCTGCTCATAGAGGCAATATGTTCACTAAAACGCTTCCAGAACATTGTCCTACACTTAGGCAAGGGTTGACTTGAGCACGATGGACTCGTACCCTGCCTATAATTATTGTGCAGGTTCATTTGGGGCCTAGAATGCACATCCTTTGGAGAGCGGGAGTTCTTTAGATAGGACCAAAAAGACCCCAGACTCACTTGTGTCCAAGTGCTCTACATGAAAAGTAAATTCAAGTCTCCCCCAAACAACCCTTTTTCTTCTAATATTATTTGAACAAGTATAAAGAGTTGGAAGCAGGCAGGTTAGAGGAAATAAAATCCTCTTTCTCTTCCTTAAATGTGCAGTTCTCAGTTTTGGCCACTTGTGACAACAGTTCTGGGTTCCATGCCGTTTCTTGTCAGTAGCCCTAGAATGAAGCCTACGATTTTTTTTCTATTTTGATGACACTGTTGCTGCCACTAATTCAGGACCACATTTTAGGAACTGCTGTTTTCATGACAACGGAATCCTTTCTTCAAATCTATCTAGTTCTCCCTTCTTTCCCTTCCCTTACCTGACTGGATGCTGACATTCATGGACTGGTTCTGCTCTATACGCTTGCCTGCTGGAGCTTTATTTCCGCAATAGTTTTTTGTTTTTAAACCACTTATTTTATGTAGATGGACACTGTTTTCATGCACAGCAGAAGAGGGAATAAGATTCTATTACAGATGGTTGAAAGCCACTATGTGATTGCTGGGAACTGAACTCAGCTCCTCTGGAAGAACAGCCAGTGCTCTTAACCGCTGAGCCATCTCTCCAGCCCCTCCGCTAGTTTTTACTTCCTACGACAGATCATACAGATCCTCCCAATCTCAAGGGCTTCTGAAAACTGATGCCATCTGGGCCACTCCTGTCACATTTTCCCATGCGTGGCACCATCTACCAAATCAGCCCCAAAGCCGCTGGGGACTTTGATCTCTTACACCCTACTCGTCATTCCACCCTGATGTTCTCGTCATTTACAGTGATTTCCGCAGGGTCGGCCCTACGTGTCTGGCTCATCCCTGTAAACAGATTCAGAGTAATGACCAGAGGCTCTTTCTGACCTTCCCGACCATAGTATATCGCACAGAGCCAGACGGCTCCAAGGACGACTACAAACGCCCTCTCAAATCACCTTCCACAAGACAAGAGCCTGAATTTTTTCTTGCTGTAGGGCCAGAGTCTCGCCCACACCAGCGTGCGGCCATTCTCGCACCGCAGTGCCTCCAGCGTTGCCTTGGGAGAACCCAGGGCCCCCAGTCCGGGGAGGCTCCCGGCACGCACGGCCACACTCACCGCAGTACACTCGGCTCGGCAAGGCCGAGGCGAGGGGCTAAGCGCCGAACCAGCTCCGACTCCATAGCAGGAAGAAACGCGCGCCGAAAAAGTGCGCGCGCAGACTGTCAGACGGCTAAGACCCACCCCTGGCGCGTCCAGATTGGTTGCGACAAGAAGTTCCGACCGTCCCACAAACCAATCCTGGTCTCCCTTCTGCGCATGTGCACACGAGGGTGCGCTGGCCAAGGCGAAGTGAGGGGACACAGAGCGCTATCTCTGCCTTCCTCTGCCGCGGACCCTCCTAACTAGGGCTTCCCTTCCGGCTGTCCGTAGTCCGCTGCTGCGCAGTGTTCGCCTCGCCTCCTCCCTTCCACCACATGCCACCGCCTGCCCTTTCTCCCCAAACCACGCGAGACCTTAAGTGGGCCAATCGAGAAGCCGCTCCCGGCCGAGGGCGGGGCTAGGGAGGGCGGGGCTCGGAAGGCCGCGTCACCTGACGGCGGGCGGCTCCGGAGGAGTAGGCGCTGCTGCTTGCGGGTCCCCGGAGTCGCCATGGTGAGTGAGGGGAAGCGGTGGGTTTGGGTTGCCCCGGTCGCGGTCCTCGCTCTCCTGCGGCGGACGGGAGCCCTGCGGGCAGAGCGGGGGCCCAGCCTTCCGGTCGCGGCTGGCCCTTGCTGGGCTGGGCCTGCGGGACAGGACACGGGCTGGGAAGGCCGCGAGTGGGCTGCGGTGGGCTGCGGTGGGCGGTGGCGCTGATTTGGTCGTTGCCCCGAGACCAGGCGGCGCCTCTAAGGGGTGTCTCGGGCTGCAGGTTCTGCTGTCGGTGGAGGCCTGCATCAGCCCCGCTGTGGGATGGCCACCCTGCCTCCGAGAGTCGGAGCCCCAGGTTTGTGTGGAGGCAGTGAGGAACGCCTGAGCTTCAGGGCTGGCGCTGAGGCTGGGTCGCGCCCAGGTGGTGCCTTTCCACCTTTGTATTGAGCTGTGTTCGCGGCCCCCGCGCCTTTTCTCTGTTAGGAATATCCTTCAGCGCCCGTCCGAGGCCGCGTAAACCCCTTTCATCTTGCAGTGTCTGTCAGCGAATTCTAAGGACCTGCTCACGTGAGTTTCCCGAAGGACTCACGCTTTCTTTGACTGAGCTCAGCGATCAGAAAAGAGACAACTTTTCCTCTTGCATTTGTTCACTGAGGATTCTAGCTCCCTTGGCTGGAAGGAGTCATTCTTCTTTGGGTTTCTCTGCGATGGTAGCACGTCGCGCTGTGGCACTAGCTGTATAGACGTGAACTTCCTCAAAATTCGAATCCTGCCTGTTTTCCACAGGGCAAGTTATCACCTGCATCATAGCATTTGATGTAACCTGCACTAAACAGATAATGTTTGGATGTGTTGGTATGCTTATGTCCGTTTTAATTATTTCAGTATCCATTCTTTTGGATTGAGAATTTTACATGCCTTGGTACATACTCCGCTTTAAGAAAAGCCAACATTAAATCTTTTTGTTGTTGATTTTTTTGGAGTGGAGGTTTGAGATGATCTTGTTAGGTGTTCGTGGTCATCCTTGGTTCCAGCTTGCTGAAATTCTGAGCTTTTGATACAATCATTTGATAAATCTTTGATGTCTACTACTTTAATATATTGCCTTACAAGATGATTCTCTCCCCCTCCCCCCAGAACTTGTACAATTGTGATTTGGTACATGACTGATGTGGTTTAACTTTAGAATTTGTTTTTCAACACTTAACTGGTTGACAGTGTTATAAAGCATTTTAGGATACACTGTAAACTCCATTTATGTGCTGGGTGAACCAGATTGAAGCACAGTTTTTCCTGTACATTTTATTGGAAAATGGAACTTAGGTATCAGTTCTGTCATGGGTATTTTTTATGATCTGAATAGGTATTCAGCCTTTAAGTCTCACTTTTGCATCTGAAAACAAATGCTGATCTCATTGGTACTGTACTCCTAAAAATCCAGAGTCAAACATCTGTTGTACTTTCTACTTTATGAATGTCCTAGACACTGGATAGAAATGTGGTGGAGAAGTGCTTTTGAAACATACTGTAATATAATACTTTAGGGTCATGATGGGAAAGAGTTGTGTGAGGAGCTTGGGAATGACTTTGGAGGTAATACAGACAGATTTTGTGGAGAATGGGCAGAAATTCTCCACAGAGAGAAGAAAGAATTTTGCAGTTTAATGTTCATGGTGTGGTCCATCATAGGACTTCTGGGGTATTGCTAAGTTAGTGTGTGTATGGGATTCAAACTGTAGAGTTCTTTGTTTACTTTTTCTTTCTTCAGTCCTGGGGATTGAACCAAGGCCTTCAGCCTGCTAGACACAAACGCCAACACAAATTGTTTTAAAGTTCCTCTTTGCTTGTTAGTCTCAATTTTCTTTTCAGTTTTAAATACCATTTTCATCAACATGATGATTCTGTATCTTTACGGGACTACTTTTCATTTTATGTTGTATTGTCATATTACATCTGCAATTTATAAGTGAGAAAATTGACCAACAAATAGGTTCCTACAACCAACTGAGGTAATTGCTTTCAAACTGGATATAGTAATAACTAACATTATGGAGTGTTTATTACTAAGAGCTGTGCATTCAGAACTTCATGCATGCCATTTTATTTTTCTATTTTATACCAAAAATTTGTGACCTCGTATAGTCTATTTTATAGGTTATTTACACACAGTAGCCAAAGCTGGAAACAATCCATATTGAGTGAATCAATAAATGTATATATGTAAATATACATACATACATATACAAACATACATATGGTGGAATATTGCACAAATCCTGACACATGCTTTCATACAGATGACCCTTGAACATAACCCTAAATGAAATAAGCCAGCAGAAAAGAAAAAAAATGCTATGTAATTCTATGTATACAAGGTACTGATAGTAAAACTTAGAGAAAAAAGTAGAATTGCTTTAGCTGAGGAACATTGGAGTGTATGGGAGTGTTGCTAACTTCAGTGGGTTTAGTTTCTATTTGGAAAGATGAAAATATTTTGGAGATGGAAAGTGGTGATTACTGTACAGCACTATGTGTGTGGTAGGTAAATCTGTTATGAAGTTGTTCTAGGACTGGAGAGATTACTCAGCAGTTACAAGCA
Source organism: Meriones unguiculatus (assembly GCF_030254825.1). Lineage (NCBI taxonomy): Eukaryota > Metazoa > Chordata > Mammalia > Rodentia > Muridae > Meriones > Meriones unguiculatus. The sequence goes on from NC_083358.1 coordinate 42,303,593, forward strand.
TTTACTTTTTCACTGTTAAGCTATAAAAATGTCTCCAGTATTGAAAGATGAATATTACATAAATAAGCCAAGAAAACACTACATCACATGAAAGAAGTCTGGCACAAATGCATGTTGGAAGACTCCATTGGTATGAAATATCTTAAACAGATAAATCACCTAGATACATAAATTTAGAGGAGAAAAGGTGAGCAAACTGACAATTAATGACTATAGAATTTTCTTTTAAGGTAATATTTTGAAACAAAAGGGAATGTAACAAAAATCACTGACTTGTTTATTTTATATACATTTCCTTTAAAAATTTTAAGACTGACGAGAGGAAAAGTACCTCTATATATTGATAGAAAAGGTACCTCTATATATTGATAGAAAAGGAGTATTTACACATAAACATGATGGTAAAATTTCATGTTTCATATCTAAATCAAAATACTTCATTAAGATTAAACAACAGTAAAATCCGCTTCTGAAATACAATGTTTTATCCAAAATTAAAACTTTGTCTTGGTTTACTTTTGGATTGAAAACTTTGTCTTGGTTTAATTTTGGATAAAGAAAAAAAAAAACTGAGTAATGAGTAATGCCATTAACCCATGCTGTTTTTGTAAATAAACTAGTAAAATGAGTTTTCCTTCAACCAAATATCATAAAGGGCTGATGATAGCCCAGTGGTTAAGAGGGCTTAGTGCTCCTGTAGAAGACCTGAGCTCAGTTCTTAGTAACCACACACTGGAATGGCTCACAGCCAACTCTAACTCTAATGGCTCACAGCCAACTCTAACTCTAACTAAAAAGTACCTCTATATATTGATAGAAAAGGAGTATTTACACATAAACATGATGGTAAAATTTCATGTTTCATATCTAAATCAAAATACTTCATTAAGATTAAACAACAGTAAAATCCGCTTCTGAAATACAATGTTTTATCCAAAATTAAAACTTTGTCTTGGTTTACTTTTGGATTGAAAACTTTGTCTTGGTTTAATTTTGGATAAAGAAAAAAAAAACTGAGTAATGAGTAATGCCATTAACCCATGCTGTTTTTGTAAATAAACTAGTAAAATGAGTTTTCCTTCAACCAAATATCATAAAGGGCTGATGATAGCCCAGCGGTTAAGAGGGCTTAGTGCTCCTGTAGAAGACCTGAGCTCAGTTCTTAGTAACCACACACTGGAATGGCTCACAGCCAACTCTAACTTCAGCTCCTGGGAATCCAACACCTCTGGCCTCAACAGGCCCCTGCATTCACATGCATGTAATTAGAATGCATGTACATAATCAGATTTTCATTAAAATACTTATTTTAATTATAAATTAACTTAAAAGGAAACGAAGATCTTAACTTTAAAGAAGAGTTGTATAGGAGAAATAGTAACATAAGGTGATTTTTTTTTTTTTTTCCCAAGTAAAGAGGACAGTAGCACTTAAGGATTCAGACTTAAACTAGGTGGCTCATGTGCACAATCTCAGCATCCAGGAGGTTGAAGATTACAAGTTCCAGGCAGCCCAGCTAGTGTAAAACACAGAGAAAGAAGAGGACCAAAACCAAAATAAAGCTTAAAAAAAAAAAAAGTCTAATTTAATGAGAAATGTTTTTTTTCATGTGTCAGGGTTGCCCAGAGTAGCCTTGAACTCACTTTGCAGCTGAGGGTAGCCCTGAACTTCTGATCTTCCTTTCTTTACATCCCTAGTGTTGCAATTACAACCACCTGCTACTATGTCCTGGTGTGTACACACACACACACACACACACACACACACACACACACACATACAGAGTCACACTCTTTGGTTCTTCCCATCTAACTACAACAGAGTTTACAAATAGCTCAAGTTCAACTTGGAAGCACTGATCAGGATTTTTAAGACATCAGTTTTTATTTGCATTTATGTCTTGAGGTGGGGAGCATTGTGCACATGAGTAAAGGTGTCCACAGAGACCAGAAAAGTGTAAGAATCACAAAGAGCAGGAGTTTTGGGCAGCTGTAAGTCACTCAACAGGGGTATTGGAAACTGAACTGCATATCCATTTACTGGCTAGTTATTTTTTAAATCAAATGTATGATCTGAAAGGTGTAGCATCAGCTAATCTGCAGTGAACATTTTTGAAGTACATTGTGTATACTGGATCTCAAACATGATTAATTACATTGTTAGGCATGCTGTGGTAACGTAAACATGGTGCTAGAAAACATGAAGTGTGGAGTAATTCAACTTGATGGGGAGAATGAGTTCATTTTGCAAGCACAGTTTTGCTGATGGCATGGAAGAGTAGATTTACTTTGTTCTTTTTAGCTGTATTTGAAATAGTAGGTATTTGAGGAAACTGTCTTTACCATTTTTTATTATAAGTTATTAACAATTCCAGATATTTTATTTCTAGATTGTTTTGTTTTTTAAACAGGTCCAAAGACAGGACCTCTCTTCGTTCATTTGTTCATTCCTTCCTTCCTTCCTTCCTTTCTTTCTTTCCATTTATTTATTATTTATTATTTATACAGAATTCTGCCTGCATGTGTGCCTGCACTCCAGAAGAATACCAGATCTTACTGTAGATGGTTATGAGCTACTATGTGGTTGCTGGGAATTGAACTTAGGACCTTTGAAAGAACAGATAGTGTTCTTAACCTCTGGAGCCATCTTTTAAACTCATTTCTTGGTTTAAAAGTAGACTAAAATGTAGGTGATATATTTGAGAGAGAAAGAGAAGTTCTTAAAATTTTGGATTCTGCTTAGAATTACTATAAGAAATAGCTTGGCTCTACAGCTGTGTTCCAATTAGGTTTAGAGTGTATTAGCAGAACATCACTATAAGCTACTACCACAGATATCTTTGATTCCACATATTTTTTTTATTTTTTTGGTCTTTTTGGTCATTTCTAGACAGGATCTTAATAGGAACCCCTCACTGTCCTGCTACTCACTATGTATATCAGGGTGGCCTTGAACTCAGATGTGCCTGCCTCTGTTTCCCAAGTGCTGTGATTAAAAACATGCATCACTATGCTGGGCTGAGGCCAGAATATTTGAGTCAGTTCAATATTTGTCAAAAATTGACAAATTAGTTTGATATGTGGAGCTAGAATGAGCCTTATGTGAAAGTCTTGAAAAAGGACTATGACTAAAACTATAGAAAAAAAATTTTGATAGGAGAAAGTGCTTATAAGTAATGCCACGCCTTAAAGATGGAGCTGGTTTCTGGTTTCCGCCTTCCACCTTCCCGATGGTGAGTGCTCTCTGTCACAAACAACTCCACATTTGGCTAAGGCTGAGGATCTGGCTTGCTTACATGTATGTAGACCTATCTGCATTACCCACGTGGCACGCCTGGGTTGGCTACCCAGAGGCTATTTAAGCTGTGGGCTGGCTTTCCCCAGGGTCCGATGATTGTTCAAGGTTCCTGAATAAACTGCATTGAAAAAAAAAAGTGACTAATGAAAGTACTTTTAAAATCTTTATTTCAGCCTACAACACAGCAATCACCCCAGGATGAGCAGGAAAAACTCTTGGATGAAGCCATCCAGGCTGTAAAGGTTCAATCATTCCAGATGAAAAGATGCCTGGTAAGAATGAAAATGTGAGAGGTATAATTGTATACTGTGGATTCCTAAGCAAGCACCTCCAGTTCTATAATTATGTAGCATCACTGCTTTTGGTCATTCCAATCACCATCAGCAACTGTCCCAATTCATCTGTGTTTAGCACTGTAGATACTTATGAGGAGAGATCTGTTTTCTCCTAATTGTATGTCCTCCTATTGACTGTCTATAAACTCAGAAGGAGAGATCTTTCAGTTATAATTGGCATATTAGCTCTAATCCACATATCTGAGCCTCTTTGGTTTTATACCTTAGACTTGAGGAGAGCTTAATGTAATGGGTGTTTAGTACCTATTTAATGAATGAATGGATTTGAATGCCTCAATTTGAATTACTCAGCTATGTTTTTTTTTCACCTGAGTATCCTGAAAACTTTTGAATATGTACTTTTATTTTAGAAACTAGCTTAAAAATTATACTTAAAGGTACATATGGTCAATACTTTTGGAGGTGAAAGTAAGAGGACCATGAACTTGAAGCCAGTTCTGTTTTATAGGTGGGACCCTTAAAACACGAAAACAAAAATTACACATATACCTGTTTGTATGTTTTTTATAGTCTAAAGATAGAAATAATCTTCATAGGTACTTCATACCCTGTGTGTTAAAGTTGAAAGAATTGAACCAGAAAGGCAGGCACTTTAAACTAGTTGATGGAATAATGATGATACTTTGTAAAGTGTCTTATGTTTTCCATGTATGTGTATGGTATAGTCGTTTATTTGTGCATGTGTCTAGAGGTTAATGTCGGTGTTTTCTTTAGTTGCTCTCAATCTCATTAAATTTCAATTTTAAATGTGTGTGTATGTATACTGAACTTAATTTTATTTTTTGTGCTCCATTACCCTCTTTCATCCTACCTTCTTTCCCACCGAAACCCTTCTTTCCCTCCTACTTTGGTGGTGTTTTTTTTTTCCCCACCAACTTTAATTATGTAGGTTTGCATGCATATGAGTGAGGGGTTATAGCCCAGAACATGGGCAGCTTATCAGTGGCTATACTACTGAAGAAAATGACATATTCTGTCCCAGGACCCATTAAAAGCTCATAGCTCTCAGTGAGCAGTGGAACTCTATGAGCTCTTTCCCTTGTGGGGTGAAAGAGTGACAGGTCCAGTATTGCACAGCTGTCCATAGCTGTAGTGAGTACAGGGCCATTTCAGGTTCATAGGTATGTTTCACGGCATTCCTCCCAACTTCTGGCTGCTACATTCTTCTTACCCTCTTCTGAGACGTTCCATGAGCCCTGGGGACAGGGTGGAGCTCTCACCAGTTGTAAGTTTCTGTATTAATCTGAGTTCTTTAAAGGAAGTTTCACTGATGAAAGTTGAGCGCTGTACTAATCTGTTAGTATAATTATAAGCATTTAGAAGGCAGTTTGTTACTGTTTAGCAAAACAGTAGTAGTAGTTTTCTCCCAAGAACCTGTGCCCTTTCAGCTGAATTATTTACTAATTATTTACTAATAAGCCTAATTTTAGGCTTATTATTTTATGTGTGCGGGTGTTATCTGTTTGCATTCTCATCAGGGTTTTGTTCCTGTGTAAGTTATTTGCTTGTGGAGATAAGAAGAGAACATTTGATCCCCTGAAACTAGAGTTATGGATGGTTGTAAGCTACTATGTAGGTGTTGGGAACTAAATCCAGGTCCTATACAAGAACAAGTGTGCTTACCAGATCCAGTCATGAGTTCTTAAGGTTCATAGTACTGTAAAAAGGGTCTTAAATCCTATTAAGAAGTGTCTTCCTCCTTAGTGCTTGGATTACAGATGTGTGCTGCTATACTGCAGCTTTTTACCTGAGGTGGTGAGGATCCAAATTTAGACCTTTGCATAGGAAGCACTTTGTTCACTGAGCTATCTCCCTAACCCTGTTTCTTACATTTTCTAAAACTTAATAGTCAACGTCAATGTCTTAGAATAGAAAATGGGTTTTCCCTTGCTTCTTTCTCTTTTTGAGCATGAGTAATGTTTCTTACAGTGTCTCAAAAATTGTCTATATGATTGAAATGGGGCATATGAAGTTCTGGGACAAAGCTATTGTTAGGATAGTTATTTTGCTAAAGGAACTTAGCATGCCTGCTCTCTTGAATGCAGGTCAAATGTGGACTGTTGGAACAGGTTTCCTAGTTTCTAGAGGTTGAGAAGTTTGAAGTTACTCTATGAAACATAGTCTTAGTTATGGAGGCCTTGCAAGGTTTGGAGCCCTGGTGAGAAATTACGCTTTTCTTTCTTTTCTTTTTTTTTTTTTTTTGGATTTAAATTTTCAGTAAGGAGAAACTTGTGAAGTAGATTTTTTATTCAACTAAAATAAGTGCGGTAGGCTCTTAAAACTATGTAATTTTGGCTAAATAAACCAAAATAAATCTTTAGTTAAATGAAGCATTCTCATCAGGGTTTTGTTTGTTTGTTTTGTCGTTTCTGTAGGACAAAAACAAGCTGATGGATGCTCTGAAACACGCCTCTAATATGCTTGGAGAACTCCGGACTTCTATGTTATCACCAAAGAGTTACTATGAACTTTGTATCCTTTGAATGTTGAGCAACCAGTGTGCCACTGCCTCCTTCTCCTCCTCTCATTCCTCCTCTTCTCCTTATTCTTCTTTATGCTTCTCTTCTTCCTTCTTCTCCTCCTTCTTTCTTTTTCTTTATGAACTGGAATATTCTTAGCCCAGCTAACCTCAAACTCAGAACAGTTCTCCTGCCTCCACCTCCTAATTGCATGTTATAAGCGTGAAGCATCATGTCTGGCTTTTGTTTTTTCCTCCTTTGTTAAAAATCTCTGGAGTCAATTGTTCTTTTATTTTTTAGACAAAAGTCTTCCTCCAGGCAGGTATTCTAAATGAGAAAAGGAAAGGTTGCTTTCAGAGTGCCCCTTTTTTCTAGTCACAACCCCCGCTCCCGCCACCTTTTTCTTCAGTGTTGGCTCTTGACCTTAATTTTAGGCAGTCTGCCAGCCAATTGAACCAAATCCGTACCCATATGCCTAATTTCTCAAAATAGATTGCTCTTAATTTTTGAAGTCTTGAGGATATTAAGTAGCAGTTTTCTGGAATTTTGTTGTTTTTGAGGCAAGATCTTACTGTGTGGCCTTCCCTGGCCTTTTAACTTACAGTGATCCTCTTGCATTGCCTCTAGTGTGCTGGGATGACAGGTGAATGCCACCATGCCTGGCAGCCTCCCTCCCTCTCCCACTTTAAGATGATTAGGCTGGTCTTGAATTCTCAGGTTCAGCTGATCCTCTGTCTTCAGCCTCCCAAGGAGCTGGGAATTCTGTCCCCCTCCTCAACAATGTATCACAGTGTAGCTCAGGCTGGCTTTGAACTCACTATTCTCCTGCCTGAGTGGTGGTTTCAGACATGTGCTACTTACTATACTAGCTTGAAAAAAAATTTTAATTTATTTTTATGTGTATGAGTACTTGCCTGTATGTATGTTTGTGCATCATATGTGTGCAGGTGCCCAGGGTGGTCAAAGAGGGTATTAGATCCCCTGGAACTGGAGATAGAGATGGTTGTGAACCATCATGTGGGTATTGGGAACCAAACCCAAGTCCTCTGTAAGAGTAGCAGGTGTTTTTAACTGCTAAACCATTTCTACAGCCAGCAAATCTGCATTTTAAAGTAATAAAAGCCAACTAAAATTCTGTCTTCCCTTTAAACATTCATTCTCATTGGAAGCCTAAATGTAAAATAGCTTATCAGTGGGTTTTATTTTGAACTCATGATCCTCTAACTGCAGCCTAGTGAGTAGCTGAGATTAGGTATGTGCCTCCATGCCTGGCAGTCCAAAGATATGTGCGTTTTTTGTTTTGTTTTGGCAGTGGTGGAAATTAAATACGAGACTTTTCTCTTGAGAGGTAAATGCTGGCACTGCTGAGCTGTGTCATTAGCCCTGCCTGATAGTTTTAATTATTCCAAGAGGTAGTTGTAGAATTTGGTTTTGGGGGGTGTTTTTTTGTTGTTGTTTTCATTAATTTAACTTTATTCTTAATCCTTAATCATAATGAAAAGATATGGCTATTTCTGATGAACTGCACTACTTGGAGGTCTACTTGACTGATGAATTTGCTAAAGGAAGAAAGGTAGCAGATCTCTATGAACTTGTACAGTACGCTGGAAACATTATTCCAAGGCTGTAAGTAACGTCTTTTATATCCACACCTTCTAGGCTTTGTGTTATAATGAAGTCTCATCTGATGAGCAGTTAGTGCTAGTTTAAAACTCATCTTTGCATTTCTTGCCTTATGTGATATGTTTTTTTTGTTTTAAATCTCTTCTTTGATTTTTAAGACAGCATCCCATTGCTTTGAGTTCAGGATCCTCCTGGCTCAGTCTCCCAAATGCTAGGCACACAGGCACAAGGCACCATAACCAGCTAACATTGACTTTATTTAAAAGAGAGACAGAGCTAAACAGAGAATTCTCAACAGAGGAATATCGAATGGCAGAGAAACACTTAAAGAAATGCTCAACCTCATTAGCCATCAGGGAAATACAAATCTAATGACTCTAAGATTTCACCTTACACCCATCAGAATGGCTAAGATCAAAAACTCAAGAGACAACACATGCTGGAGAGGTTGTGGAGAAAGGGGAACCCTCCTCCACTGCTGGTGGGAATGTAAACTTGTACAACCACTCTGGAAAGCAATCTGGCGCTTTCTCAGACAACTACGAATAGTGCTTCCTCAAGGTCCAGCTATACTACTCCTAGGCATATACCCAAAAGAGTCTCAAGTACACAATAAGGACATTTGCTCAACCATGTTTGTAGCAGCCTTATTTGTAATAGCCAGAAGCTGGAAACAGCCCAGATGCCCCTCAGTGGAGGAATGGATGCACAAATTGTGGTATATCTACACAATGGATCTGGAAAAGATCATCCTGAGTGAGCTATCCCAGAAGCAGAAAGATGCACACGGTATATACTCACTCATATAGACATATAAAATAGGATAAACCTACTAAAATCTGTATAACTAAACAAACTAATCAAGAGGGAGGACTCTTGCTAAAATGCTCAATTCCTATCCAGCAAGGCAAAGAGGCTGGACATCAGAAGAAGAAGAAAAGAGGGAACAAGTCAGGAGCCTGACACAGAGGACCTCTGAAAGGCTCTGCCCTGCAGACTATCAATGCAGATGCTGAGACTTATGGGCAACCTTTGGGCAGAGTACAGGGAATCTTAGTAAAGAAGTGGGAAACAGTAAGATCTGGAGAGGACAGGAACTCCACAAGGAGAGCAACAGAACCAAAAAATCTGAGCACAGGGGTCTTTCCTGAGACTGCTATTCCAACCAAGGACCATGCATGGAGATAACCTAAGACCCCTGCACAGATGTAGCCCATGGCAGTTCAGTGTCCAAGTGAGTTCCACTGTAATAGGAACAGGGACTGTCTCTGACATGGATTGATTGGCCTGCTCTTTAATTACCTCCCCCTGAGGGGGAAGCAGCATTACCAGGCCACAGAAAAAGACAATGCAGCCACTCCTGATGAGACCTAATTGACTAGGATCAGAAGGAAGGAAAAGAAGATCTCCCCTATCAGTGGACTTGGGGAGGGGCATGCATGCAGAGGGTGGAGGAAGGGAGGGATTGGGAAGGGAGGAGGGAGGGAACCACAGGGGGATACAAAGTGAATAAAATGTAATTAATAAAGAATAAAAAAAAGAATAAAAGAGAGACAGATGGTATATACCTGTAACCCCAGTGCTTGGAGGCAGAGGCATTGCTGGGGGCAGCCTGGTTTACATAGCAAGTATCTAACTCAGCAGGGGCTACCACAGTGAGAAAGAGCAGGAGTGTGTATGGGAGAATAAAAAAAAAAAAAAATAGTTTCCACAAACAACCGTGGTCACCATAGTCTAAGAATATTGAAAAGAAAATCCTAGAAGTAATAAGTATTCTAAGTAGCCTGATAAAACTTTTTATTGTTCTACTGGGGGTGTGAATCATGCTTTTGTTGAGCAGTCCTTTAGCCATTTAGTAGCCATCTTGCTTGTTGGAACAATTGTGCTGCTGAGATAGCCTAATACTACCTCAGTTTCACTCATCTTACTTTACTGTGGCTGGCTAGTCAGCTTGACTAATTAATAAACTTTTAAATGTGAGCTGAGTGTGGTGGCACACGCCTTTAATCCCAGCACTCAGGAGGCAGAAGCAAGAGGATCTCTATGTGAGTTCGAGGCCAGCCTGGTCTACAAAGTGAGTCTAGGACAGCCAAGGCTACACAGAGAAATCCTGTCTCGGAGAACCGGAAAAAACAAAACAACAACAAAAAAACCAACCAAACAACAACACAGAACCAGACCAAACAAAAAAAACCTTATAAATGTGTATGGGTAAGGGAAAATAATGGCACATGCTAGCTGAAGCTTCAGTTATCAACTAGCTATCTTGGAAGATATTCTTCATTGGTGAGAGGGCACTGATCACAGGGATCCATCAGCGATACTTTTCTCTCATGTATTTTTTGTAGTTATATTTAAAGTTAGATGATTTTTCTCCCTGTAAAGAATACTGTTTAAGACAACATGGTTTCTGGCTTTATTTAATATGTGTGTAGTGTGTTTGAACACAATAAAGTTTTCATGTATTGTGTCTTTAATCACATGTATTTTTTTACATCCTAGTTATCTATTGATCACAGTTGGAGTCGTATATGTCAAGTCATTTCCTCAGTCTAGGAAAGATATTTTGAAAGATTTGGTAGAAATGTGCCGTGGTGTGCAGCATCCACTAAGGGGTTTGTTTCTTCGAAATTATCTTCTTCAGTGTACCAGGAACATCTTACCTGATGAAGGAGAGCCAACAGAGTAAGTAGTCTTGGTTTAGTTGTAGTGTTTTTCCCCCCAAATAATAAAATGTCTTAAAATCGTAGAAAAGTATACAGAAATAAGAATATGCATGTCAGTAATTTTCCCATTCAATTTCGTGTAGCATTTTCTGTCTAGACTTTCATTGACATATAGAATTAATTCAGGTGTATAGTATGAGGCAAAAGTACTCATATTCAAATACATATTTGGAAAAATTTTTTGAATTAGAATCTGCTTTTTTAAATTTAATATTTATTTTGTTCTGAGATAGGATTTTGCTGTATATCCTTCCCTGGCTGGTACTCACCATGTAGCTCAGGCTGGCCTTGAATTTTCAGCAGCTCTCCTGTGTGCAGACTTTCAAGTGATGTGATTACAGGCATCTAATGTAGTTTATAACATTTTCCCATTACAGTATATAATCTTTGTAAGTATGACTTAAAGGTGTGAACTAGTGGGTAAAAAAAACAAACAAAAATAATTTATAGAGACCACTATTTGTTTTGTGGCCCCCAATCTAGCATTAAAATCCATGCCACACACACACCATCCATAACACTTTTTTCTCACAGCAATGGAGAATGGTCAGTTAGGTATGACGAACTTTTTGTGTCCCTAGATTGAAGAACTAATAGTTTCTTTTTATTTAAAATTGTTAAGGTAATTTTTATAAAGTTGTGCTTGTTTCTTAGTTTCTTTTTTAACCCAGTGACTACACAAGTAATTGAGACTCTGTTATATCATTTTAATAAGCTTCATAGTACAAGATCCAGTAGCTATTAATTTATTCTTAATCCTCTAAGCTGATTTGTCTTTCTCCCAGGATACTTCCCAGAAATACTTGAATTTTGTAGCTTTCCTGCATCAGCTCCTCTCCTGATCTCACTTCCCCCTCTCCCATGGTTCAATCCCCTGCTTTCTCCTCCAACTCTTCTTCCCCTGCCTGGCAGGAAGTCCAGCCCTATTCTCTCTCTTGCTTAGCGATTGGCTGTAAGCTGCTTGCTTGGCGTATCAGGACATTTGGAGAGCAGTGTTTTTACAAATTAAGACAGGAGGTGGTTAGAACAAGGATTGCAACTAGATATGGGGATTCAGAAATCAGCATTTGAATTACATAGTAATTTTATGCCTACATAAAATTATCTGTTTTTTAAATTTCTAAGACAAATCCTAGTTTTTACTATCTGCATCAGTCCTTTTAAAAGTACATTATTATGTGTATGTTTGTGTGCGATGACGGGGGGGGTGTTCCATGGTGTGTATGTATGGAGGTCAGAGGATAACTTTGTGGAGTTGGTTCTTTCCTTGTACCTTTACATGAGTTCTGGGGACCAAATTCAGACCACCAGGCTTGTACAACATGTACCTCTGCCCTCTGAACCACCTCACCAGCCCTCTCTATTCTTTTCCATTCTGAAACAGGTTCTCACTGTATAACTCGTATTTGTCTTGATCATGTAATCCTCCTACCTTTGCATCCCAAATGTCCATATTGCAGGCAAGTGTCACCGTGCCTAGGATCATTTACTTTAAATACTGCTACTACTACTATTACTACTACTAATAATAATACAGTGTTTATCAACAAAGTCCAAAAAAATTTGGTAGTATACAAAAAAGTATAGAAAACAAAAGTACAGAAAAAGACAGAAGTATAGAAAAGTATATACAAACATAAGAAAAACAAAGAAAATATTGAGTAGTATACAAAGGGATGCTGCTATTTTTGCTTTATTATAATTTGACTGAATTTTAAACATTAGGCAGTCAGTAAAATATTTGAAAAAGTAACTTCCTTGTCTTAGAAGATGTAGAAAAATAAAGTCTTTCTTCACAAAGCTCATATTTCATTTGAAGCCAAAATATGCAACAATAAAATGGCAGTTATTAATAAACCCCAAATGTTAATTTTTGGGGTCTTTTGTATTTATTTTTATTTTTGTTTTTAATCAGTTACCTTTTATGGAAATATTTAGCTGTAACTGAATTCTTTATGGTGGGGGCTAGGAAGCAGTCATATTGAGTGCAGTGCCTTCCAGATTGACTCCTCTTCACTGATACTTGTGTCACCACTCATGTTTGAATTCTATGTAGGAAATGCTTAGCTGAAGAGCAATAAGCTGCCAGCAGCATTTAAGCCCTGTGATGCTCCCTTAAAAATGCAGGGTGTTCCCAGATTTGCTTGCCACTGTAAGGACCATGCTAGTGTCTGTACTGTCTCAAGTTTAGCATGTGCTGCCAAATTGAGTGCATCTTTTTGTATATTGATGAGCTTGTGAAAGGGCGAGTCCACTGAGCCCAGACTAGGGGGCTGTGCAAAGTGATTTGCCCCTTGAAATGTACTATGTTCTGCCCTAGTATTTATTTTCTTATGCTAGCATCTGTTCTTGAAATTTAACACTAAGTCAAATGAAGTGAGGTTGAAAGTGCCGCTTTGAAGCATGAGTATTTGTAGAAGTAAGAAGGAAATGAATGGAAAAGTAGTAAATTGATCCTGTCTTGTGTGTAAAGATGTTTCTAACTTTCTCTTGGCAGCGAAGACACGACTGGTGATATCAGTGATTCCATGGATTTTGTACTACTCAACTTTGCAGAAATGAACAAGCTCTGGGTGCGGATGCAGCATCAAGGACATAGCCGAGACAGAGAAAAAAGAGAACGAGAGAGACAAGAACTGAGAATTTTAGTGGGAACAAATTTGGTGCGCCTTAGTCAGTTGGAAGGTGTAAATGTGGAGCGTTACAAACAGGTTCTTTTTTGTTTTCACTCTCTTACATTGTGAGATATAAACTGAAATTTTATTTTAAATGTATTTTTGTTAAATTGGAAAATATTTTAAACTTTTTTTTTTTTTACTAAAAATTATCTAGATAAAAGTCTGTTGTGGTTTAGAGATTCAGTATTGTCAAGATAGCAATCTTTCGAACTCGAACTATACATTCAGTACAGTCCCAGTCGTATCCACCTCTGTATAAACTAAAAAACTGATCCTAAAATATGTGAGAAAGAGCAAAGGACCTATAACCAGTTTGCATATTTAATAACAAGTTAATTTTTAAGGTTGAGCATTGACGTGGATGAGAGCAATATAGAATATGGTTTTCAAGTTCAGTGTATTGCTGGAGGAGTAGTTTGGGATTTTCAAAATGATTTTTAACTTAATGTTTTGTTTTTGTTTTTTTTTTTCTTTTTCTTTGCTATTTTTAGATTGTTCTAACAGGCATTTTGGAGCAAGTTGTGAATTGTAGAGATGCTTTGGCTCAAGAGTATCTCATGGAGTGTATTATTCAGGTAAGTAAGAACATTAATTTCTTAAAAAGACCTTTATTAATTTTCATTGTTTTGAAAAAAAGAAATCTTAGGCACAGTGTGGAGGCACATGCCTGTAGTACCAGCCACTTAAGAGGGTGAAGCCCTGAATTTAAGATCAACCAAGGCATTGTGTCTAGAGTATGCCTCAGAAGAAAAAAAAAATCTTAGGAAAAAAGTTTTTTTCCGAATAAAAAAAACTTCCTTTAGAATTTTCACTTCTTAAACTTGCTCTTTGTACTAATAATCTGTTTTGTTTTGTTGTTTTGAAACTGTAGGAAAATAATCTTGAGTTTTCTAAGTCTTATTATTTGTATGCTGGAAATGGAGTATTTTGGTTTTGATTTTAATTACCTAAGATTAAATTATTTTTTCTATAAATAATATTTTTAAAAAAGATTCATTTATTTTTTATACAGCATTCTGTTTGCATGTGTGCCTGTGCACCAAAAGAGGGCACCAGATGTTAGTATAGATGGTTATGAGCCACCGTGTGGTTACTGGGAATTGCACTTAGAACTTTGGACGAACAGCCAGTGTTTTTAACCTCTGAGTCATCTCTCCAGCCCAAATAATGACTTTATATACCATTCATAAGATGGGAATATTTTATGAAGTTTTTTTCTCTGTCTTTCAGGTTTTTCCTGATGAGTTCCATCTTCAGACTTTGAATCCTTTTCTTAGAGCTTGTGCTGAATTACACCAAAATGTAAATGTGAAAAACATAATCATTGCTTTAATTGACAGGTAAGGCTGTTCAACACTGGAAGATAAATGCTTTGAAATGTAAATAAGAATCATTGATTTCTGTTATTCCTTTGAGAATTGGTTTTAATGTAATTTTGCTATAAATAATTTAGCACTCAATATTTAGTTAGTGTTTACCTGACTTAAGTGTGAAAGCTTAACTTTTTGAAGGCCTGTGGAGATGATTTTTTTTTCTAAGTTTTTTGATGTATCCCAGGCTGCATCAAACTCACTATGTAATTGAGGATGACCCTAACTCTGATTCTCTTGTCTTTTTTTTTTTTTTTCCCTTTTTGGTTTTTTGAAACGGGGTTTCTCTGTGTAGCCTTGGCTGTCCTAGACTCTGTAGACCAGGCTGACCCAAACTCGCAGCAATGTGCCTGACTCTGCCTCCTGTACTGGGATTCCAGGTGATTCTCTTGTCTTAATTCAAGTGCTAAGATTAGACATGAGTCACCATACCTGGTTTACAATGAGTATCTTCAATCTGTTTAACTGGTATGTGTAGACACTATAGTATATAGCTTTCCTTGAACCTTAGAAATCGAAAGAACAAAATTTCTCACAGTTATGTAAGTTATGTTTTAGTGGTGACTTTCTTGATTTATTTTCTTAAAGTGTCAACAACATATGATTAAGAATGCTCAAGTAGGGCTGGAGTAGGGCTCAGTGGTTAAGAGCACTGTCTGCTCTTCCAGAGATTCTGAGTTCAATTCCCAGCAACCACCACATGGTGACTCACAACCATCTATACCCTCTACTGCCCTCTTCTGTCGTGCAGGTGCACATGCAGATAGAGCACTGATGTGCATAAAATAAATAAAATCTTAAAAAAAAATAAGTTAAAAAAAAAGAATGCTCAAGTAATCATTCTGCTATCCCATTATAATAAAGAAGAGTTCTTAAGAATCCCCTTTTTAATAAATCTCCTTTAAGTATAGTTTTTTTTAGCCATTGGTCTTAGTTGATTTTTAAAAATGTAAAAATTGGGAATAGCTCAGCAATTAAAAGCACATACTACTCCAGAAGATGATCAGTTCCCAGCACCCACACTGGGTGCCTCACAATTGGCTGAGACTCCAGTTCTAGGGTACCCAACACCCCCTTCTGGATTCCATAGACACTTGCATTTACACACTTGCATTCTCAGATTTAAAAATAAAACCTTTTTTTTTTAAATGTGTGTGTAGATGTATAAATACATGTATGTATAACTTGGCTTTTGATAAAGTCTATAGTGAATGACTGCTTGGTAGCCCTGCAACATGATAAATAAGTACATAATCTATCCTGCTTGTGAACATATATCATTATGAAATCAGAAATAACACCAGAGATTTATTTTAGTGCTTTCTGGGCACTCAAGATGTTGAAGTGAGGGCATGGTGAGTTCTCTGGGTCTTCAAGTAGGAGCTGTGATCAGTGCCACAGACAATACAGGAGCCAAAAATTTGTATATCATCTCCGTGACATACAAGGGAATCAAGGGATGGCTGAACAGACTTTGTACTGCTGTTGTGGGTGACATGGTGATGGCCACAGTTAAGAAAGGCAAACTGGAACTAAGGAAAATGCTCCATCCAGCAGTAGTAATTTGACAACGAAAGTCATATGGAAGAAAAGATGGTGTGCTTGTTTATTTTTAAGATAATGCAGGGGTCATGTAAACAGTAAAGGGGAGATGAAAGGTTCTGCTACTCAGGTCCGATTACAACAGAGTGTGCAGACTTGTGGCCCAGGATTGCATGCAATGTAGGCAGCATTGCGTGATTCTCCAGTGCGTTTGTAAAATAGATTCATTAAAATGTCTTTGCTACAAAACAAAACAAAACAAAAATAGATTTATTTTAGCAAACATTTTTATTTTATTTTTTGTTATGTTTTTAAGCTATCTAAATTATTAGCTTTAAGGTCTAGGAATTAATAATGCGAAGGTCTCCAGGTTGTCCTGGACAGCATACATTGCTTGCTTAAAGAAAGCTGCTTAACATGATTTTCCTGTGTAGGAATAATGTCATTTGACAATCCCAGTCAGTGGTGTTTTTTTTCTGCATAATAGAATGTGGTTGCAGTTCTGATCTTGACAGATAATCCAACGGACATAATTTTGAATAGCTTATGATGTAGGTTAACTTCCTTTATTTCTAGTTGTTCTGTATAGTACTGGGAACTGAACTTGAGTTCTCTGCAACAGTAGTAAGTATTTACTCTTACTACTGAGCTATCTCTACAGCCCCTAAAGATCATTTATTTAATCTGGCTGTGGTAGCACATGACTGTAACTCTAGCACTTGGCTAGTAGAGATAAGAGTACTGTGAATTCTAGGCTAGTGAATAAATAAGCAAAAATGATTGCCAGTAGAATAAGGCATCATTAACAAACTTTAGTTAAAAGAAATTGAAAAAATATTCATACATTGTTGCTCTTGTTTTAAAAATCATTCTTAATGTTCTAAGAAATAAACTCAGAAAATACAGAAAAGCAATGAAATAATGATTCCTCTGCTCATATCGCTGTGTCTTTTTTTATGTTTTCTTTTTTAGATTAGCTTTATTTGCTCATCGTGAAGATGGACCTGGAATTCCAGCTGAGATTAAACTTTTTGACATATTTTCACAACAGGTGGCTACAGTAATACAGGTTTGTGTAACATTCCCTAAGTTCTCAACTTTGAAACTTATGTTGGTATATCCTTTTGTAATTGTTTAAAATAAATTAATTTTTATTTTCTAAACATTGCAGTCCAGACAAGACATGCCATCAGAGGATGTTGTATCTTTACAAGTCTCTCTCATTAATCTTGCTATGAAATGTTACCCTGATCGCGTGGACTACGTTGATAAAGTTCTAGAAACAACAGTGGAGATATTTAATAAGCTTAACCTTGAACAGTAAGTCAAAGTTATACTTAAAATTTTAAACTACATTTATTTATTGAGGAGGGGGTAGAAAATACATGCAGAGGGCAGAGAAAAACTTGCTGTAGTTGTTTGTCTCTCCTTCCAAGCAGTCCTGTGGGTAGAACTCCGGTTGCTAGGCTTAGCGGCAAGTGTCTTGACAGTTGCACCATCTCAGCTACCCCAAAGCTACAACTTCGAAAAAAAATCCTTAGCACTGTTTGTTTTTCCTTTCTTAGTTGTTCTTTGAAACGTTAGCATTTGTCCTGTTTAAAATATATCTTTGATTGTCCTGTGTGGTCCTCAACAGGGTGGAAAGGTTTGCAGCTGCTTACTTGGTTGTGTACCATCATGAAGTAGTGAGTGGCCGGTAAGGCCTGTAAGCAGTCTTCAGAGCTCAGTGTCTCCATTCAGATCCCTTCCTGTGTGAGAATGGGCTATTTTTTGTGTTATTTTGTCTTTACCATTTTATTTTGTATGTATAAGTGTTTTGCCTCAGTGTATGTGTATGTATGTGTGTGTATATATATTGTGTATGTACCAACTCCTTGGAACTGGAGTTGGAGACAGTTATGAGGCACCATGTGGATGTTGGAAACTAAACCTGGGTCTTTTTTAAGAACAGCCAGTGCTCATAACCTTTTGAGCCATCTCTTTAGCCTCAGGAATGAGCCAGTTTTTAAACTAGTAGGGAAACAGCATCAAGCAGTTACTCCCCCGTGCCTCTCCCCCTCCCCCAACAGAAAAAAATTTCCTGCAGATGAGTAAATTGTGAAAAATAACAGCACATGTATATTTAGGTTGAAAAATTAGGGATATATATATATTTAAAGTATAACAAATTAATTTAAATAGTTTTCTTATTTGAGCCTTGGTTTTGATACTATTAGGGGAAGAATAATGTTCCCTAATGGATGCTTCTTCAGTCATACTGTCCTAAACCTGCGATCCCCTATAGGAATGTCTTTGGACAATTTTTTTTTTTTTAAGACATGATTTCTCTGTGTAGCCTTAGCTGTCCTGAACTCTGTAGACCAGGCTGGCCGCAAACTCAGAACTTAGAGATCTACCTGCCTCTGCCTCCTAGAGTGCTGGAATTGAAGGCGTGCACTGCTACCATCCAGCTTCACTTTGGGCAATTTTGATGCTGTTACCTTTTTCGAAGAGTTGCCTCTTTAGCCCTTAGTTAGGCTTCCTGCTCTTATTTAAGTTATTTGTAGTTTTGAGCTGTTAATGTACTATTTATTTTTTTCTTTTCTGTTTTCCACCCATTGGTTCAAACACATCAGGAAAATTTCTTTTCCCTTTACCACCTTTTATTATGTTTTGTCTTTTAGTCATTCCGGTGTGTGTGTGTGTGTGTGTGTGTGTGTGTGTGTGTGTGTGTGTGTGAACTGAAAAATAGTCCCCACCTTTAAAATTAAGTAATGTGCCTGTATTTCTCTTACCCCCCCTAAATGAGCTTTAAAGTAAAAGAAAATAAAATAACTAGAAATCCCAGTGTCTGAAGGTCTTGTAAATGGTAAAATATCTCTCAGCTTCCAGAGAATGCTCTTTTACAAGATGCTTCCTTAAATTCAACTTGTTCTCCCTCAGTCACCAGATACAAATTTTCTTCTGGATGGTTTTTGCATGGATTTTTCTCCTACTTACCTTCCTCATGAATGCATAATACTTGCTGGCTATCCAAGGAATCAAAGTATCCCTTAAAACAATTTTTTGAAAAACACCAAATTGTAGACAGTTACCTTAATTGTCCTTAAACAAACTACTGTTTGCTAACTGGAAGCTATTATCAATAGAACTGTAGTGGATAAAGAAGTATGTATGTTTAAATAGGCATTTTTCCTCCTTTTCATTTGTTTTGGCTTTGTTTTTTCTTTTAAGATAAAATCTTGCCATGTAGCCCAGGGTACATGTTCAGAACTTCCATTATCCTCCTAAGTGCTAGAATTATAGAAGTGGGCCAGGCCTGTCTATATTTATCTTGAGAGGAGGTCGCTTTGAAATAGAAGAGATAGAGTATATTATTTTTTCAATTCATTTGATGAGTAAATGAAGATTTTTTTTTTTAACTTTTTATTGGTTCTTTGTGTATTTCACATCATGCCTCCCAATTCCACTCATCTCTCCCACCTCTTAGACTGGCCCTCTACCTTTTCAACCTCCTCCCCTCCCAACAGAGGAAAAAAAAAATCTCATTGTGAAAGCTGAAGTATGTCACAGTGTGTCCCACAGTGTGTCCATAAGTCTTTGTTTGCAAATGTTTATTGTAATGAGGCCTCTGGCTTCTGCTGCTCCAGCAGTACTGGAACCTCACTGGGACTGCTTTTGAATATCCTGCTGTTGCCCTTTGTCATGAAGATCCTGTAGTATTGGATCTGTAAGACCAGCCCCTTCATGCACTCCAACAGTTCATCAGTGGGGTAGATTTTAGAATTGGTCAATTCAAAGCTCTGGATTTGGGCCTGAGAGGTATCTGAGCTGGTCATTCCACATGCTCCCACACTCTCTAGTTTTTGGAGCTGGCTCACCAGCAGCACCTCCCCCACCCCCAACCCCTACAACCAGGATCAGTTCTACCCTGGTGCCCAGGTGAAGTGCAGGGCCCACTTTCCCAACTGTTGCAGCTGGTGAGGGACATAACCAGTTCTTCCATTCTCATAACTCTGGGGCCAGCTTTCCCACCTGACATAGATGGTAAATGAAATTTTAGATATGTGAAACAAGTGCTATGTGTTTGTATAAAAGATTAATTTTATTCATGAAAGGGTTGCTGTTTTTCTCTTTGTAGTATTGCTACCAGTAGTGCAGTTTCAAAGGAGCTTACCAGACTTTTGAAGATACCTGTTGATACTTACAACAATATCTTAACAGTCTTAAAATTAAAGCATTTCCACCCACTTTTTGAGTACTTTGACTACGAGTCCAGAAAGAGCATGAGCTGTTATGTGCTTAGTAATGTTCTGGATTATAACACAGAAATCGTCTCTCAGGACCAGGTAAGAGAATAGAGAAAAGAGGATATGGTTGGTTAGATTTTAGACATTGAGCCCTAGACACTGGTGATAATGGGTAGGCAATATAATAATAAATAGCTTACTTGTTATAGAAGTTAAGAGACTAGAGATGTATGTAGAATTATTAAGCACCTCTGATTTCACCAAAAGGAGAATAAGCACATTGATTAGCGCTTGGTATATCTCTGTTGAGATTTTTGTCCATAAATGTACACACTGACCTGTCAAGTTTCTTTTCAGCGCCTCTGGAACAATCCCCACCACCCCCCACACACACCTTTTTTTAGTTTAAAAATTTCAGTTCAATTATTGCTGCCTGTATGTGAATGGGTGGAGGGTCATCTGGAGTGTGAGCAACCTACCAGTGGCCATACCCCATAGAAAGAGACTCTCCCTCCTTCAGCAGCCAGTATTTGCCAATAGCTCCTCAGCTAGGGATGGATCCTTGGGAACTTCCTCCCTATCCAGTGTAAATGTTGAAATAAATGTTGAATAGCTTGATCTTGGGCAGGCATTCACAGCAGGTTTTTTTGTTGTTTTTTTTTGTTTGTTTGTTTGTTTGTTTGTTTGCAGTAGTCTTTGACATCTGGCACTTAAAATCTTTTCCCTCTTCAGTATTCCTTGAGCCATGTCAGGGAGGAGGTGTGATAAAGACATTTTATTTAGGTCTTAAATTCCATAGTTATTTATCTTCTACCCTTTGAGTTGTATGACTGTGCTATACACTGTAAAACAAAGCAAACAAGCAAAAAAACAAACAAAAAAAAACAAAAACAAAAACAACAGAAAAACATCTTTGATAAGGAAAGAAGAGCTGTAATAATCTATGGGTAGAAGGGTAAGTATTTAGAAGGCAGTTTGATACTATGTCCATTTAGCAAAATAATAGTAGGTTCTGT
This sequence comes from Meriones unguiculatus, assembly GCF_030254825.1. NCBI lineage: Eukaryota > Metazoa > Chordata > Mammalia > Rodentia > Muridae > Meriones > Meriones unguiculatus. The sequence goes on from NC_083358.1 coordinate 42,324,889, forward strand.
CCTAGGCCTCTTACTTCATAATCCTTGGGTTCTTTGTCAGGTTACAGTACCAGGCATGGTTCCACCCTGTGGAACAAACCTTAAGTCCAAGCAGAAAGCTATTGCTTATTCCCATAACATCTTATTCCACTGTTGTACAGAGGGACTAATCTTGCCAAACTGGTTGTTATTGTAGCTTAAAAGGTTTACAGCTGGGTGAGACTATCATGCCAACTTTTTTACAAAAAACTGAATTATTTTGCTGGTGCTGTTCCAAAATGTGTACACTTATAAACTGTTACCTTTTTGTCGATGGTTTCATGCTAATATTTTCTGTTGTCCATGTTGCAGGTAGATTCTATAATGAACTTAGTGTCCACGTTGATTCAGGATCAGCCAGACCAACCTGTAGAAGACCCTGATCCAGAGGACTTTGCTGATGAACAGAGCCTTGTCGGCCGATTCATCCATCTCCTCCGTTCTGATGATCCTGATCAGCAGTACTTGGTATGAGCTTTCTCTTACTATAACCTTTTATTACCCATAATGAGCAAAAAAGTGTTTAAATGGCTTAAGGCAGCTTTTACCTTTGTTTAAGGTGTTGAAAAACTTGCTGCTGAATTAAAGTTCAGAGCCTCCATAGACTAAAGAAAACTTATTTACTTACTTAGTTTTTTTGAGGCATGTTCTTACTGTGGCCAAGTTGGCCTTAAAATAATGATCCTGCTGCCTTAGCTTCCCAAGTGCTGGGATTTTAGGTATATGCCACTGTACCCAGCTGGGGTTTTATTTTTATGTAAATGAGTAAACTGTTGGAGCTTGTGAGAAACAAGTCAACTATTTCAGCTTCTTTTGAAAACCTGAGAATTGCAGAAAAGCTTGCCGTCCTTTAGTTAGATATTCCATAATTATTCTGTGTTCTGCTTCTTTTTCAGTAGCATATTGCTTTTAGAATGTTTAGTTGTGGGCTGGAGAGATGGCTCAGTGGTTAAGAGCACTGTCTGCTCTTCTAAAGGACCTGGATTCAATTCTCAGCACCCACATGGCAGCTTACAACTGTCTGTACCACCAATTCCAAGGGATCTGACACCTTCACACATAAAATAAAATTAAATAAATTACTAAAAATTAAAAAAAAAGAATGTTTAGTTGCTTATAGTAAACTTCATGAGACAGAGTGTGATATGATAGATGAGAAGGTATGGAGGACTTTAAAGTTTAGTGTGCTTTCCCCTTAACATTTTTTCTTATAATCAGACAGATTTCTCTTTTATCATAGTCCTCAATTAATCTTTACAAAATGAAAATTTAAATGTGGCTTAAGTAGTACGTTGCCATCTGATAGTAGATAATCAAGAGGCTGATTTCTTGTAGTAGAGTGATAGCCTTGGATTTGGTTTGGGGAGAGAGTTTTTAAGCACTATGTGATCAAAACTGTGAATGCTGAAGTATTTTAAGTGTGTGTGTATGTGTGTGAGAGAGAGAGAGAGAGAGAGAGAGAATTGCTTTCATTTTCTGTTGCATGCTACTTGTGATAGCATTTGTGGCTGATTGGTTATACTTGTGTGCTTCCATATTAAAGAAATCCACAAGACCCAAATATATTGCATAATGTGTTTTACATATTATGTATGTTTATCTCATAAATTCTTTGATTATCCTCTTTAGTGTGCATATTAGCATGTTTATATAGGTGCACCTGAAGGTCAGAGGTCAGCATCAAGTGTCTTCCTCAGGTGCTCTCCATTTTATTTTTCTAGGCAGGGTTCCTCAATGAGCTCCATGGAGTTACCTGCTTCTGCCTTCCCAATGCTGGGATTGCATTCTCACGGCTACATCTACCCTTTTTCGTACATTGTTGGGGATCTGAACTTAGGTCCTCATGCTTGTGCAAGAAGCATGTTACTGACTGAACCATCTGTCCAGTTCTTTGGATTTGTTTGTTTGTTTGTTTGTTTGTTTGTCTTTCTTTCTTTCTTTCTTTCTTTCTTTCTCTCTCTCTCTCTTTCTCTTTTTTCTCTTTTTCTCTCTCTCTTCTTTCTTTCTCTCTTTCTCCCTCTCTCTTTCTTTCTTTCTTTCTTTCTTTCTTTCTTTCTTTCTTCCCTTCCCCCCCCAAACCATCCATATATTTGTTTCACAAGGCTCTTTTAAATGTATTGGTATTTTTCTTAATTTAAATGGGCTTAGAAAGGTTGATCTATTTATAAGGATAAAAAAAATTAAGTTTATAGGAAAAAGTAAAAGATAGGAGTTTAGACAACCTCTAACAATTAGAGCATGCTTTATTTAATGCCAGAAAGGTGGCTTCTCTAATTCTAGCCAACTAGTCAGGGCATAGGACCCAGTCACTCACTCAGTGATCAGAGTTCAAGAGATACAGATTACATGCCTTAGGTTTAGGGTTTCTGAAGGATAGGGAAGGAAGAAAGGGGAGTTCAGCTGTTTTGCTGAGATAACCTTTTTTTGTGGTTTGTTCTGCTTTTTTGTTTGTTTGTTTTTGAGGCTGTAGAACCTGTTACCTCTTTCTGCAACCACAGGGTGTCTGAGGCAGCTACTTTGCTTCTGCAGTTCCCAAATAACTGGCTTCCTGGAGCACTGAGCTCAGTTGAAGGCCTTGGCTTCATGCATGTTTTCTCATAATGGCCACTACTTTCTGAGCACATACCTTGTACATGGTATTGACTGCACAATTGAAACTTTGTGCCATTTAATCTTTCCAGATTAAATGCTGATTTAATCTTTCCAGATTAAATGCTGCCTCATTTCTCAAGTGAAATTTGTGCTAAGAGGAGGGCAGTTGAATGAAACTAATTCTTGAACTATGTAACACAGACATCAGACATCTATTCACTCCTGTAGGGAACACATGACAGACCCAAATAATGATTCTGCCAATGTCCAATTTGGCTAACCAGTGAATTTATTGGGAGTACTTTCAGGAGTATGGGCAGGGTAGGGTTGCTCACAGGAACAGGGCTGTCTCAAAGGCAGTGGCATAATTGAAGGGAGGGGCCTTTGTTAGTCTGTAAGTTTCAGCTGTCTGGCGCTTGTAAGGTTATTTACTTCCTGAATCTTAGGAGCTTCCCTCCAGGATGGAATGTTTCAACAGATTTCCTATACAGCAGCAATAAAGAATAGAGAATACTAGAATCTGCTTTTACATGTGAGTCTGATTTGCTTTGTCAGCCTGCATTCTTTATCAACAAAGTATAGTTTGTACACGTGAAAAAAAAAACATTTATCTGCTCTTGACTACTTACCTAAGGCTAGTTATACAGCCTTACTCCTGTCAAATGTGTAACTCAGTGAAACCTGCTCTCACAAAATGGGGATTAAAACTATCATGTAATTTTGTAAACAACTAACTATAGTGTGGAAAAATAATTTCTAAATTTTTTTTGTCAGATTTTGAATACAGCACGAAAACATTTTGGAGCTGGTGGAAATCAACGGATTCGTTTCACACTGCCACCTTTGGTATTTGCAGCTTACCAGTTGGCTTTTCGATACAAAGAGAATTCTCAAGTGGTGGGTGTACTTTGAGATATGTCACTGTATTTTTCCTTTTTTCTTACTGTATCTTTTAAGTTGTAGAAAAGCTCAGGTACACACAAAAATAAGTGATACTGGTATCAGATCCCATTTTTAGGAATTCCTGATTCATTCACTACTCACCCTTTGCTGTTCTAACTGACACTGGTGATCCACACACTGGCTGAGAAATCACATAATAGCGCTTGGAAATATGCAGCCAAATTAGTTCGAGTTGATACTAAACCTTTTCCTTGGGGTCTAAATAAGTTTAACTTTGCCTAGTGATAAGGTCCACTTCTCAGAAAAGCTTGCAATTGAATAGTGTTATGAATTGTGTACAACTTCTCTGTGAGTTTATTTCTTTAAAGCAGAATCATGGCTGTGTTCAGTGGCATAATTTTTAAGAAATTTCACATACATGAAGGTTGAACATCCAGGTTTATGTTAGGAATAAAGCTCAGTAAACTTAATTTTCTAATAATTTTAACAACTTTTATTACTTATTTTTTATTTTTTTAATTACTTTTTTCTTACTAGCTTGCATACCAGGTTTTTGTTAAGATAGCCTCTGTCCTGTTTTCCAGCATTTTATGACTAGATATTTGCCTCTACAACAATAAAAGTAGTCATATTATGAAGCTATAATGATCAAAATGGTATCACACTAATAGAAATACATGTAAATAGATCAGTGCAACTGAGGAGTGATCCTGAAAACCGAGCGTGTATGAGGACCTTTTTTTTTTTTTTCCGCTTTTGTTTTTTTTTTTGTTTGTTTGTTTGGTTTTGGTTTTTCAAAATAAGGTTTCTCTGTGTGGATCATGCTAGCCTTAAACCCAGATCTGCTTGCCCGCCTTTTCCTCCCAAGTGCTGGGGATTAAAGAGGTATGCCACCAAGGCCCAGCTAATAGATTGGCTTCTTTTGATCCATATTCAATGTCAGAAACACAAGGGGAAAGGGACAATTTTTAATAAATGGGCATAGGAAACCTGGATGTCCACTTTTAACAGAATGGAATTGTATCTTTATCTGGTAACACACACAAAAATGAACTCAGTGGATTAAGGAACCAAACCTTGGTCTTGTCATTAATTTTTTTTTTAAGGTGGGAATACTGAAAACATAGGCAACAAAAGCAAAAGTAGGCAGTTTGTATAAAACTAAAAAGTTATGCACAGCAAAGGAAACAACAGTACAATGAGAGAGTATATGAAATGGAAACAAAACTTGTAAAGAATACATTTGATAAGGGATTAAATCCAAAACAAGGAATCCTGAGCTGGAGAAATGGCTCAGTGGTTAAAAGTGCTTATTGATATTGCAGAATTCCTAGGTTTGATAACTAGAATCCACATGGTAGCTTAAAATTATCTTTAACTCCAGTTTTGAGTTGTCATCTCCTTCTGACCCCCATGAGCACCAAGCATGTAAACAGTGTACTTACATACATGCAGACAAAGCAGTTATATACATAAAATAAAATCTAACACCCATAAAACAAAATAAAGAACTCAGTTCAGTAGTAAGAAAATAAATAACTTGATCTAAAAATGGGCAAAGGAAGCCAGCCTGGGCTACAGAATGAAATTCTGTCTCCAAAAACAACAAATAAACAAAAAGGACAAAGGACCTGAGTATAAAGTTTTCTAAGCACATACAGATGATAGATGGGTCTCAGAAAAGATGCTAACTATCATGAATCATAGAGGAAATGCAAGAAATGTGGCAGGCACCATCCTGACAAAGTGACACAGTGCAAGAAGCCAAGGACTATCTTCTTGTAGCCCAGGGAAATAGGCGTTATGACAGGAAACAGTGGCTATGGGTGGCATATTAAGTTTGTTTTCTGCAAAAAGGCTAAAACTACAAAGAAGACTGTGCTCAGACTCGAGTGTGTTGAGTCCAAATGCAGATCTAAGAAAATGCTGACTATTAAGAGATGCAAACATTTTGAACTGGGTGGTGATAAGAGAAAGGGCCAAGTGATCCAGTTCTAAAGAGATTTTGTTATGAAGACAATAAAAACATGAGCTTATTCGCCTCAAAAAATTAAAAAAAGAATAATATAATAGTGGTAGAAATGTGAACTACTACTACATTTTTAGTAAACTGCCAATGTGTAACTCTAGTGTTAAATTACACTTTAGTGTAATTCCTCTTCTAAGATTTTACACTAAGAAATAATCAGGGAAGTTTTTTAAACTTAGCTACATTTTTTATTATTGTGTACATGATTGATTGGAGCACCCTCATGCTCTTGGTGCATGTGGAGAGTGAACAACAGTTTAGGGAGTCACTTCTTTCCCTCTGCCTTTGTGTTCCAGGATTATATGGCAAGTGCTTGTACTTTCTGAGCATAGCGTTGGGCACAATATTAGGATCTTAATAAAGCTTTGTATATACTGACCATTCGGCATGTTTTTTGCAGATGCTTTCTAAAGGGGAACAGTGTATTCAATTATATTATAAATTAGTTGATGGAATATTTTTGTTAAAATAATATTAAATAACACTATTATAGGGGAGGAGGGGAGATACAGGGGAATACAAAGTAAATAAACTAATTAAATAAACTAATTAATAAATAATAAAAAAGATTTATTTAAAAAAATAAAAAAGTCAAAACTTATTTTGACAAGAAGTTGCATAAAAATTGTTTGCAGTATGAATCCAGTTTTGACATTTTTTTCCAGCAATCTGCTTTAAAGCCAATAAAACACAAAACTGTACGCAGATATCTCTGCTATATTTACATAGAAAAAAAGTGGACAGGAAGACTTTAGCAACTATATTACCAGGATTTTGTTTTCTAAATTATCTTGTGTTATTTTCCTCAACTTAGGGATGTGTTGTTTTTCTGATGAGAAAAATACATAGATCTCTATAAATTACAGAAGCAGAATCTTTAGATAGGTTTAGGTTTTAAGGAAACATCCTGTTTGGTTTACATCTATGTTCCATAAATGACGGAGAAGAAAAATGAACAAAAAACTGAACTCAACTTCAGTCTTTTGCTTAGAGCCTTTATTAGAAATTTTAAGTAAAATGAACAAATTACTCTTGAACTTGATAATGTTTTTCCTTTTTCAGGATGATAAGTGGGAAAAGAAATGCCAGAAGATTTTTTCATTTGCTCACCAGACTATTAGTGCTTTGATCAAAGCTGAGCTGGCTGAATTGCCACTGAGACTTTTTCTTCAAGGAGCGCTAGCTGCTGGAGAAATTGGCTTTGAAAATCATGAAACAGTAGCATATGAATTTATGTCCCAGGTGAGCTTTGTCTTCCTTCTTTGGTCTAGTTTGTTGGGTTCAGTCACTGGTCCATTAGTTTTGAGGTAATGCATTTGGTGTTACTAGTTTACTTTTCTTTCTTTTTTTTTTTTTTTTTGAAGGTCACATTGTGTAGACCTGGCTGATCTAGACCTCAGAGAGACTCACCTGCCTCTGCCTCCTAAATGCTGGGATTAAAGGTGTTCGTGTCTATGCCTGTCCCTCTTCTTTATCTTTTAATATGTAACTGACCACGTGGGAACCTTTTCATATGGTAGTCATGTGTAGTGCCTGTGTAGAGCAACAAAATTGTTGAGTTGCTAGGAACAGAAGAAATCCAAGATTTGCTGGTAGGTAGTGGTGAAAATGTTTCAAGAACAAAACGTTCCTGTGGTTGGTTCAGTTGAGGAGTGTCAGCTCAACAAAGTTGTAATAGGTTTCTTACTTGTAACCTGTTAGCAGCCTCCCATCTTGGCTGTAGCTAATGCCTCTTCACTGGAAGGTACAGCTTATGCCTTTTACTGATGTGAAAGTACTCAGACCATCTCACAGAATGGGGTTTGGAAGAATTTCGGAAAATGCTCCTGTTGATGGTTCCTGAGTAGTCTTTGTTCTATGTCTACCAGGCATTTTCTCTATATGAAGATGAAATCAGTGATTCTAAAGCACAGCTGGCTGCTATCACGTTGATCATTGGTACATTTGAGAGGATGAAGTGCTTCAGTGAAGAGAATCATGAACCCTTGAGAACTCAGTGTGCACTTGCTGCATCAAAACTTCTGAAAAAACCAGATCAGGGCCGAGCTGTGAGCACATGCGCACATCTCTTTTGGTCTGGCCGAAACACAGACAAAAACGGGGAGGAGGTAAGGTTACAGGAGATAGAATTGATAACAGGTATTGGTCACTTTGGCATTGTGCTTTGGAAGTGAAACATTGGGTGCTTGGAAATCTGACAAAGACAATTGCTTTGCTTCACTGGAAGAAATGAATGGGCCATGTTGTTAGCATCTCACTCTGTGGTAAAGGGTCTACTTTTAAAAGGATATGTTTACAGCTTTTGCCATGTTGTAGGTTCTTCGTTCTTCCACCCTTTCAACCTCGTAACACTAGATAGGAGCGAAAAGAAGGATAGAGGGGAAAGGGGGCGACATTGTTAGACAACTACTTGGCTTTTGAGTTCCGTGGGGCAGGTTTGAACTTTTAGTCAGGATATCCAGTTATTATTTCTTCTTCTTCCTCCTCCTCCTTTTCTTCTTTTTCTTTCCCTCTTGTTTTTCTCCTCCTCCTCCTACTTCTCCTCCTCTTTCTTCTTCTCCTTCTCGTCCTGCTCCTTCCTCTTCCTTCTTTTTTGTACACAACTACTTAACAAACCAAAACCAACAATAATCAACTAACAACAACCCTGTCTCTCAGGGCCCTAGTATTTATATACCCTCTCAAAAGTCCCCAGAATTTCAAATGTCATACAATCACAGAAGCTGTCTGCAGTTGGCAAAATCATACAGTTGTCCCTGTATGAGACAAATACAGTCATGCAATTGGCAGTTGTCCCTGTATGAGACAAATCATAGCCAGCTGCTGTGGACAATCTGAAGCAGCTACATATCCCTGCGATTAACATGAAAACATATTCTTATATTTCTGTGTTTTTTAAGAAGCCGAAATTCCAAAATTGTCACTACAGTTTATTTACGACTAGCTGTAATTATCTTTTCTCATTTGTTTGTTTTGAGATGGGGATCTCTGTATGTAGCTTTGGCTGTCCTGGAACTCTTTCTGTAGACTAGGCTGGCCTCTTGAACTGAGTTTGAACTACCTGCCTCTGCCTTCTGCATGCTGAGGTTAAATTAGGTATGTGCTACTATACCTCACACCAGTTCTGTTTTTAAATGCACTCTTCGTGTTAGGGTTTTATTTTGTTGTGTTCCTTTTCAACATAAAAGAGCCTTACAGTGTTATGTTTCTTTGATGGTAAGAAAATGGGATATTTCTTGTTCATGAATCCTTTTAATATTTTCCTGCCCTTTATTTTAGCTTCATGGAGGTAAAAGGGTCATGGAATGCCTAAAGAAGGCTCTAAAAATAGCAAATCAGTGCATGGATCCCTCTCTACAAGTTCAGCTTTTTATAGAGATTTTGAACAGGTACATCTATTTCTATGAAAAAGAAAATGATGCGGTAAGTAAATAGTTTTCTCTTTCTGTAGATTTTATAATTTGTTTAATTTGACTTTGCTTAGTATACCTGAAATCTTTTTCCATTCTCCAGAATCCTTTTCTGTCTGTGCAGACTGTGCAATTAAAAGAAGAAAAAAGAATACACATTGCCAACTTGTGGGCTTGATTTATCATTGTGTAGCAGTTCCCAGTTCCTAAGTGTATTGTCCATTTGTAGCATTATAGTATTCAGTAGATTTTTAGGTTAAATATACTTTTGGGTTTGTTGTTGTTGTTGTTGTTGTTGTTGTTGTTTGGTTTTGCTGGTTTTTATTACTCTGTTTTGAGTTTTTTACAATTCTTATTCTTAGGGAATCTTATTCTCATCTCTTTTTCATAATTATTCAGGCATTTGATGAAAGTAATACAAGTTCCTAAAACCAGAGCTACTAAGTTTTCTTTTGTGATACATGTCTTCAACACAATTATTCTTTTTTAGGTAACAATTCAGGTCTTGAACCAACTTATTCAAAAAATTCGAGAAGATCTCCCAAATCTTGAGTCCAGTGAAGAAACAGAACAAATTAACAAGCATTTTCACAACACGTTGGAGCATTTGCGCTCAAGGCGGGAATCACCGGAGTCTGAGGGGCCAATCTATGAAGGTCTCGTCCTTTAAAAGAAGACAGCTCAGCACTCCTTTCTACACATCAGAAAGGGCTTAACTAGGTCTCCCTTCCATAGATTGTGCCTTTCAGAAAAGCTGAGGTAGGTTTCCCATTCCTTACCTGTGATGTGTTTACCCAGCACCTCCAGACACCTTCAGGACCTTAACTCACTTCATACTTGTTTAAGTCTGTCTGATCACCCCAAGTAGCATGACTGATCTGCTCTTTAAACTCCTTGTGATCTGTGAAAATTGAAAGCAAAACCCACTTATTCTGGCTACTAATGGAGCTTTCCTTTCTTTTATTTTGTTGCATTGTTGATTGTGTATTTTCTTCATTAATGGGGGATACTAACCCAAACATATTTGTTTATTTGTTCTCTGGCCCTGTCTGAGATTACTTTAGAGGACAGGAGTACTGTGCGTGAGATTCAGTTTGGGCTTTCCCTGAATGCAAGATAAAGCCTATGTGTAACATATTCCCTACAACTAGAATATACTAATGCATGTTGAAGAATTTTAAAGCACCATGGTCAGAAGCAGAAGCTATATTTTGCATATTTGGACTCAGCTATCCATTAAGAACTATGTCATCCTCTGGACACATCAAAGTAATTTGATTCTATAAAATAGAAATTTTGTGACTTAATGTAATTTATGTATAACCTCCACTACTGTAAATTTATGTGAAACGCATCACAATTACAACTTTTTCATCAGTGAAATAATAAAGTTGCTGTTAACAATTTTGGATTTTTTTTTGTTTTATTTACACTTTAAGAGAACAATGGATCACCTGTGGAGTGCCATGAAGTTTCATGTGCTTATGGAATTCTCTTATTTAACTCTAGTTTTAAGCACTTAGTAAATGAGGTTCTATCTGTTATTTCAGACATTTATAGCTAATTGCCTTCTTTGAATCACGACTGCTTTTTTTAGGATATGATGAGTTACCGTAACATTCCTAAAAGCTCTCTACCTGTATAGTAAGCCATTGTGTAACAAATACTCCTGGAATTGCCTAAAAACACTCAACTTCACCATTGTCTGGTGTAGGCAGTGGAGGAAGGCCTGAGTGAGTGAAGTCCTGAGTGAATATATATTTAGCTGACATAGGGACCCCAGTGCCTCATCTCCACAAGAGTAGTAAAGCCTTATTCTGGGTAATGCTCAAGAGGAATAGCAGATCTTTCTTCTAGGATCTAGAGTGTTTGTGAACAATTCCAGTTGCAGCTTCCTCTTCCTTGGTGTTTGTTTCTTCACCTACAAGACCTCCTCCCTCCCCTCTGTGCTGTACCTAATAAACACTGTGAGGTTTTAGGTTGCTTGGGCTGTTAGCCTACCCTTCCTGGCCCCAGCTTTCCTGTACCTGTTTCTGTCTGTCTTTATTTCCTCACCACCCCTTGTTAAGGTTTCAGGACCCAAGTTTGTATGTTGTGGTAGTCTGGATCAGGAATTTGGGAACCCCTTAGCTTGGGTTCTAGGTTGGCATGTTTTATCACATCTTTGGTTGCTGCCATCTGAAGATTTGGTTATGACTGACAGAATTCTGAGTATTGTTCCATGATTGTTAGCTGGAGGTTTTAGTTCCTGTTCCATGGCCCTTTCCACAGGTAGCTTATGGGTCTTTCTAGCATGACAGCTGGCTCTTCCAGGATAAACCCCAGAAAGAGGAAGGGGAATACCACAATACTGTGGGATAACCTGATCTTGGAACTGTTCCAACTTTTGTTTTTCTTTAGATAGGTTTTCCTTCTCTAGCACAAGCTGTCTTCAAACTTGTGACTCTGCATCTTCCTCCTCAGTATTGGGATTACAGGCCTTTTCTACCGTCAGCCTCTGATGTTTTTTTAAAGAATATTTTAAAATTACGCTTTGGGGATTTTATAGAAGTATATAATGCATACAGTGTATCTTTTTGTTTGTTTGCTTGTTTGTTGAAACAGCATTTCTCTCTAGCCCTGGCTGTCCTGGAACTATCTCTGTAGACAAGGATGGCCTCAAACTCACAGAGATCCACCTGCCTTCTAGTACTAGGATTAAAGACGTGTGCTGCTGCTGCCGCCACCATCACCACCACATGGCAAGGCTAAAATGTATCATAAGCACACACACATACACGCATAACACACACTTATTCCTCTTCCTGTCTTCTTTTTTTTTTATTTTTATCTCCAAATAAGCCACTCAGTGGTGAGTGTTCATGGGATGAAACCATCTTCTCGAGCAAAAGTGACTTATTAGTACCTACTACCTGGAGGAAAAGTACCACTATCCCTGGGGAACCATCAACCAACTGCCAACAGCTCCTCAGGGTTGGGGCCTCATGAGCCCTGCTGTCCTTGGAATGCTGACTAGCTTGGTGTTTCACAGTAACTGTTGGTGTGAGGTCATGAGTGCAGTTCCATGTCACTTATTCAGAAGATAATACATCACATCCTCCAACTCTGACATTCTTCCCATTGCCTTTTCTGCAGTGTTCCTGCAATGTTGAGGGGTCTGATGTAGAAAGTTGATGGAGATGTCTCACTCAGCACTTTGACCACTTACAAATTTGTGTTGATGTTTTTCCACCATAGAAAAGCTGTTGTGACCAAAGGTGAGAGCAGCATTAATCTGAGTATAAGTACAAACATTTGGAAGGCAGTTACCAATGTGTCACATAGCAAAACAACAGATAGGAGATTTTTAAATTACTACTTCAGCTTCTCATTGCAGATCTGTTTATTATTATTTATTAAATCTTGGTTTAACTTTGATAGATTTATATACATTAGAAGTTCATCCATTCTGTTTAGATTTTCCATATATATATATATATATATATATATATATATATATATATCTCAAAACATTAATTAGTATGTTTTTATCTACTTGTGATTCTATTTGCAGGGAGGGGTTGACACGTTGATATAGGGTCTCTTTAGATAACCCTAGCTATCCTAGAACTCATTAGGTGAGACTGGCATTGAACTCACAGAGATCCACCTGCTTCTGCCTCCTGAGTTCTTGGGTGAATGGTGTCTGCCACCATGTTTGGCCCTGCCTGTGATCCTAATTTTATAGACATTTTTTAGATTAAAATCTGATTATACCATTTTCATTCACACTGTTTCCTTCCTCAAATTCCTAACATGCCGTACTTCCTCTGAAACTCTGTGGGTATAAGGATAACTATTCAGGATGCAGTTAGAAATTGTGTGGATCAAGGAAAGTGGCAGTAGTAGCTCCTCCAAGAGCTATGACTTCACTATTCCTGAGTAGCTGGCTAGGTTTCTCTCTTGCTGAGCAGGCCGTAAGTCCAATTAGACAGCTACTGGCTACAATGTAAATGAGAGCCACGATAGCACTCGTAGGGACATCTTACCATGCTGGTCATTACCGTTCAAAGGCATCACTGCTGGATAGGACTACGGATTGCTTCCCTCCCTTGGCAGTTTTCATAGTACTTTCTGGTTCTGCAGGAAGAAAGCTTTCAGATTAGATCCCATTCAAATCATCCCAGTCCTTTGTCTTAGTATCTGGTGTCTTCGGCCTCTGGGAGACAACCAAGGGCAACAGCAATAGCCTGTTATTTTAGGACTCACTTAGACTACACTGACCAATAACTAAAATGGAGGTTTCTACTGTCTGATACTGGGATTTTTGTTAAATAGTTCATGGCTCTTGTGAGGAGCATTGTCAGCCCAAGTGGTATAACTTAATTTAAGATTGTGTGTGCACACACGTGCATACAGTACACTTATATGTATTATATATAATATAGGTAAATATAAAATAATGTTCTTTGAGGCTTTATCAAATAAGCAGGGTTACCTGAACATTTTCTAGTTCTATACATTTACTTTCAAATTTCATTCCTTACAGCTGAATAGTATTCCATTGTATATATGTACTGCATTTTTATTTTCCACTCAACAAGACATTTAAGGGGTTGGGGATTTAGCTCAGTAGTAGTAGGGCGCAAGGCTCTGGGTTCGGTCCTCAGCTCTGGGGGAAAAAAAAAGACATTTAAGTTGTTTTTATTTGCTGGGCATTGTGAATAGGGTGTCAGTGACTATTGTTAAGTGAATGAATGTCTGTGCAGTAGGGTGTCTGTCAAATCTTTTGGCCGTATGCAAGGAGTGGTAAGGCTGGTAATATGGTAGAATTTTTTCAGCTCTTTGAGAATTTGGATTTGAGGAACATGGGTTTCCCGTGTTTGCATTCCCACCAAAGGTAAATTAAAGTTCTTTTCCCCATGTTCTTCCCAGCATTTGTTATCAGTTGTTTTGTTTGATCTTAGTCATTCTGACTATGATGAGATGAAATTTCAAAGTTGTTTTAATTTGCATTTAACTGCTAAAAACGATAAACACTTTGTGATGTATTTTTTAACCATTTTTATTTCTTCTCTTGAGAACTCTTCATATCCCTAGCCCCATTGTAGGCCTAGATTTTTCACCAAACCTACTTTATTTAGGGTTCTTAACCTTTACCTCCCTTCCAACCCCTCCACAACCTTAGGTAGGAGATTAGTAGGGGAAAGCTGTCCTCTTTTATCTAGTTTTATCTAGTCCTCTTTTATCTAGTTCCTGTTGATTAGGGTCAATGGATCCTTAGGGGATTACCAGACTCAGTCATCAGGATACCAACAGTCCAGGCCAGGCCAACATGAAGTCAGCAAAAGTCCCAAGATTCAGTTGGATTGCCTGGAGAAGCTCTCTGGGACATTTCTCTCTGCGAAGCCAAAGCACGAAGATCAGCTCAGCAATGTCGATCCAAAAAGCAGTGTCTCACGCTGTGTGGGCTTCTATATATGTCCTCTCCTCAGAGTCCACCTACAGATGTTCTTAGCTGGCTAAAGTCATGCTCCTTGCACGTGAGAGTTTACAGCAAAACATCACGTGACAAAATTCAGTCTTCAAGGAAACCAGAAATTTCCACTTCACCCCATCTTTGTTTATATTTTTTCAAGACAGGGTTTCTGTGTAGCCCTGGCTGTCCTGGAACTCACTATGTAGACTAGGATGGCCACAGACTCACAGAGATACATCAGCTTTCACCTCCCAAGTGCTGGGATTAAAGGTGTACACCACCACTGCCCGGCCCCCAGTTGTTGTTTTTTTTTAATAGTTCATTTCTTGGCCCTGTTTTTTTAGTTCTTTGCATATTCTGGATATTAATCCTCTGTCAAATGTATAACCAACATTCTTTTCCATTCTTTGTTTTCTTCTTCATCAAAAGCTTTTTAGTTTTATGATTTTCCTCTTCTCAGTTATTGGCCTCAATTAATCATTGAGCAAATAGAGTCTTATTCAGAAACTTCTTTCCTGAGCCTATATTCTTATAGGGTACTTCCTATGTTTTCTTCTAGCTGTTTTAGCATTTCAGGTTTCAAAATGAGGTCTTTGATCCACTTGGATCTAATTTTTGTGCAAGGCGATAGACACAGGTCTGATTTTATTCTTGTACAATGGATACCCAGTTTCCCCAGCACTTTTTGTTTTGTTTTTCAAGACAGCATTTCTCTGTGTGTAGCTTTGGCTGTCCTCTGTAGGCCATGCTGGCCTCGAACTCACAGATATCCACCTGTCTCTGCCTCCTGAGTGCTGGGATTAATGGCGTATGCTACCACAGTCCAGCTTTTGAAGATGCTGTCTTTTCTCCAATGTATGTTTTGGCCTCCTTGTCAAATATCAGTTATCTCTGTGTCTTTCCTTAGTTTGGAGAAGTTATCTTTTATGATGATGTTGAAGATCTAGTCTGTGCTATTAGTCTGAGATTCTTCCCCCTCATCTGCTGTAAGACATGAAGAAAGAACCGCAGTGAGCAAGTGGGCTTCCAGGAGACAGCCTGCTGTTTTGCATGGCTCTAATGGGTGTACCTTGGAGAGGTATGGCCCCAGGGTTTGTCTCCAGATTGCTTCTTGCTGCTGGTATGCCTTTCCATGCTTGCCATTGCTGTATTCCTCATTTATCGAGCATGATGTGGCTGGAAGTGAAATCCTCACTGCCTGTGCTCTAGTGTGATTGCTTTCTGGATATTAACCTACTCTGTTGGGTAGATTTCCTGGAGATCAATATGAAGATATACTTTAATAAAATAATGCTGTTTAAATGAATTGATGATTTTATAATTTTTGATAATGATTTTATAGAATTCCTGATTTGATTCAAGTAGTTTCAAGCCCTCCTGAAGAATAGCAAAAACTTTGCCTTTGTGTGTCACAAGCACATAATTGCATTAGGAAGAATAGGCTTGAGGCAAATCTACGATCTAGGAAAACATCCATTCTTGGTTAGATCCAGGAATGAAGTCACAAATTTCCATGTGCACCTGGATTAGCTAATCTAATTACACAAGACTTCAAAAATATGATGTAAAATAGATCACCTGTTTCTTGGCAAAAACGTTAAACCTATGACATAAAAAACTACTGCTTTGAACTTATAATGAGCTTGTAGAGTGAAAGATACATTAAAAATACAGCTCTGAACGATTTAAAAATATTTGGTTAGAAAAACATGGTATCAAATATCCTCCCTCTTGTGTTAAAAAATTCTCTCTCTCTCTCTCTGTGTGTGTGTGTGTATGTGTGTGTGTGTTTGTGTTGATTGTTTTTATGGCTATGAGGTAATTTTTCTTCTTATATAGAGAACTTCGTTTTAGAAAGTCTAAAAGGCTGAGAGAAAAAAAATAAAAGGTTGCTTTGCTTCATCCACCAAGTGTGTGTATACTAGTGTGTGATTCTTCCCGTTTTTCTTTTCTTTCTCACCGACCCCAGATAACTAAGTTTTATACCCTCAAAGAAAAGTCTACTGAGGATTAATCACCAACTTTAAACACACCTCAGTCTCCCCTGACCTGTCAAAGCTGGCCTTGGACAGCCTATAAATTTATAAATTAAATTTATAAATTAAAAAAAATTGGTCTTTTCATGGTGCTCTAATTTCTTTCCTTTATCTTCAAGATCTGATATTCTCTCTTCTACTTGATATATTCTAATTTTAAGACCTTACCTCGAGTTTTCTCATTGGTTTACTGAGTTTTTCAATTCCATCCTCATTTCCACTTGAGTTCTCTTTAACATTTATTGCTTTTTACGTAATTCTGATTTCAAATCCTATATTGTCTTTGTCACTTTATTCATCCATATATTTGTATTTTCTTGGGCATCTCTCAGACATTTATTATTTTCCTCTTGAAGTTCATGAACTGTTCTTAAGTTCCTTGAATTCTCTGATAAAGGTAATGGTTATTCTTTTGAGATATGTGCCCTGAGGTTTATCTAGGGCTGTGCTTTCAATCTTCCTAATGCTGCAACCCTTTAATACAGTTCCTCATGTTGTGGTGACCCCCAACAATAGACTATTTTTCTCATTACTTCATAACTGTATTTTTGCTACTGTTATGAATCCTAATGATCTGATGTGTAGGATATCTGATATGCAAACCCGTTGAAAGTAACTAGTGAGTTTGATTGCAAACATGCTGTCATGGCCATTTAGATTATTTTTGTGGTGTGTCCTGGGTATGTGGGCTTTGTTTTTTGGTTGTGTGTCTGATGTGAGAATCTGGGCCCAGGAGCTTCATGACTGGGGCTAGTCCAAGTAAGCTAGTGCAAGAACTGTTTAATTAGATCAGGTCCAGGTGGCTCCCAAACCACTAGTGTGGAGCTTGGTCTGAATGTGTGGGGATGGCAACAGTCAGAGGTGGTGGGGCGGTGAAAGAGGGAAGGAGATATTGTCCAAGCAAAGGGACTACCAAACAAGGCCAGCCAGCACTTAGGCTGTTGGTAAGGTGACCAATTTTAATAAAGCTCCTATGCTCCACTGAGAAGAATGTTTATTCCTTATTTGTTGGGTAAAATTTCCTGTAGGTATCTGTTAAACCCAGCTAATCTATGGTATAGTGTTTATCTCGCAGGTTTCTTTGCTGAATTTTAGATTGGTAGAAATCTAGGGATGAACGTAGAGTACTAAAGTCTCCTACTAAACTCTGTCAGAATCTATGTGTTCTATGCATTTTAGTTTTGTTTTATGAACTTAGAAACTTCAATATTTGTTGTATAAATATTGACAATAGTTATGGCCTCTTAATGAGTTGTTTGCTTTGTTAATATACAGTGATTTTTCTGACTAATCCTAATTTGTCTGACTAGTCTGCATTGTCAGATATGAGGACTGTAACACCAGCTCTATTGTGGCTTCCATTTGCTTGATAGTTTGATTCCAACTTTGACTCTGCCGTTTTGAATGTCTTGTGTGTGTGTGTGTCAGTTTCTGCTGTCACTTCCAGGTTGTTCCCTTCCTCATGTATATATGACTCCTAAGGGTTCCCAGTTTTGGAGTCCCAGAAGGGACTTTGTACTTACCAGCTTAACCTGGGCCCTCTTTCCTTTTTGAGCCTATAGTCTTAAATTTTTTTTTTTTAAAAGCCAGGCCAATACCATAGATCCCAGCTTTATATTTCATATCTCTTTCTTGTTATTCTTTCCTTACACTGTCAGTCTCCCTCTAGGCTGCCAGCTTGGCTTCAGATAAGTCTGTTACCCATCACAATCTTCAGACTGCTTCTGCAGATGCTTGCTGATACCTCCATCACAGACGTGCTCTCCCGGGGCATTAATGTCTACTTTAGCTCTTCAGCCATTCCCAAAGCATCTCTATACTTCCAGGACCCCACCTGCCAAGCAGGTGCATCACTCCATGCCACCTGGAAGAAGCATGCCATCCTGGGATTTCCCCCATGAACATTCGCTGCCCAAGTTACCTCATCTTAGTTACATGTCTCACTACTGTCCATGCATGTCCTGACTACTCCTGCAGTCTCCATAGGGTCAAGCCACCATATCAGAATTTTCTCTGCAAACATTTTCTCCAACCATGCAACTTCACTTTAGCTCTTTGTTTCTTCCATATCAGGGACACCATTGCTCTTCCCAAGCATCCTCAGTTTTGTTGTGTTCTGCCAGTTCTTCTGTGTTGCTAAATTCCTTCCTCTGGGGAAACAAAAACAATATCCATCTCCTCCTTCTCCTAAGGTTGCAGTGATACACCAAGACACAATTCCATCAAAATTCACTCCGGGAAAAACTGCACTTACTCAGCTTACTTACAGAAGATAGGGGAGGGGTTCCTTACAGAAGTGTGGGTGCTCTCCCACAAAAGATCACAACAGAAAGTATTTATGCAGCTGGGATGATGGCTTTCTTATAACCACATGGATGGAGCCTGCCACTCCTTTGTACTTTAAAACAGTTTTCTCAGACTTTGTCAAGCATTGATCAATTTTGTCTAGAGGTAGTATCATGTAGCCCAGGTTACTCTTGCATTCTCTGTGTAGCCATGGCTTACCTTGAAACCATTTGCCTCAAATGTTGGAATTACATAGCTATGCCACCCCACCTGAATATATGCAGTCTTGGCAACTGAACCTAGGTTCTGCTGCTTGCTTGAGCTAGAATTCAGCCCTGTTTTTTAAGTTCTATTTGCGTCAACCTTCTTTTGTTGATGGTTTTCTTCATTGCTTAAATGACTTTTTAAAATTCATTTTCACAAGTTGGAAGCTTATTTGTTTGGGTCTTGCTCTGAGGTCACCACTCCCTGTATTCCATTCAGAACCAGGCTTTTCTTTAAACTATTTCCTTGAGCATTAGCTCAATTACACTTCGTGGTGTTCCTTGTCTCCTCACACTGTACATTCTGTATTCTCTTTGGCCAGCTTGTTCCTTTCCATTATAGATATGGAGCAATTTTATTTTATTACCTCAGTCAATATGAGGCTGTTTTAAAATCTTCTCTGCCAATGCCATTAATTCCATTAACTCTTCAAATAAGCCTATAGCAAATGTTTAGGATAAGAGCAAATCACAGCCACATTCTTTGCCAAAATATCACAAGTATGGTCTGTAGGCCGCTTGTTAATATTCTTCCCCCTCTTAACCCTCTTAAGCCAGTCTTACATTGCTCTCAGCACTACTGGCTTCTAAGCTTCTATCAGGATGGATGAGTAATGATCAGTAAGCCATCCTTAAAGCATTCAATTGCTTTCTTAATCTAATGTTCACATTCCATTATTGGACCCTGCTGGTAAGGTCAAAGTCTGGCATTACTGGATAGCCCCTAAGCTTGGTGTGAAATAAAGGACTCTCTTCCTCAGCTGGATTTCCTCCCCTCCATCTTGGGTAAACCACAGATCCTCTAAAGAGTGTCACATAGCCTTCAGAGAGATTACAGGCCTAGCCCTTTCCCAATAAGAAACCCATTCAGTGTGCATGCACCTGGGGATTCCTGGAAATACCCTCTCCACTCTAATGAGAGGTCTTGGTACCTTAGCTTTCAACCAATGACCTCTTTCTATACCTGGACTTCTTCCCTCCCCCCACCTGCCCATAGGATAATTAAGTTCCCTTTCTTATGATAGGACTGTGCTGCTGCATGCAAATCCCTAGCACTCCTAGCCCAGAGAATCAAACACATTCACCCCCAAAACTCCTCCCGTTGCCCAAGGTTTATAATGTCTGTGGTTCACGAAATAAAACGCTCTCTCACTCTGTTCCTCCACCATGATCAACTGAGACTCACTGCTTTGTTGCTGAACCTTTGAATTTGCCTGCCTAGCCAGGCTTTCTCAGGGCGCAAGCTGCCCCCTCGCTGCCACTGCTGCTGCTGCCACCACTGCTGCTATTGCTGTTGCTGCAGGACAGACTTGCAGTTGGCTGTTCCTGATGCAGCCACCAGATTTGCCACTTGGCTAAGTACTGTGCTCCCTGCTGCTGCCTGGCCTGTGGCTGGCAGCTTAGCTAAAAGAGCTGTGACCTTCTGCTGCTAGCTCAGCCATTTTAAAAGGACTATAATACTTGTTTTAGAGAAAATCCTTTTCTCCCGCACCTCTGGCTGAATCAAAGATCTTGTGACATA
Source organism: Meriones unguiculatus (assembly GCF_030254825.1). Taxonomy (NCBI): domain Eukaryota; kingdom Metazoa; phylum Chordata; class Mammalia; order Rodentia; family Muridae; genus Meriones; species Meriones unguiculatus. The sequence goes on from NC_083358.1 coordinate 42,345,406, forward strand.
GAGGTCTGGTTCTGTGTCCAGGCCTTCCAGGAGATGCATAACAACATTCTACCAACAAACATCATGATCAGGCCTGTCACAAGACTCCAGTTCCTGCTACCAACTTCTGTCTTAGTCACTGTTCTGGTGTTGTGAAAAGACACCATGACCAAGCAATTCATATAGAAGAAAGCATTTAATTGTGGGCTTGCTTACAGTTTTAAAGGGTTAGCCCATTATCACAGCTGGGAGCATGGTGGCAGGTAAGAATGCCTTCCGCTAGAGCAGTAGCTGAGAGTTCTATATCCTGATCCTCATGTAGCAAGCAGAGAAAGAGACTGGGCCTGGCATGTCTCAGTGGCAAACCTCCTCCAAGACCACACCTCCTAATTCTTTCCAAACAGTTCCACTAACTGGGGACAAAGTATGCAAATATATGAGCATATAAGGGCCAGTTTCAAACCACCACACCAGGGCTTTGTACACAATAGGCAGTCTGTCAGTTGGGCTATGTTTGGCTCTCATAGACTCATGTATTTGAATGCTTATTCACCAGGAAGTAGAATTATTTGAAAGGATTAGGAGGTGTGGCCTACTCTGAGAGACTGTATCACTGGGGGTGGGTTTCAAGGTTTCAGAAGCCCATGCTATGCCCAATCTCTCCCTCCTCTTTCTCCTTCTCTGCCCCCCCCTCCTGTGGATCAGGATGTTGAACTCTAAGCTACTCCAGAACCATGTCTGCCTGAGTGCTGCCATGCTCTCCACCATGATGATAATAGACTAACTTCTGAAACTATAAGCAAGCCCACAATTAAATGCTTTCTTTTATAAGAGTTGCCTTGAACATTGTGTCTCTTAACAGCAATAAAACAAGTGACTAAGACAGAAGATGGTACCAGGGAGCACAGTATTGCTACAATAGGCCTGACAATGCTGTTTATTAGCAGAATATGGAAGACTTTGGAATTTGGCCTAGAAAAGAGGTTGAAAACTTTTAAGTGAGGCTTCATGGGCCATTCTAAAAGAAACATGGAAGACGGTAATGAGGGTAATTTGACCTTTGGTGAGGGATATCTCAAGAAGTTTCAGAAGAAAAGAATATTATTAAGTGACCTAGAGACCATTCTTGTGATATTTTAGCAAAGAACTCAGCTGCTTTTTGCTCTTGTCCTAAAAATATGACTGAGGCTGAATTGAAGAGTTTGAGATTAATGGTGTTGGCAGAGGAGAATTCAAGACTGCCTAGTATTGACTATGTCATGTTGTCATTAACAAACACTCATACACATAGAAATGAAAAGGAGCAAACTGTCCAATGAGAAATACAAAATGTACAGAGTAAGGAAAAAAGAAGCACCAGGAAATATATTGGAGCTAAGTCTAATGCTTAAGGTGATAAAAAGTTGTTTTTTTTTTTTTTTTATTTCTTTTTTCTTCAAGTCAGTGCTTCTCTGTGTAGCCCTGGCTGTCCTAGAATTCACTTTGTAGATCAGGCTGGCCTCAAACTCATATATCTGCCTGCTTCTGCTTCCCACAGGCTGGGATAAAAGGTTTTTTAAAAGCCTGATGCTAAATAGAATAAAGGGGGTGAAGACCTCAGAGTAAGACCCTTCCCATCTAAGCTTCCGACTTGTGAAAATGAGTTAGAGGAAGCTTATGCAAGGAAGGAAACCATCAACAACATCAACAATAGAAAGCTGATACAAATACAATTGAATGAGGATGTTGAGTTCAAGAGCTTCCTTGGGCAGCAGAACTTGGCAGCTTCAGCCATATGGTTTGGCTTTAGAGTCAAGGATACAAGAAAGGAGGTATGGAATCTTCCTCCATGGATAATGAAAACCTCTGAGACCAGGAATATGTCAGGATGTCCCTGCCTGGGGGCTCAAAGGATCATTGTGGGAGGCTATGAAGGATAGTCTGGATTCTGTTGGAGACCCCAAGATGCTGAAGATGTCAGAGTCATGGGACACATGCCAACGAGAGCTACAGACTGAGTATGGGACCAGACCAGGAGAGAAATGTGTTACAGTCAACAAAGCTGAAAGGAATTGGAGATCTGAAGAATACTTTGATATCAGGCATGGAAATGCAGATCGTAGAATTTTCCCCGTTGGTTTTCAGGCTTACTTTAACCAGTATTTCCTTTCTGTGGTCCCTTTTTCCCATTTTGAAATGGCAATATATCTTCTGTGCTATTGTATGTTGGAAATATGTAATCTGTTCTTTGATTTTTATTTTACAGGGGGTTATATTTAAGAGATTACCATGAGTCTCAGAAGAGACTTTGGAATTTTAAAGTGTTAAGACTATAATAGACTATGGGGAATTTTGAAATTGAAGTGGAGCATTTTTGCATTATGATATGGCTATAAGCCAATGGTGGCCAGGAAGTATAATGTGATGGTTTGAATTAGAATGCACCCCATTAACTCATATATTCATCAGAAAGCAGCACTATTTGAAAGAATTAGAAGGATTAGGAGGTGTGGCCTTGGAGGAAGTGTGTTGCTTTGAGGTTTTGAACACCCATGCTAAGCCCAGTCTCTCTCCCCCTCCTTCCTTTCTTCCCTCCCTTCCTCCATTTATCCGTCCATCTGTCTGTCTATCTCTCTCCCTGTGGATCAGAATGTTGAATTTTCAGCTGCTCTAGAACTGTGTCTGCCAGAGTGCTGCCATGCTCCCCACCATGATGATCATAGAGTAACTTCTGAAATTGTAAGCAAGCCTACAATTAAATGCTTTCCTTTATAAGAGTTGTCTTGATTGTGGGGTCTGTTCTCAGCAACAGTGAATAAGACAGCACATAAATATTTAATAAAGAATTCAGTGCTTCTTCAGATTGAAAATAAGAACAATTATAACCCAGGCCATGACTTGAAAACAATATTTTCAAAATACTTCATAAAATAATATTTAATAAATGCTAATAAATATAGGAAGCCAAGCATTTGAGTATATAAATATATTCAGGAAATCTCAGAGTCCCAGCTATTGATCATTATGTTCTATTGTTCCTGATCGAATGTGTCCACAATGTCAAAAGCACCGTCAACAAGGACAGGGCTGATATCTCAGCTTTCAGAAGTTCTTATCATGTAAACATGAGCACGCGGATTTGACCCAGAGAATCTATGTAAAAAATCAAGATGGTGCACATTTATAACCCCACTGCAGGGCAGGCAGGGGCAGATGAGTCCTTGGCTCTCACTGGCTAACTACCCAAACTCAAGCAGTGAGCTCTGGGTCACAAATACAAGGTGACGGTCATCTTGAAGTTGTCCTCTGCTCTCCACACACACATCCATACACGTGCGCTCACGCACATATATACTTAAACACATACACAAACAGAAAAATCCTACTTTCAATTTGAGAGTGACAGACTACAGAGTAGAGCATTCAGGGCTCTCTTCATGTCCCTGTTCCTCAGGCTGTAAATGAAGGGGTTCATCATGGGAGTGACCACAGTATACAGAACGGAAGCAAACACCCCTGCCCAAGAAGGCTGTGTCCAGGTAGAACTGAGGTACACTCCAAGGCAGGTTCCATAGAACAGAGAGACGACTGAGAGATGAGAACCACAGGTGGAAAATGCTTTATACTTGCCTCCTGCTGTTGAAATTTGCAAGACAGTTGTCACAATTTGAGAATAAGAGAAGAGTATTCCAGCAAGAGGAAAAAAGCCCATAATGCCTGTTACAATATATAACACGACATTGTTGAGGAAGGTGTCAGAGCAGGCTAGCTTAAGGACTTCAGGAAGCTCACATAAATAGTGTGGGATTTCCACAACAGCACAGAAAGACAGTCTCAGTGCAGTTAAACTCTCAGGCAAGGCTCCAAGTATGCTTATGAGCCATGCCAGGAGAAGTAGCTGGGAACAGAGCTTGGGGTTCATAAGGACAGTATACTGCAGGGGGTGGCAGATGGCCACAAAGCGGTCATATGCCATCACAGTCAGAATCAAATTGTCCAGAAGTCCAAAGACTGTGAAAAAGTACATCTGCGTGATGCAGCCTGCATAGGTGATGAGCTTACTCTGTGTCTGGATATCCAGCAGCATCTTTGGGACAGTGGTAGAGGTGAAACAGATGTCAGAGAAGGAGAGGTTACAGAGGAATAAATACATGGGTGTGTGCAGCTTAGGATCAGAGACAGTGGCCAAGATGATGAGCAGGTTCCCAAAGATGGTCTCCAAGTACAAAGACAAGAACAGCCCGAAGAGAACGGACTGAATCTCTGGATTCTCTGAAAGTCCCAACAGGTAAAATTCTGGAATCCCTGTGTGGTTTTCTGGTTCCATGTAAATTAAGTGTCTATGAAAGAGAAAAAACAGGACAACTGAAGTAACAGGGAACAAACTTTGTAAGTGTGCATCTGCCTTAATTCAAACTCCACGCATTGGTAACATGAGGCGTTTGTTTAATGCTTCCTTCTCTTTAGAGGCTGACACTTCTAAATTCAGCCATATTCCCCTGCAGGGCACCTCATGTGGTACTCCCAGATATAACATTATTTTTAAATTTAATCACTTTATAGCCTGATCCCAGCCTCCTCCCTCCTCTCCTCCCAATCCTACCCTCATGCCCCTTTCTCCACTCCCCCATTCCATCTTCTCATCGAAGGGGAGGCCCCTAAAGAGTACCAACCCACCCTGGCACCTCGTATCACAGCAGGACTAAGAGCATCATCTCCCACTGAGGCCTGACAAGGCAGCTCAGTTAGGGAAATGGGATCCAGAGGCAGACAAGGAGTCAGAGACAGGCCCTACTCCCATTGTTAGAGGACCCACATGTTGACCAAGTTGCACATCTGATATATGTTTAGGGGGTCCATGTCCAGCCCCTGCAAGCTCTTTGGTTGGTGGTTCAGAATTGTGAGCCCCCACGGGCCCAGGTTAATTTCCTCTGTAGGTCTTCTTGTGGTGTCCGTGACCCCTCCTGCTCCCTCTATCCTTCCTCTCACTCTTCCGCAAAACTCCCTGAGCTCCGCCTGTTGTTTGGCTGTGGGTCTCTACATCTGTTTCCGTCAGCTGCTGGGTGAAGCCTCTCAGAAGACAGCGATAGTAGGCTCCTGCCATAGCAGAGAATCATGAACGACAGGGGTTGGCTCTCTGCCACGGGGTGAGTACTGACTTCAAATACTCACCTACCCTTACTCTTTCTCAGCCAGCTCTTATTACCTAAGATCTTTTTTCAAGTACTTTTGATCTTTCATTTTTTAAAAAATGTGAAGATTTCATAGGCATACACAATGAATTATGATCGCTTCCACCTCCTGTTTCAGCCTCCAGTTCCCCCCACATTCACTAAATGCACCCCTCCCAACTCCACAGTCTCTTTTTTACAGAGTATAATTGCTTATTTTTCTCTTAAAATGGGTAACTATTTTCTGTTTTGTTTTGTTTTTGTTCTGTGTAGCCCTGGCTATCCTAGACTCACTTTGTAGACAAGACTGGTCTCTAATTCACAGAGATTCGCCTGCCCCTGCCTCCCAAGTACTGGGATCAAAGGTGTGGGCCACCACGCCTGGCTAGGTAACTATTTTTAATATTAAAATATAACCGTATTATTTTCCTCTATTCTCTTTTCTTTTTCCAACTCATCCCATGCCCCTCCCCCCAGATTTTCGGCTTCCCTTTCTGTAATTGTTATTGTGGCATGTATGTGTGTATACAGAGAAAGCGATAACCTGTAAGATCAGCTAGTGCTGCCCATATATGTATGATTGTGAGGTCATCCACGGAGGCATCTGCAACCCACCAACAGACACACTCCTGAAGACAAACCTCCCTCCCCTAGCAGCAATCCATTGCCGATAGCCCTTTATGAGGGCTGGGGCCTCAAGCCCCCCTCCCTCTTTCTGGAATTTTAACCCACTTGAACTTATGCATGTCTTATGCAGATACTCATAGCTGCTGTGAGTTTGTGCATTACATCATATCTAGAAGACAAAATTTCACAGCACTCCTCCCCAATCACTATCCCTTACATTCTTCCTGCCTCCTTTTCCACAATGAGCCTTGGAAGCATGAGGGACTGATAGAGATGCCTCATTTGAGGCTGAGCACTCACAGTCATGAGTTCTCAGCATGTTGACCAGTCGTGATTCCTCACTGACTGCTTCCCACTGCTAAAAGATGCTTTTCTCGCCAAGACTGAGAGAGAAGTTCAGGTCCATGGATAGAAACACAATTATTTAGAAGGCATTTGGGAAAATAACAGTAGCAGTTTTAACCATAAGGCCTAAGACTCCCCATCATGAATTTCTGACCATTTCTATAGTACCAGGCATGAAGCTCCAGGCTGCTACTGCAACAGCGGGCACCTCTTGCATGGAAGGTCAGTATTGTAGTGTGCAGGGTCCAGTGCTGGGTCAGACCCGGGATGCTTTTCTTCTTATGCAGCCACGTGCATAATAACTTCTAGCATTATGAAATCTAGCCAGCGAGGACACGGTTTCCCAGAGGGCTTGATTGATGTCTGTATATCCTGCATCCAAAGTGAGCAGCATCATTACTCTAAAATGCAATGATAGCAGAAATAGTAATGGTTTAAATAAAAGTTTAAAGTTATACTTTAATACACCTTCAGTGAGTGATGAGAAGGTCGTTAAAAACATAAGAGAGAGAGAGAGAGAGAGAGAGAGAGAGAGAGAGACGGCTCTGCAGCTAAGAAGGAGCCTGAGTTTGATTCTCAGCAACCACAACCACATGGCAGCTTTCAACCACCAGTAAGTCCAGTTTCAGAACATCTGATGATTTCTTCTGGCCTCAGTGGGCACTAGCCACACACATGCTATATATATGTAAAACACACATGTGTTTTAAAAACGAAACAAGTATAAAGGATGAAATTGCTTCACCAACTGAATTTCACTCTCACAGAACACAAGATGCTAGTATGGCAATTTTGCCTAAATTTAGTTTATAAGAATTATTCAGACTCCAGTGAACTATATCAGGAGGTAAAGGTGCTTTCCTTGACTCTGAGGGCCTGAGTTCAGTGTCTGGGATTCATATGCTAAAAGGATGGAATGAACTCCAGGTAGTTGCCCTCTGACATCTACAGGAGCACCAAAGCATGCCCATGACCTCCTCCCAATAAATACATATGTGCACAAGTCTGTGAATAAAACATGCTGTGTCTGTTTAGTTTCTTGAATGCATACACTGTTAAGGCTGACCATTCTGAGGATGACTAATTCTTCCTCTCTCAGCAGTTCTCAGTTGACTTTAGTTCTTTTTCTAGGGGTGGGACCCCCTGAGATTTCTCCCTTTCATAATAGCATGTCTATGCCTGATCAATAAAAAGAACTTTAAAAAAAATTAACCCTGATACTAAAAGAAAACAACCTTCCTCACATAACCAGAAAAAGAAAGCTCATTTGCTTCGTTAAGCAGTATCTCTGGATACTAAACTAACGATGTTAGGTTAGAAAATATATTGGCTGAATACTAAACATAATGACCAGGTTGCAGGCAACTCATATAAGTAATACAATCTCCATAGTGGTAACTGACTTATTACAATATAATGAGTTAGTAGAAGAAGGCAATCTGAACGTAGTAAGCTCATCTTTATAGGTGCTAAAAATACCTCTGGGAAATTTCTGAATGCAAAGATGTTGCTAACCATAGCAAAAAACTTCTTTACCAGCTAATATCCACTCAGACATGAAATTATAGAAATAATATCCATTAAGCTCCTATTGAGGACAGATATTCATACCTGCTGCTACCGCTACCAAGTACTGTTATGAAACTTCAAACCAGTGTGATTAAAGAAAAAGTGACAGTGCTTCATATTATGGGTGAAAGCAACGTTATCCATTTTCAGATGAGAAAATGACAGTATAAATCAATTGAATAGCTATTACAATTAAAACAAGAATTGTGTAAGGCTAATATGTAAGCACAAAACATTCCACTTTATTTACTATCACCAGCTGTAAATGGATATTTTGTAAAAATGGTCACATATCTACCCAACTTTCTGAAGTTGGTGAGGTCATGAATCTTAGAGCAGAGCATCCTAACAGCACTTTACTAAAGCAGTATAATTCCTAACTGCCTTCTGAATACTCATCCTCATACCCACAGATAAGTCTAGCTCTCACTCGTCATCAAAGAAGCTTCTCTTTGTAGAAGAGATGATAGAAAGATTGTAAGAGCCAGAGAATCAGGAAGGCTGCTGTGGGATTGTGTCTCCTAGAAATGACAAGGAAGCTGATTCACCCATGATACCTCGGCAATGAGACTGTCCAAACAGAATGTGAACAACAGCAACACCAGTAGACTTGCTGTCCTGGAAGGGAGAAATCTCAGGGGTCCCACTCCTAGAATAAAACCTACAGGCAGCTAAGGACTACCAAGAGAGGGAGAATTAGTCATCCTCAGGCGTGAGTTCCCTAACTGGTTATTTAATACCAAGTGGTCAGCCTTGACAGCAACATATGCATTCAAGTAACTAAACAAACACAGCGTGTTTTATTTACATATGAATGCATTTATGTAACAGCAATTTTAAAAAGAGGGCACAAATTTGAGAGGGAGTGGGGGCACATGGAAGGGGTTGGAGGAAGAAAAGGGAAGAAGAGAAATGATGTAACTACATATTAATTTAAATATATATTTAAAAGAATCTAGATTAAATAAAGGGTAAATAAAGGGCAAGAGTAATAAAGGATAAGTAAAGGGTCCAGGAGAAATTCAGCCAATAAGGTATCAGGAGGTGATTATGATTAAGGTATACTGGATGCATGTGGGAAAATGCCATAGTGTAGCCAACTACTTTGCAAATTAATATACATGAGCAAGCATTATTGCAAAGCAAAAAATATATATTTCAGAGTGAAAGTGTGAAGTTCCACAGCCTCTGAATGGTTATTTTGAATGTACAGAAGTTCATTGAGATGTATGGATTTCAGGCCTGGTTAATTTTGGTGTGTGATTTTTCTACTTACACGTTTTTAAAATAAAGCTTATTTTTAAAAGCAAAAATTTTGTAACATGCAGAGAGAGTTTTGAACATTGAAAGAGATCAGCCTACAGATGAGTAAGTCATGTCTATAATGCTTACACTTACATGAATATTAAATCTTTCCTGTTGAATGACTTCATTCTACCCAATCCATATCCCCTAGAAACATGGAAGGGGAGAGCTGTCAGCTATATATCAAGGAAACTGAAGGAGGCTGGATAGACGTGCAAGGTGGATAAGACATGAACATTGAAACACACACACACACACACACACACACACACAAAGGAACTCCAAAATCCAACACAAAGGAAATCCAGCAAAATTCTAGAGAGAGTCAAGAAACATTTACATCTGATGGGGAAAGAAAGCCTGTAGACAGGATGTCAGGAAGAGCAAGGAGCACGAGGGATGTGGGTGGGACCGAGCTGCAGCTCACCCGAGGCTGCCTTTTGGTTAGCCACTTGCCCCTTTTAAATTGTTCCTGAAGCTGTGACATCTCCTCGTTTCCTAACCCTAGGCTGTCCAGCCAGAAGAATTGCTCCTTCATTCTCTAATTTCATTGGCCAGTAATTTACGGTACTCAACCAGATGCTATAATTTTCTGATGTGTCTTGTACAGCTTACCTTTCAGAAAAGTGGCTGGTGGAGCTAATGTGTCTGCAGCGTCAGAGAGATGAGATATAGAGTAATTTCTGTACCACAGTAATGTTCTGTGGGGCAGAAGAAACTTTTTTTTTATATATGTTTGGATTAGTGAATTAATGGCAATGTCAGAAACTGTACTGTTTATTTAGTTCCAGAAACTTAATTCTCAGAGCCTCTCATTAAAAGTTTCTAATGTCATAATCTCTGGACAATACAGGAATCTGGGGACCAAAATATTAATGGCGAAGTTCCAATCAATTTTGTTCCCTTGAGGTTATTGAGTTTAGAAACTGTGCTGCTTCCCCAAGGGTCATTACAAAATATTCATAAGCGCCGCAAAAGGAAATTGGAAAGTATGTGGAAAAACTGACAAACTGTAGACAGCACAGACACTCACAACTATATGTGCACTCACCATTGAGGAAGACACAACCAATCCCCAAGGGTATGAGGGACAGACAGCACAGGAAATAACAACAGGGGATTTCAACGTGCCACTTCCAGCACTAGGCAGCTCAGGCAGGAAATCATACAGAAGCATTGGAATTAATCATTTTGAGCTCGTGGAGTTAAAAGACGATAGCACTGAACTCAATAGCAACACAGGTCACCTTCTGCTTACTGGAAATCTCTCCAGGAACAATCACATGCTGGACCAGAAAACAAGTCTGAGACAGTTTAAGACAACTTAAATTTAAAAGTATCTTTTCTATTCAGTGTTTGAAACTAGTAAGTTGATTTTCAAAAAGTTACCAAGTACATTGTAATTTAAAAATATACTTTAGAATGAACAATAGCCTGATGAAAAAAATGAGCTGAAAACGTTGAAATAAAACGTTTTGTTTCTTGGGAGAAACAAAACTGGAAATAACATGTGAAAACTTAGAGCATGAAGTAAGATCAATCTTAAAAAGAGTATATTAGTAAATGTTGTCATGAAAAAGAAGAGACATTACAAGGAAACAACACCATGCCTCAACAAAATGCGCAAAAGAGGAAATAGCCTGGATGATTTCAGAATAAAGGGAAAATTAAATTATAAAAATATGACTAGTGCTCCTGCTGCCTCACAAGACTTCATGATGCCTCCCTCTTTCCTTTGATGGCTGAGATGCCAACAAAGAGAGGAAGATACAGAAACTCTTGAGCACATCTGTTGACACAGCACCATGAGGCCAGGAGAACGCTGGTGGCACGCACAGGATCAGCTCCTGCGGTCATCACCCTGCGGAGTCTGGGAAAATGGCCCGAGGCATACCACAGAAAGAGGGACCAGAGCTTCTGCTAAGTTGTTTCACCTGGATAGATTGTGGACATGGTCAATGAGCGGACACCAGTAAATGCTGCAAAAACCAAGACTGGAGCTGCTCCCACCATGGATGTGGTTTGATCCTGACACCACAAAGTTCTGAAGAAGGAAGGGTCCTGTCAGCAGGAAGGTCAAATTCTTCAGCAAAAGGCCTGAGGAAGTGCCTGTAGCCTGGTGGCTTGAAGCCACACAGAGAGGTTGATTAAACACTAACATTCTTTAATAAAATAAGGACTAGGAAAAGCAGTACAAAATCTTACCAAACTGAGCTTTTTTTAAAAGGGTAAACAAAACCAATAAAAATTTTGCTCGACAAACTATGAGAAAAGCAAAAAGAATGTAATAGAAATAAAAAATGAAGATGTAACATCAGAAATACAAAGAATCATATGAAACTACGGCTAATGATTATTACTGGCAAGCATTCGATTATCTAGAAAAAAGATGGAGCAATATTCCTCCATGTACAACATAGAAAGAAATCATAAAAAAAAAAAATAGAAAATCTGAACACCCTAGTAATGAGTGGGGAGAATTGTTTTCCTTCACAGAAGAGCAAAAGACCGTATTGGTTAATGAAGCTGAATTTTACAAATATTTCAGAAAAAATAATAACCAATATTTTTCATGCTTTAGCAAACCCTGAAGATGGGTGAATTGGAACTCATCTCGTGAGAGCAGCGATTGCTCTTAACCACTAAGTCATGTCTCCATCCTCAGGAAAGGACTTCCTGAACGGGAACATTTTAACTCAGGTTTTAAGACCAACAGTATTTTCTGGACACAACAGAGAAGTTGCACGTAGGATCTCACAGCATTTGTGACAGCGAGCACAAGATCTTCACAAGCTTAGGGCAAACAAAACCCCTTTGGCCAGAAGGGATATGACTCCTTTTGGTAGATGGGAACTGGTTTCCTAACCACCAGAAATCTCCCCATAGTCCAGGCTGAGCTCATTTCTGGGCATTTGGACTGCCTTTCAGGGTTTGGGAGACTGGAGTTCCCTTTAGACCGGACAGAACTCAGGTCAGTAGGCTTGGTGGCAAGTGCCTTTACACATGGACCACCTCAGGCCCAGTAGCCTCCTTCCTCCTGAGGAAACCATGGGGATTTCCAGTCTTGCCCTACGCTGCAGCAGCTAAGGCCACCTGCTTGACAACTGGGGCGGGTGCAGTTTGAAAGACATCTTTGAAGCTGACAGCTGTCACTGAAGCATCCATACCTACTTAAGAGACACTGACAAGCCTCAGAGATTTACGATTTCAAACAACTGGATGAAGAGGTCTCCTCTCCCTCAGACAATCACCTGCCACAGTAGGAGGCATGCACTTAAAAGAATATATATTTAAAAAAATACAGTGATATGAACAACATGAGGAGACAACCAAATTGGTGATAATCAGAGGAAGTCTTGGAAAACTTCCATCTGAGGTTTCTTTTGATCATCTTCTCGCCACAGTGTCACCAGGGCCCAAGAGCATGGGTTTGGCAGAGGGAGGAGCTCTGCTTGAGCTCTAGCTACCTGAGACCTAAACTGTTTGGAGAAGATTTATACACAACCACATCCTTCAGGGGACACCCGTGTCTCATGCCTCTCCCATGGGAAAATGGTATTCAAGGGAGTGCCATGTGCTCTGCAGTGGTTCTCAGGTTTGGAACTCTGAATTCTGTAGCCATGACATCACAGGGGGAACTGGCCTTGGCTGCCGGTTTCCATGAAGACTCTGGTAAACAGAGGTAAAGGTCCTCTGCGGGTTGGAGTATTCACCGCTCTTTTCAGCTGACCAGGAGTTGAGCAAGATCCTGGGCCTCAGCAGATTCGGCAGCGGGAGAGGTAAGGTATGGCTACAGGGGACCTGCACAGAGATGAGCTGACAGCTCCAGGGGCCAGGTATGTCCAGAGTGCAAAAAAAGTTGGACTTAGTTCATGTAGATGATGGCAGAGCTGGTGGCCAGACTGCCAAACATTCAAACACTACAAAATGTGGGATAGCTAACACCCCAAATGCACATTGATCTCTTGGATTATGTCAGCACTTTTGGGCTCCTCTGACCTTGCCTAACCTGCACTCCCATGGCTGATCTCCTTCACCTCTTCCCCACTACTTCCCTACTTAGCCATCTGCCATGCTGTACCTCTCATCTTCCAATGACCTGGCCTCCCTTCTTTTCTGGGTCCCACCCTGCCTTGCTCTCCTGCAGGCCTCCCTATATACACACTCCTCTCACTAGCAGTCTTCTACAAGTGAGTGGGTTTGTTAATCGTTGTCAAGTTGAATTTTGGCCACATCAAATAACCTACAAGTCATTTTCAAAATGTGAGAATTAGCCTTAATTGGATCCAGGGGACAACTGTGTCTGTCCCATGCCTTTCCCATGGAGAAATGACACTCAAGGGAGTGTCAAAAAAAAACAAAACAAAACAAACAAAAAAAAAACACTATTACTAAGGAAACTTATAAAAGAAAAGGTTTAATTGGAGCGTTGCTTACAGTTTCAGAGGGTTTGAGGCCATGATCATCATGGTGGCAGCCATGGGGGCAGGCAGGCACAGTGCTCAAGCAGTAGCTGAGGGCTCACATCTGATCCACAACTACAAGCCTAGAGAGAACCAACAAGAAATGGCAAGGGCTTCTTGAAACCTCGAAGCCTACACCTTCTTCAGTCAGGCTAGGGAGAAAGCAATCAAACATACAGCGTTCTCATTCAAACCCCCACAGGCATCCTTTGGTTACCTATGACTTTCACACAGCACAGAAAGCCTAGACCTGTTTACCCAGTACTGGTTATGAATGAGTGGAAGAGGAATAATACGCTGGAATCTTTTCCAAAGGATTTGAAATAGGTAAATGCATGTCTTCATGAAATGTTTATAGCACTCTTATTCCACTCCTTAGGATGAAAATGGTGGTGGGAGACAGAGAAGAATGGAGGAAGGGAAGGGGGAAGAGAGAGATCCAGTAACTAGATTGCATTATAGGTATCATTGCTTTGTCATAGGAAATACTCAGTTTATGGGATGCAGCCTTTAAAATGAATTTATGTAACTAAAAAAACATTATCAGATGAAGAATATTTATATATTTATTATTATATCTGGATTCCTTTGTGACCCCTTATGCCTGCTCCTCTCCCATACTTTAGTCACTGGTTTTTGAGTGTTTATTCAGAGATACCATTATTATTGGTGGTGGTGGTGGTGATGGTAAGCATTTAAAATCAAGAAAATACACACGCACACCCACACTCACACACACACATACACACACAGTGGTAATTTGGTTTTGCCTATAGTTTGTCAGAAAGCCAGTTCCATTACACCAGTATTCAGCTTCCTGAATGGCCATTGTTCCTACCCATGCTATCTTATCAGAATGGGTGCTGGCAATGACAGAAAGTCACTATCTTATTCACATTTCTTGTATTTATCGCCGATGTGTCTCCTCTGGTATTTTATTTCGAGCACCCTTCAAGATCTGCTGCACTTTGCTCACTATGAGGAGAGCTTACAGTGTCTCCCTGACCACGTCGGACTTGGGCCTCACTATCCCTGGGCAATGACTAAACTTGCATCCACTTACGAAATTTAGTTACAGTGCAACTGAATGTTTTGTCGTTGGTTAAGATAGGAAGACCAATGGAATAGAACAGACAGTGAGTTCCAGCACAGCCAGGGATACACAGAAAAACCCTGTCTCAAAAATAAACAAAAGAGCACACATATCTTTCTTTTTTTAAAATGTTTTTTTTTTTACTTTTTTACTTTTTATTTTTATTAAATACAGTTTATTCACTTTGTATCCCCCTGTAGCTCCCTCACTCCTCCCCTCTCAGTCCTACCCTCCCTCCCACCTCTTGCATGTCCCTCTGCAAGTCCACTGATAGGGGAGGTCCTCCTCTCCTTCCCTCTGACTCTAGCCTATCAGATCTCATCAGGAGTGGCTGCATTGTCTTCCTCTGTGGCCTAGTAAGGCTGCTCCCCTCCTCAGGGGCAGGTGATCAAAGAGCAGGTCAATCAGTTCATGTCAGAGAAAGTCCTTGTTCCCATTACTATGGAACCCACTTGGACACTGAACTGCTATGGGCAACATCTGTGCAGGGGTTCTAGGTTATCTCCATAAATAGTCCTTGGTTGGAGGATCAGTCCCAGAAAAGACCCCTGTGCCCAGATTTTTTGGTTCTGTTGCTCTCCTTGTGGAGCTCCTGTCCTCTCCAGGTCTTACTATCTCTCCCTTCTTTCATAAGATTCCCTACACTCTGCCCAAAGGTAGGCCATAAGTCTCAGCATTTGCTCTGATACCCTGCAGGGTACAGCCTTTCAGGGGCCCTCTGTGGCAGGCTCCTGGCCTGTTCCCTGTTTTTACCCTGATGTCCATCCTCTCTGCCTTTATGAATGGGGATTGAGCATCTTAGCCAGAGTCCTCCTTCTTGATTAGTTTCTTTAGGTGTACAGATTTTAGTATGTTTATCCTATATTATATATCTAATATCCACTTATGAGTGAACATATACCCTGTGTGTCTTTCTGCTTCTGGGATACCTCACTCAGGATGGTCTTTTCCAGATCCCACCATTTGCCTGCAAATTTCATGATTTCCTTGTTTTTTATTGCTGAGTAATATTCCATTGTGTAGATGTACCACTATTTCTGTATCCTTTACTCAACTGAGGGGCATCTGGGTTGTTTCCAGGCTCTGGCTATTACAAATAAAGCTGCTACAAACATGGTTGAGCAAATGTCCTTGTTGTATACTTGAACATCTTTTGGATATATGCCTAGGAGTGGTATAGCTGGATCTTGAGGAAGTGCTATTTCTAATTGTCAAAGAAAGTGCCAGATTGATTCCAAAGTGGTTGTACAAGTTTTCCATCCCACCAGAAATGGAGGAGGGTTCCCCTTTCTCCACAACCTCTCCAGCAAGTGTTGTCACTTGAGTTTTTGATCTTAGCCATTCTGATGGGTGTAAAGTGAAATCTCAGGGTCGTTTTGATTTGCATTTCCCTGATGACTAATGACGTTGAGCATTTCTTTAAATGTTTCTCTGCCATTCGATATTCCTCTACTGAGAATTCTCTGTTTAGCTCTGTACCCCATTTTTTAATTGGATTACTTGATTTTTTGCTGTTTAACTTCTTTAGTTCTTTATATATTCTGGACATTAGCCCTCTGTCAGATATAGAGTTGGTGAAGATCCTTTCCCAATCTGTAAGCAGTCTTTTCATTCTTTTTATTTTTGACAGTGTCCTTTACCTTTACAGAAGCTTTTCAGTTTCATGAGGTCCCATTTATTGATTGTTGCTCTTAGAGCCTGTGCTGTTGGTGTTCTGTTCAGGAAGTTGTCTCCTATGCCATTCAGTTCAAGGCTCTTCCCCACTTTTTCTTCTAACAGGTTTAGTGTGTAGTTTTATATTGAGGTCTTTGATCCACTTGGACTTCAGTTTTGTGCAGTGTGGTAAGTATGGATCTATTTGCATTTTCCTATATGTAGACATCCAGTTAGATCAGCACCATTAGTTGAAGATGCTACCTTTTTTCCATTGAATGGTTTTGGCATCTTTGTAAAAAATCAGGTGTCCATAAGTGTGTGGGTTTATTTCTGGGTCTTCTATTCGATTCCATTGATCTACCAGTCTGTTTCTATGCCAGTACCATGCATTTTTTAGTATTGTTGCTCTATAGTACAACTTAATATCAGGGATGGAGATACCTCCAGAAGATCTTTTATTGTAGAGGATTGTTTTAGCAATTCTGGGCTTCTTGTTGTTCCATATGAAGTTGAGATTTTTTTATTTCAAGGTCTGTAAAGAACTATGTTGGTATTTTGATGGGAATTGCATTGAATCTGTAGATTGCTTTTGGTAAGATGGCCATTTTTACTATGTTAATCCTGCCAAGCCATGAGCATGGGAGATCTTTCCATCTTCTGATATCTTCTTCTAATTCTTTCTTCAGAGACTGGAAATTTTTTTCATACAAGTCTTTGACTTGCTTGGTTAGGTTCACACCAAGGTACTTTATGTCCTTTGTGGCTATTGTGAATGGTGTTGTTTCCTTAATTTCTTTCTCAGCCCTTTTGTTTTTTGTATACAGGAGGGCTAGTGATTTTTTTTAATTAATTTTGTATCCAGCTACTTTGCTGAAGGTGTTTATCAGCTGTAGGAGTTCCCTGGTAGAATATTTGGGGTCACTCAGGTATACTATCATGTCATCTGCAAATAGTGATACTTTGACTTCTTCCTTTCCAATTTGTACCCTATTGATCTCCTTTAATTGTCTTATTAATCTAGCAAGGACTTCAAGAACTATGTTGAAGAGATATGGAAAGAGTGGGCAGCCTTGCCTTGTCCCTGATTTCAGTGGGATTGATTTAAGTTTCTCTCCATTTAGTTTGATCTTGGCTTGCTGTATATTGCCTTTACTATGTTTAGGTATGTGCCTTGCATCCCTGATCTCTCCAAAACTTTAAACATGAATGGATGTTGGATTTTGTCAAATGCCTTTTTCAGCATCTGAGATGATCATGTGGTTTTTTTCTTTCAGTTTGTTAATATGGTGGATTAGTTTGATGGATTTTTGTATATTGAACCATCCCTGCATGCCTGGGATGAAGCCTACTTGCTCATAGTGAATGATATCTTTGATATGTCCTTGTATTCAGTTTGCAAGTATTTTGCTGAGTATTTTTGCATCAATGTTCATAAGGGAGACTGACCTGAAATTCCCTTTCTTTTTTAGGTCTTTGTGAGGGTTAGGTACCAAGGTGACTGTGGCTTCATAGAATGAGTATGGTAGTGTTCATTCTGTTTCTATTTTGTGGAATAGCTTGAAAAGTATTGGTGTTAGCTCTTCTTTGAAGGTCTGGTAGAATGCTGTGCTGAAACCATCTGGCCCTGGGCTTTTTTTTGCCAGGAGACTTTTGATGACTGCTTCTATTTCCTTAGGGGATATAGGACTATTTAATTGATTTACCTGGTCTTTATTCAGCTTTGGTAAGTGGAATTGATCAAGAAAATCATCCATTTCATTCAGATTTTCAAATTTTGTGGTATATAGGCTTTTGAAGTAGGACTAATGATTGCTTGGATTTCCTCAGTGTCTGTAGTTATGTCCCCCTTTTCATTTCTGATTTTGTTGATTTGGATAGTGTCTTTCTGCCTTTTAGTTAGTTTGGCTAAGGGTTTGTCTATCTTGTTGATTTTCTCAAAGAACCAGCTCTTGGTTTCATTGATTATTTGAATTGTTTTCTTTGTTTCTAATTAATTGATTTCAGCCCTGAGTTTGATTATTTCCAGCTGTCTACTCCTCTTTGGTATGTCTGCTTCTTTTTTAGGTGAGCCATTGAGTTGCTTGAATGAGATATTTCAAATTTCTTCTTGAAGGCACTTAGTGCTATGAACTTTCCTCTTAGCATTGCCTTCATTGTGTCCCATAATTTTGGGTATGTTGTACCTTCATTTTCATTGAATACTAAGAAGACTTTAATTTCTTTCTTTCTTTCTTCCCTGATCAAGTTGTCAATTAGTAGCAAGTTGTTCAGTTTCCATGTGTATGTAGGGTTTTTGCTATTTCTGTTGTTGTTGAGGACCGCTTTAGTCCATGGTGATCAGATACGATACAAGGGATTATTTCAATCTTCTTGTATCTGTTGAGTCTTGCTTTATGACCAACTATATGGTCTATTTTGGAGAAGGTTCCATGAGGTGCTGAGAAGAAGGTAAATTCTTTTGTGTTTGGGTGTAAGGTTCTCTAGATGTCTGTGAGGTCCATTTGATTCATGACCTCTGTCAGACTTATTGTTTCTTTGTTTAATTTCTGTTTTGTTGACCTGTCCTTTGTTGAGAGTGGGGTGTTGAAGTCTCCCACTATTAATGTGTGGGGATCTATGTGTGGTTTAAGTTTTATTAATGCTTTTTACAAATGTGGGTGCCCTTGTATTTGGGGCAGAGATGTTCAGGATTGTGATGTCTTCCTGGTGGAATTTTCCCTTGTTGAGTATAAAGTGTCTCCCCTATCTCTTTTTATTAATTTTGGTTGAAAGTCTATTTTATTAGCTATTAGAATGGCTACTCCTGCTTGCTTCTTGGATCCATTTGCTTGGAAAACCATCTTCCAGCCTTTACTCTCAGATAATGTGTATCTTTGTGACTTAGGTGTGTTTCTTGTATGCAACAGATTGTTGGGTCTTGTTTACGCATCCATTCTGTTAGTCTGTGTCTTTTTATTGGAGAACTGAGTCCATTGATGTTGAGAGAGATTAACGACCAGTGGCTGTTAGAGATCCTTTGATTTTGATGTTGGCTGTGGTAGTGTGTTTGTGTGCTTGGCTACTTTTTGTTTTGCTGTGGTGAGGTTAATTGTTTCCTATGTTTTCTTGAAAGTAGTTAGTTTTCTTGGGTTGTATTTTTCCTTCTAGTATCTTCTGTCATGCTGAATTTGTGTGTAGGCATTGTTGAAATTTGTTTTTGAATATCTTGTTTTCTCCATCTATGAGGACTGAGAGTTTTGCTGAGTATAGTAGCCTGGGCTGATATCTGTGTTCTCTTAGGATCTGCATGATATCCGTCCAGGCCCTTCTGGGTTTCATAGTTTCTGTTGAAAAGTCAGGTGTGATTCTGATGGGTTTGCCATTATATGTTACTTGGCAGATTTTAGTATTTTTTCTTTGTTCTGTATACTTACTGTTTTGATTATTATGTGGCGGGAGGATTTTCTTTTCTGGTCTAATTTATTGGGTGTTCTGTAGACCTCTAGTATTCTTATAGGCCTCTCCTTTAAGTTGGGGAAATTTTCTTCTATGATTTTGTTGAAAATATTTTCTGGGTTTTGGAGGAGGGAATCTTCTTTTTCCTCTATTCCTCTTATTCTTAAGTTTTGTCTTTTCATGTTGTCTTGGATTTCTTGGACAGTCTGTGTCAGGAATTTTTTGGATTTAACATTTTCTTTGATGGATACATCGAGCTCTTCCATTGTATCTTCCACACCTGAGATTCTTTCTTCCATCTCTTGTAGTCTATTGGTTATGTTTACCTCTGTAGTTTCTGTTTTCTTCCCTAAGTTCTTTCTCTCCACAATTTACTCCATTTGTGTTTTCTTTAATTTTTCCAATTCTATCTTCAGATCTTGAGCGTTTTGTTGATTTCCTTCACCCATCTGACTGTATATTCCTTTTTTTCCTTTAATCCTGCTGTCCTGCTCCTCAGACATAGTGTCCACCCCAGCACCACCATCTTGGATCCCCACACATATCTTTTTAATGCTGCCTCTGCCTTCTGTGTGCCAGGATTAAAGGTGTGCACCACAATTCCAGGCATGTACAGTTTTAAAAGAGAATTAACTTTTATAAAAGCAATCTAGCCAAACTTTTAAGTTTGTTTGTTTTGTTTTTTTGAAATGGGTTCTGCTCTATAGCCCTGACTGTCCTGGAACTCACTCTTGTAGAGCATGCTAGCCTTGAACTCAAATTCCAACTGCCTCTGCCTCCCAAGTGCTAGGATTAGAGGTGTGCACCACCCCTACCCAGCCTTAGGTCCTCTATTCTATCCCATTAGTCTTCCTATTTTATGCCAGCATCAGGCTGTCTTTATCTGTGGAGAGCCTGCTTTGTCAGGCTGCTTTGTTATTGAGTGCTCAGTGAAAACATGTTTTCACCCTGACCTTCACCTGGAGACAGAGATGGGCAGAAGGTTTTGCCAAGTTCACTTCCTTTTGCTTGTGTGAAGATCACACAGATGGATGGTCGAGGGAAACAAGTTTGACTTCTCTTAACCCTTCATTGTATCAAGTCTCTAGAACTTTTATCATGAAGTCATGCTGAACCTGTTAATGACTTTTCAGCATCAATTAAAACAATGTGGTTTCTGTCCTTCAGTTTGTTTACATAGTGTATCATAGTTATTGATTGATTAATGCATATTGAAATATCCTGGCCTTTCTGGAATGAAGCCCCACTTGGTCATAATGCATAATATTTTTAAAATAGTGCTGGATTCAGTTTGAAAGTTTTGTTAAGAGTATTTGCTTTTCTGTTCACAAAAGAAACTTTTTAACAGTGTTTTTACTTTGTTTTGTTATCAAGATAGTATTGGCTTCATAGAATGAATTTGGTAGTAATCTTTTGTGAAACGAGTTTAGAAGAACTGGTGTGACACCTTTCTTTTTATTAAGTTTGATGGAATTCAGCAGTAAATCCATCTATTCCTGGGCCTTTGTTCAAAGGGAGGCTTTTAATGAAAGCTTTAATCGCATTGCTTGTAATGGGCCTGCTTAAGTTATTTATATCTTCAGCGATTGATATTAGTAGGTGGTATACTTTTAGAAAGTCTTCTATTTCTTTTTGTATGTTATCCAGCTTTACAGGTTATAAATTTCAATAGTAATTTGTAATGAAGCTCTGAATTATTGGAGTAAGTTGTAACGACATCTCTTTGATCTGTAATTTATTAATTTACATTTCCTTCTTTCTTTCTGTCAGATTAGCTATATTTGTCTATATTTTTAACTTTCAAAGAACAAACTGTTTGATTTTTGTGTCTTTTACTCTGAATTCTTCCCTCATCTTTATTACTTCTTTCTGTACTGAGTTTGGGGTTAGCTGCTTGTTGTATTTCAAGAGGCTTGAAGTGTATCATTAGGTTATTTGATATCTCTCGTTTTTTAACATAAACACTTATCACCATAAACTCTCCTCTTAGTACTATCTTGACTACATCCTAGAGGTTCTTATGGGGTGTGGTTCTTTTTCTTTTGTCTCTAAGACTTCTTAAATTTCCTCTCTGATTTCTTAGTTGAAATTACTTATTTAAAAATGTGTTGTACAAGTTCCTGGTGTTTTTGTGGTTTCTGTAGTTTCTGTCTTTGATTTCTAGTTTTGTTATGTTATAGTCTTGATAGGAGACAGGAATTATCATAATTTTTTATATATGTTGATGTTTTATTGATCTATGTTGTGATTGATTTTGCAGTCAGTTCCTGCTGAGAATATAAATATACCCTATCTATTTTCTGGAATATTATTTATATATCAGTTAAGTCCAGTTTATCCATAGTATATTTTAGCTCTGGAATGTCTTCACTTACCTTTAGTTTGGAAGACCTGTCTAAATTTGAGAGTCTAATATTGAAGTTCACCATCCATCATTATTGTGAAAGGACTCTGGTCTTTTATGTCTTTTACTGTTTGTTTTTATGAAAACAGGGTCTTTAATATGTGGTAATAAAGGTTTACAAGTAATATATCTGATGACTTATTTTTAAATATGCAGTGTCTATTTTTATCTCTTCTAATTATTGTTTTTTAGCCTGAAGTTTACTTGTCTGATAGAAGGATAGTTACACCAGCATGTTATATTTTCCATTATTTGGTAGTTTGTTTTACATCCTTTGGTATTTTCTTAATATCTTTGCTGGCTAAGTGTGTTTCTTGAAGATGGTATATAGTTGGTTGGTTTTTAATCTTGTCTGTTAGTCTGTATCTTTTTGTGATGTGTTGAGGCCATTTACATTTAAGGTTATTGTACAAAGGGGTTTGCTATTATTATTGCTGTAATGACCAAAGAAACCTATAAAATAAAGCCTTTAAGGTTGGGAGGTTGCATACAGTTTCAGAAGGTTATTCCATGGACATCATGGCAGGGAGCCTGATGGCAGGTAGGCAGGCTGGAGCAGTAGCTGAGAGTTCACATCTGATTGCAGGCAGAGAAAGACAACCTTAGCCTGCTGTGGGCCTTTGAAGCCCATCCCCCAGTGACACTTTCTTCTAACAAGTTCATAGCTACTCCAACAGAGCTACATTTCCTAATCTTTCCCAAACAGTTCAACTAACTGGGAACCAAATATTTAAATATATGAGTCTATGAGGCCATTCTCTTTTGAACCACCACAACCTGTTAGGTCATGTTCTGTATTTATGGATTATTGGTACTTATTTCCTTGTTTCCATGCTAGTTTTCAAGGCTTGATGAGTTGCTATGTTGGACATGGTTGTTTCTACCCCAGGTAGAGTTTGTTTGTTTATAGTTAAGCTATCTTTTATTCCCCACACAGCAGAAAATTCCACTAAAAACTTTCTGCAGTGCTGACTGAATGCCATAAATGTATGTAATTCATGTTTGTCTTTAAATTACTTTTATTTTTCCATCAGTGTTGATTAGACAGGTTTGCAAGGTTCACAGTTGTTTATTTTCAAGGCTTAAAATTTCATTCCATTCTCGTCTGGCTTTCATGGTTCCTGATGAAAAGTCTGGGGGGGTAATTCTGATATTTCTCCCTTTGAATATGAGTTGGCATTTTTTTCATGCTGCATTTTATGTTCTTTATAGTTTTGATGTATTGGCTATAATATGTCTTTTAGAGTTTCTTTTCTCTTTGTGTGTGCATTTGAAGTTTTGTGTACCCGCTGTATTTGGAAGCTTACTTCATTATGTAAATTTGAGAAGTTTTTTTGCTATAATTTCACTAGGTAATATGTTTATTCCAGTTGATTTTGCCTCTACTCCTTTCTAATACATGAATTCTCAGGTTTGGCTTCTTGAACGCATTCCATATTTCAAGAAAATATTATTAATGTTCATTAACCTTTTTTCATCTGTACCTCAGTATTATTCTCTCAACTTTGTCTCTATTCCTGAAATTTATTCTTCTGGAGTGTGTTGTCTGCTAATGATGGTGTTTGTTGTGTGATTTAGTTGATTGGTAATCTCCTTAACTTCAAGTATTTCTATTTGATTGGTTTTTTTTGATGTTTTTATTTCTTTGATACATTTTACATTTATATTTGGGATTTTTGCCTTCAACTTACTAATTGTTAGATTCAATTTGGAGACTGTCTTGTCAAAGTCTTGCATAGAGTCCCTTAATTGTGCACATATCTGACCCTTTATAGAATCACTTCTTTTGAATAGCAAGATTTTAAATTCTCAGACATTTCTATTTCTGTAATCTTGGAGTCTATCAGTTAGTATTGGATCATTCATGGTGTTTCATATATATATGTACATATATATGTATGTATATATATGTTTTATCGTGTTTATGCATTTATTGTAGTGTTGTGTTGTGTTTTGTTGGATTTTTGTTTTTCTTCTTTCTCTTTTTCAGAGCCTATTGGGATATTCTGGTTCCTGTGGCTCTTCTTATATTTGAATGAAGATATACGAACTGGTAAAACTTGATGTCAATTATCAAATGAATTGCTGGGTGATCTTGTCTTGGCTATGTGCCAACAGGAACAAGGATGAGGGTGTAGAATAAGCACCAGGATGATCAGCTGGAGGAAAATCCTTGGTCATCCCTGAATTCTATGAACCTTCTGGAGGCAGGATACTAAACTAGACCTAACGATGCATATCTACTATCAGTGGGCTCTACTATCAGTGTTTCTTTGCAGTTAGAACCACAGACTCAAAGTAACCTGTGGAACCACAGCAGTGTAGACTCCAGCTCCTGCAGCAACCTTTAACACCTCAGACAGCAGGACCCCACAGCTGAAGCTCAGACCCTTCATGACCTCTAAGGCCACAGGATTGCTTGCTGGTTCCACAAAACCTGGAGGTGTGGTCTGATCCTGCAGAAGCCAGATGCCTCATTGTCCAGTACATGCCAACCTCCGAGTCTTAATGAACATGTAGCACACATAGTCTGGGTTTGAAAACACATGCTACTATATCTGGCTGAATTAGTTGTTATGCATTTGTTTTTGCTTGTATGAAGTTTTTATTTCAAAGTTTTCTTATTTCTTTCATAGGGTTCCTTACAATTATGAATTTTTCAAATATGAAATGGTGGTGCTTTGCTTAAATTTTAGCTTTGTTCTATGCATCTACAGATTACTTTCTTATGCACTCAGATGTCAACTGATGTTTAATAAACTTTCCTTGGAGTTTTTCTTATGTGTGACTTTTCTTCTTTAGAAAGAACATTTCAAGGCTGGAGAGATGACTCAGAGGTTAAGAACACTCACTGGTTGTCCTTCCAAAGGTCCTAAGTTCAATTCCCAGCAAGCACATGGCGGCTCATTACCATCTATAGTGAGATCTAGTGCCCTCTTCTGGTGCCCCGCAGGCAGAACACTGTATAAACAATAATAAATAAATAAATCTTTAAAAAGAAAGAACATCTCATGCAAACCTTCCCATAGTCTTATATGTACAGTGACCTATCTAATAGGTACATATATTCACTGATAAGTAAGGTTTGACTTATGATAGAAAAGTTTTATAATTCCTTTACATTCATTGATGTTTGTTGATTGTTAGTATTTGATATTGGTTTATCTTTTAGTTAAACAGCGGCTACTCTTAAACCAGCTGTATACCCAAATCACCACACAGAGACTAGGATTTATTTAATTAACCTAGAGCACATCTGGGCAATAGTTACTCCATACTAAACCTCCAAGCCTGCATAGTTTCCTCCCATTCAGATTTCTCACATTATAATTGCTTTTAGTCATAGCTTAGGTGTGGTTCATTTCTCCTGATGTTTCCAGGTCCTCTCTGAGATCTCGCCTCCTACTCCTTCCTTCTCCTCCCCTCAGACCAGGATGTCCTACCCTATTCTCCCCATTGCTCAGCATTGGCTGGTTGTTTTAGTGAAAATACAGAGAACAAATGATAGCATGTTTACACAAACTTGAGATGGGTGATTCTTAGAATAAGTATCATAATGCAATGTCTGACTGAAACCAGATAGTGGGGTAGAGAAATGAGCATTTGAATGAACAAGTAAATTACATACATTCCACAAGAGCATTATACCAACAAGTGTCTTCATCTTCAGGCACTCTGGTGTCAAGTGAGTATTAATTGGTTATGCTTAAGGTTTGATATATTCCTTACATTCTTGGGCTTTCTCATTTATGAACTCTGTCATGATGAATGAGGTATGACATAGCAAAACATCTTTGCATTCTTTATATTTGAAAGGCTTCTTCCCTGCATGAAGTCTCTGATGTAAATTGTGACTTATACTTAAAAACTTTTTCATTGTGTGCATTCATATGGCTTCTTGTCTGTATGTGTTCTCTATGACTTGCATAAACTATGATGTTTCTTTACAGTCATTGTGTTTCTCCCTTTGTGATTTAGTTCTCTGATGTTTACTAGCATTTGACTTTTAGTAGAAAACTCTCCCACATTCTTTACATTCATAGAACGTCTCATCTGTATGGATTATCTTATGTACAGTGAGTTGTGACTTGTAAAAACTTTTCCCACATTCTATACATTCATAGGGTTTCTAATCTGCGTAAGTCCTGTGGTGAAGGGTAAGTCTGTGCTTCTTACCTGTATGAGTTCTCTTGGTATGGAGTGAGATCTGTCTATTTTGGTATATCAAGTGTTGGAATTGTTTAGGTCTTTTTAATTTTTTTTGTAGTTTTTATTTCATGTACATTGGTGTTTATATCTATGTCTGTGTGGAGGTGTTAGATCCTCTAGAACTAGAGTTATGGACAGTTGTGAGCTGCCAGGTAGGTGCTGGGAATTGAACCTGCATCCGCTAGAAGGGAAACAGTGCTCTTAACTGATGAGCCATCTCTCTAGCCCTTCTTTAGGTCCTATTTAGGCAATCATGTTGTTGAGATTTCATGGGAGTAGCTGCCCTGTCACAACTAGAAGGCAAAATTACCCAGAAGACATCCTGGTTGTCTGGCTTTTACAGGCTTTCTACCACCTCTTCCTTGAAATTCCTTGAGCCTTGGGCACAGGAGTTGTGTTGTAAGTATATTGATTTTTCTTGGGAATTCATGGCCAGTTATCTAAATTTTAACTAGTTTTAGATTTTTGTAATGGTCTTCTGAAGCAAAAAGATGCTTCTTTGGTGAGAGCTGAGAGCTATACTTATAAGCAGATGTAAGGATAAATATTTAGGATGTAATTAGGAATTATACTGGTTTAGTAAAGTGGTTGTAATAGATTTTCTTTTAAACTCCATGGCCTCACTAGCCACATGTATTTGCCTAGGTTCATGCTCTCTTCAGCAATAAAGACATAACTTCCACTTCTTGGATTGTTTTCTTGAACCTCTCTTTCTCTCTCTCTCTCTCTCTCCATTCTTTATAGATTCTGAATGATAATCCTCTGTGATATGTATAGGAGGCAAAGATTCTCCCCCACTCTTTGGAATTCCTCTTCACTTAATTTATATCTTTAGCTGTACAGCAGCTTTTAAGTTTTATGAGCCTCAAATCCTGGTCAAATTAGGTTCTATTCAGGACGTCCTTTCACATGTATCATGATGGGTGCTGCCTGGGTTTTCTTCTAGCAGTTTCAGTGTTTCAGTTTGTTTTGGTGCAAGGTGATAGATTCAGGGCTAACTTCATTCTTCTATGCATGGACATCCAGTTTTCCAAACATCATCTGTTAATGATGCTGTCTGTTCTCTGGCTTAGGTTTTAAAAATTGTTGCTGAATATAAAGTTATGTGTACTCATGTTTGGGTCTTTGATTTTGCTCCATTGGTCTACCTGTCTGTTTTGGTGCCAGAACCATATTGTTTTTATTACTGTGCCTCCGTAACATATCTTAAGCTCTGGAATGGTAACTCCTCCATCGTTGTTATTTTTTTATAGGAATTGTTTTGACTATTTATGGTCTTTTGTGGTTCCATATGAATTTTAGGATAATTGTTATCATGTTTTTATTGATTATTTGGTAATCTTACATCATGCTCTTTAAACATGCTTATTTCCCAGTCCTCCCAGGTTCATCCTCCTCTCCTGTGACCTCTCTCCTAAAAAAAAAAAAAAAAAAAGTCCATTTTGTGCTGTCCATATATTCACTGGAACATGGTCAAATTCCCAGTGGCCAGCCTCACAAGGAAGCTAAGTCCTGAGGCTAAGTCCTTCTCCACCTGCATCCCCAACAGAAGCCACCAGCTGTGGAGAGCCACACCCCAGCATTCCCATCATAACATTTTTTAAAAGGAGTTTTCCTTGGTGGCTTCCTTTGCAGGCAGTCACCTTCTTTGGGGGGAAGGGGGAGTGGAGATAGGGGTCGTCACAGAAGCCTTTTATGTTCCTCTTTGTCAACTGTGCAATGTAGTTATTGATACCAAGACAAGAGTAGCTTCCATTGTCTCTTACAGTCATCAAGAGCATGAATCCTAGCCTTCCACATGGTTTCTGACAACAGCATGGACCACAAACATCCACTTGTTCTCCAGCATCAGCATGCACCACCTTCACCAAGTTTCTATGCCCTCAGATATCAACATGGTCTTCTGCCTAAGCATGAGCCACTGACCAGTATGGCCTCTGGGAGAAGCACAGACCATGGAGGTCTTTCATGGAGGTCTTCAATGGAGGTCCAATCCAGTAAATAGTCTATTCTTCATCTCAAACATCCTGTTGCTGTTCAGAGCCAGGGTGATCATGTGGCCACGCAGCTTGTTCAGAAGTCTGGGTTTGTGGAAGCTCCAGGCTGTTGCCCAGAATCCTGATGACCCTAATGGGTAATGAGCTGCTTCTTTATCAGTTGTAGCCTTCTCACACGAGTCACAGCTGTCATGTCTCTGGCTCCACTCCTCCATCTTTTTCTACCTTTCCATTACATATTCATTTGTCAGAGTAGCACTGGAATATGCAATATGTAACAGAGTATTCCCTTTTGCCTAAATAGCTTTACATTCAAAAGTTTATTGCAATCAGCCATTGATCTGGTCCAAGGCCTCTGGCCTCTACTACACCATAAATACCGGACACTCCCTGAGACTAGTCTCAGATATCCTACTTTTGCCCTGTGTCATGGTAGTATTATGATTCTGATTCTGCAGAACCAGCCCCTTCACAAAGCTAATGCCAATAAGGATAAAAGTTAATTTAGGTATAGAACTCCAAACTTGTCAAGATAGGATAATCAAATACTTTCTCCTAAGTTGCCAAATGCACATAGACTAGACATAGCACATGTAAATCTTACCTAATAGTTTTCATGGCTGTTTTATAATTATTATTGTATTGAAAGAAAAGGAGCCTTTTGTTGGACTTAAAGAGGGAAATGTTGGTATAATGTTCTTGTGGAATGTATATGTTGCCATTATTCATTCAAATGTTAATTTCTCTACCCCACTATCTGGTTTCAATCCAGACATTCCATTGTGATGCAGCATCACTTGTCTCAAGTTTGTGTAAACATGCCACCAATTGTTCTCTGTAATTTCAATGAAACAACCAGCCAATATTGAGCAATGGAGAATAAGGTAGAACATCCTGGTCCGGAGGGGAGAAGAAAGAAAGGAGTGGGAGGAGTCGGGGAGGAGAGCTCAGCAGGAAAGGACTTGGAACCACAAGGAGACACAAACCAGACCTAATGACTAAAAGCAATTATAATGTGGGAAATCTGAATAGTAGGAAACTATGCGGGCTTGAAGGTTTAGGATGGAGTAACTATTGCCCAGCATTGTGCTCTGGGTTAATTAAATAAATTCCAGTCTCTGTGTGGTGATTTAGATATACAGCTGGTTTAGGAATAACCACTGTTTAACTAAAAGATAAATCAATAATAAATATTAATATTCAACAAACCTCTTTGTGAAAATGAGATGCAGATTTTGATTGGGATTGCAATGAGTGTATAAATAGCTTTTGATATAATGGTCATTTTTACAATATTAATTCTACCAATCCATGATAGTGGGATATCTTTTCATTTTCTAGTGTCTATCTCTTTCTTTGAGGATTTACATTTTTCTTTGTAAAGTTTTTTTCACACCCCTGTTTTTTATTCTTAGATGTCTTCTTTTCCTTCCTTCCTTCCTTTCTTCCTTCCTTCCTTCCTTCCTTCCTTCCTTCCTTCCTTCCTTCCTTCCTTTTGAGGGTATTATAAATAGAAGTGTGTTTATAATCTCTATATGTTGATGAATTCATTTTTGCAAGTTCATTCTATATCCTGTTATGTTGCTGAAATTGATCATTTC
Organism: Meriones unguiculatus; assembly: GCF_030254825.1. NCBI lineage: Eukaryota > Metazoa > Chordata > Mammalia > Rodentia > Muridae > Meriones > Meriones unguiculatus. The sequence continues at coordinate 42,375,239 of NC_083358.1, forward strand.
TAGAAGTTTTCTGGTAGAATTCTTGGAATCTCTTATGTATAATATTATGTCATCTGCAAATAGAGAATATCTTAATTGGGATTAATATTTCTGTAATAAAACACCATGACCAAAAGCAACTTGGGGAGGAAAAAGTTTATTTCATTTACACTTCCTCATCACTGATCAAGGGAAGTCAGGACAGTAACTCACGCAGGGCAGGAACCTGGAGGCAGGAGCTGACGCAGAGGCCATGGAGAAGTACTGGTTGGTGGCTTACTCATTATTACTGTTTGCTTTTTTATAGAACCCAGGACCACCAGCACAGGGGTGGCCCCATCCACAATGAGCTTCCCACATCTACCACTAATGAATAAAATGTCCTACAGGTTTACAGCCCAATCTTATGGAGGCATTTTCTTAATTGATGTTTCAGTGGGATTGCTTCAAGCTTTTCTCCAACTAGGATGATGTTGTCTCTTGGGTTTCTCTTACAGAGATTTTATTATGCTGACATAAGATTCCTCTAGTCCTGTTCTCTATAGGGCTTTTATCACAAAGACATGATTGATTTTGTCATTGGCTTTTTCTACATCTATTGAAATGATACTGTGATTTGATTTTTGCTTTACTGAGTCAATATTTCTCTATTACACAGCTCTAGCTGTGCTGGAACTCACTATGTAGACCAGGCTTGCCTCCAACTCGAAGATACCCACCTGCCTCTGCCTCCCTGGTGCTGGGATGAAAGGCATGCCCATTATTCCTGTATTTTTTCTTTAAGTCCCTTTGTGGGATTTATTACATTTATTGTTTTCTGTCTTGAGATGTACATGGGACAATCAAAGAAAGAGGGTCACTCCAGAATGTCATTTGGTCCTGAGGCAGCAGGAGAAACATATTGCTAAGCTGAAACTTAAACAGCTACACAGAAGCATATTTATTGATTATTACACAGAAGTTGTTTGGGGGATAAAACAAGTTTCTTCTACCAAAGCCCTTAATCTAATCTATGTTTACTGAAGGAAAACATCACATCTCTGTGACCTTAGTCCTTATTGTGCACTGTTTGTAGTAAGCAATAATGTAAGATATTCCAGGTGTGCCAGGACCAGCTTGTAGCAAAAGTCATACAAAGACTGTAAAGCTCTTTCAGAAAAATAACTCTAATAAATAACAGAAAAATCACTGTTTTCTACAATGATTTCTTCAAGATCAAAGTACTTCTAGAAAACAACTACTCATTCTGATGATTACCCTAGATACAGTGAAAAACAACTATTTGATTCTAATATTTACCCTAGATATAATGATTCTACTAGAATTTCACTACATATTGTATATATGTTGAACTGTTCTTGCATATCTGAAATAAATCCAACTTGGAAGTGTCCTGTGCCTAGAGAAGTTTGGAGCTGATTTTCATTCTTCAAGAAATCCTCTGTTTTCCTACATGTTCTCTAAAAATTTGTAGAACAGAAATTTGCCTTATTTGTTGGAAATTTTCCTTCAAAATCCATCACTTGTGTTCTTGGTACCACACTGATTTTTAAGTAAAGCACAGTGATGGAGAAAGGGAGGGGAAAGTGCACCCCAATGTCTGCCTGGAACTTGGAGCAGCATGTAAATGGTATGGGTTGTTAGAGAAGGTTGGGCAAAGAGAAGGAGTTTAGGCAAAGTTTTGTTTACGCTGCATGTGCAAGCCTAGCAAAGGCATGGCTATTCTTCCCAGGGAAAACCTGGCTCCTTCATAAATTCACCCTTTGTTGTGGATTATTAATATTTATTATTGATTTATCTTTTAGTTAAACAGCAGTTATTCCTAAACCAGCTGTATACCCAAATCACCACACAGAGACTAAGATTTCTTTCATTACCCTAGAGCACATTGCTGGGCAATAGTTACTCCATCCTAAACCTCCAAGGCCACATAATTTCCTACTATTCAAATTTCACCCATCATACTTGCTTTTAGTCATATCTTAGGTCTGGTTCATCTCTTCTTTTGGTTTGAAGTTCTCTCCTGCCAATCCATCATCTCTCCTCCTCCCACTCACTTCCTTCTTCTCCCCTCCAGACCAGGATGTCCCATCCTATTCTCTTCATTGCTCAGCATTGTGGCTGGTTGTTTTATGGACAATACAAAGAACATTTCTTTAAGTGCTTCTCTGCCATTTGATATTCCTCTATTGAGAATTCTCTGTTTAGCTCTGTACCCCATTTTTTAATTGGATTAACTGATTTGTTGCTGTTTAACTTCTTGAGTTCTTTATATATTCTGAATATATGTCAGATACAGAGTTGGTAAAGATCCTTTCCCAATCCATAGGCTGTCGTTTTGTTCTGACAATATCATTTGCTTTACAGAAACTTTTCCATTTCATGAGGTTCCATTTATTGACTGTTGATCTTGGACCCTGTGCTGTTGGTGTTCTGTTCAGGAAGTTGTCTCCTGTGCCAATGAGCTCAAGGCTCTTCTCCACTTTTTCTTCTAACAGATTTAGTGTGTCTAGTTTTATATTGAGGTCTTTAATCCACTTGGATTTTACTTTTGTGCAGGGTATGGATCTATTTGTATTTTTCTACATGTAGATATCCAGGTAGACCAGCACCATCTGTTAAAGATGCTTTTTTTCCATTGTATGATTTTGGCATCTTTGTTAAAGATCAGGTGTCCATAAGTGTGTGGATTTATTTTGGGGTCTTCTATTCAAATGGTGGCATGTTTACACAAACTTGTGACAGGTAATGCTTATAAGCATCATGATGTAATGTCCAGATTGAAACCAGATAGTGGTGTAGAGAAATCAGGATTTGAATGAACAAGGGTAAATTGTATACATTCCAAAAGAACATTATACCAACAACTCTTCTTTTCTCTATGTAATTTTTAATCTCATTTGCTACAGGACTGAGGTCAGAGAAGGGATAACAGGGACTGAGCCTGCAGACTACCCACCTGGCAGCAAGAGGCCTCTACCAGCATCATCAGGGCCCTAGGTTTCCAATTCCCCCTGAGGCTGGGCCTCTGGATTTCTCCAGTGAAACTTGCCACTTCTTTCTTGTGAGGTGCAACAGTGTTATATGTAAACCATACATAAAGGTAGTAAGAAAGGTGACACGAGACAGCCACCACAGAGTAGTTCTTAAGGAGAGAGTGTAGAAAACTGATCTTGTTTCACAATAGCTGACCCAGCATCCACTTCACTCTTTTGATGGGGTTGCATGGATTGAATTGTTTGCATAGCCCTTCCTACTCTAGACTGGGTACAAGGAGGAAGGGTGCCTGGGAAGGTATGTTCAGCATTAAATAGTGTTGTACCTAGATTGTGAGACCTCAAAGACCACCAGGAGTCAAGTCCATTGCAAAACACACGAGGGTTTATTCAGTATAAACTCTAGCCCAGGTCGTAAGATCTCTGCTGAAGCAGGAGAGGAATATGGCCCTGAGGGCTGGGGGAACAGGTTTTTAAAGGGCAAAACTGCATGTGTGGATTTTTCAAGCCTTGGTGTCACATGATTGGGTAAGGGAGGTTGACTTTTGAAATAATTGGTCTACTTTAGGTGTCAAGACCATGATCGGTCCTGGCCCAGCAATCTAGAGGATATATCTTGAGCAATGCCTGGAATGTCCTCTTACATGCTGATTTGGCTGTTGGGAGGAAGGAGGAGAGATTAGCACATCTTGTGGTTTTTCTTAGAAGCAGGGCTATGTGACTTTGGTCACAAGCTAGGGGCTATCTGGGTGGGGAACTAGGGGACACCTGGGTGGGTTGCCAGGCAACAGCATCTCTCAAGAGCAAGCCTGGTTACTTTCTGCAGCAGGGCAGATCTGCCTCAACTTGCCCACTCCTTTGTCTAACCTTGTACCCAAGACCACAGTCATATTGCCCCAAGGTTCAAATTTCAAATTTTGGACCTCTCATTCTCCCCTTTTCAAGAGGATACTGTCTCTAATCCTCAAAATATGTCCAAATCATTTTATGTTTAAAAGGGGGAGGAGGGCCCCTATCAATATATCATTTCAGCCTGCCAGGTGGGATTATGGGCAAAGGTCTATTTTTCTGTAATTGTTTCAGTGCTGACCATAAGGCTATTGACATCAGGGGCTAGTAAGGCTGAAATGGTTAGTCGATCCAACTGGAGGGGCAGGAAATAATCTGGGTGGCTGACAGCAAATCCATCACCTTACATAGGTGAAACCTATTGAACTAAACACAGACTAGGAACAGAATTATTATCGGTGGGAAAGAAGAGTTTATAGGTTGGTATTATTTTCATCAATGGCCAGTCTTTGATACTGTGACTGTAATACCATCAGCTGAATTGTCCCTCGCCTCTACTTAATGTAGGCCAATAACTTGTTTAGCAGACAAGGCCCAAAAGTGACCAGTAGTAATAGGATAATAAAATGGCCTAAGAGAGTATATATCAGGGTTGTTAACCAAGGGGACACATTAAGCCATGATTCAAACCATCCTGATCTGGCTTCTCTTGCCCAGCATCTCTTGCCCAGCCCTTCTCTAACTTTGGCCAGTGACTCTCTCACAATCCAAGAACCTATTGGGGTAGAAAAAACATTCTTCCTTGAGTGCTGTGTATAGCCCTCCTTGTTGTAAGAGCATCAAGTTGAGCCTCCTTCTATTCTGGAGGACAACCTCTGCTAAGGAATCAATATTTTGTTCTAGATCAGAAATAGAACCCTCCAATCTTTGAATGTCCAAGTCTATGGATTCCCTTAGCTGTCCATAATGTTTGTCCTGAAGGACCAATGAGATGATACCTGTTCCTGCTCATGCTGCTTCCAGTCCCAGTAGTCCCACTAAGGTGACAGTTGTTATGGATTCTTTTTATTTCTTATATATTTTTGGTTTGGTAGATCAAAGGGTAGGAAGAACTCTTCATTACCATGATAAATCAGCTGGGGAACTCGCTGTACTAGCATACAGTAAGAAGCTGGGAGCAACTTACCGTATGTATGGGGTCAAGCCAGAGGAACAGGCTCACCAGCTATTAAGTGGGGGGTCCATTCCTACCCCAATAGTTAAGGTCTGCTACAGAGGCTCTTATGAGTGTCTGGAATTGTTCCCACACAAGTCCTGCTTCTGGAAACTAGCTGGAGAGTGAGTCTGACTTGCGGGGGTTGATGCCATCTACAACTGGTCATATCTGTGGCAAGAGTATAGTTACTAATGACTGCCATTGCCTCATAGAAGGGGGTTGTGAGTCATAACATAGCCAACAGGACTCAGTGAGGTCCAGGTGAGTCCCATTCAGAGCTATATATGTTAAACATCAATTCCCAAAGGGGTTCGGACTGGGGTTCCTGGAAAGGCCCCTTGTCTTGGTTAGGCTTTAGAGAAAGGGCAGGTGAGAGTTTGGGGGTCCCTGCCACTTGGGGTGCCTTAGTAGTGGTCAAGCCAATGGGGAGAGGTGTAGGATGGTGTTAGGGTCAATAGCCCTGGGGGACCCTTCAGAAAGAAGCAATTAAAGGCACAATATCCCCCCAAGTGTCCCAGTCTTCCAAAGGCACAGCCCAAATTTTTTTCCCTTGCAGCCATGGGGTATAGCTTTTACCCTTGTCAGTAAAGGCAAGCTTAAGCTAATTACAGGGTTTGGATTTAGCATAGTGGGGTATACCACTATTGACTGCCCATGAACATTTATCATATTTGGGGTCTCTAGTCAACTGCATAAGTCTGGTTGGGATAGGTTTCCAGATAGTGCAAATTTCTCGCACCCCCATTCTGCACAATAAAGGTCAGCCCTGGTCCCACAGTGTTCCTGCCACCATGGAGAATCAAAAGGGGAGGGACACATATAAAAGTGTATTTTGTGGCCCTCAGCCATGCTTCTCATGCAGGACCCTGATGGCATGGTGAGGACCAGATCAAAGCTCAGCTCGGGGAACCATGTGTTCAGGGGAATTGTCTGAGATGCTGTGGCTAAGATGTTGCTATAGTCATCCCATAGGACCCAGGTATTGTTTACTGGGGTGTGTGGGTTCCAGGCAGCAGTACATGTGGTTAGTAGTCCTAAGATGATGACGAGGTTCTTGATAATCTGACATGCAGAGGGTTGTCTGAACCATGATGTACCCATCAAAAAATTTAGCTTGAACGGTAAAGATTCTTTTTTTTTTTTTATTTTCCATTCCAGGGCACAGGAGTCAGGTAGTCTTCTTGGGTTGAGAATGGGTTGGCAGGCCTGGCATGCGAATAATGAATCCAAGCAATGATCCTGTCAACCTTAATGGCAGTTGGAGTGGTGAGCAGAATAATGTATGGTCCTGTCCATCTGGGTTCTAGTGTGCCTTGATGGAATTGTTTCACATAGACCCAGTCTCCAGGCTGGAAGACTGGGGTTGGGTTGTGGGGTCCTGGGACCGGGATTGCCTCAGAGAGAACAACCACTTTAGATCAAACATGTTTATGAGCCCACTGGTTGTCCCTGACATGAAGGATCAAGTCATCCTCATCTATTTCAGCAATGGCATCAGATTTAAGATTAGGTATAATAGGGGCTGGCTTCCATACATGATTTCAAAAAGAGTGAGTCCTAATTGATAGGAAGAGTTTCTGACTCTATACAGGGCAAAGGGGAGGAGCTTCACCCAGTCATTTCCAGTCTCCAAGGTCAATTTAGTTAAGGTCTCTTTTTTAAATTTTTCTTTTTTATATTAATTACAGTTTATTCACTTTGTATTCAAGCTGTAGTCCCCTCCTTCATTCCCTCCCAACCTACCCTCCCTCCCTCATTTCTTCCCATGCCCCTCTTCAAGTTCACTGATAGGGGAGGTCCTCCTCCCTAGTTAAGTTCTCTTTTAATGTCCTATTCATTCTCTCTCCCTGTCCTGAACTTTGGGGTCTGTAAGCACAATATAATTTCCAATCTGCTCCAATATACTTGGCCATATTCTGACTTATCTTTGACACCAAAGCCAGTCCATCATCTGACCCTATCATGTGAAAAAAACCATAATATCTTCCAATAATTTCTTAGCTACCATCTGAGTGGTCTTGTCCTTGGTGGGGAAGGCCTCTGTCCATCCTGAGAAGGTGTCCATGAATACTAATAGGTATTTGTAACCATACCTTCCAAGCATAATCTATGTGAAATCAACTTCCCAGTAAGCTCCTGGTCTCTTACCTTGAAGGTTTGATACTGGGTGTTGTGGATTGCTGGTGGCATTGGTCAGCTGACAAGCTTTGCAATTAGCCACAATGTCATCAATAGTTTTATGCATATCCTTAAAAGTCACTCTAGATTGTCTCACAGCACCCACCATTCTTTTTGATCCCATATGAATGACTATGAATTTTCCTGAGAATAATTCTAGCTAAGGAATTGGGCAAGATTAGCTGATTGCCACCAACTGTCCAAACATTAGCTCTTGGGCTGATTCCTGGCCCATTTTATTTCCTCTTCAGTGTAATGAGGTTCCTCCAACAAGTTTGGGCTGGGTGGCTCTGGCAAAATGGTTGCTAAGATGGCAGCTGCTATCTCTTGCAGTACAGAATTCTTGGCTGTCTTATCAGCTCAGTTGTTGCCTCTGGCCACATTGGTGGTTCTGGACACCACATTTGGTGTCCAGGGCAGTGGATAATGGCCAGCCTCTTGGGAAGCCATGAAGCTGTAAGGAGCCATAACATTTCCTCTTTATTTTTAGTGGTTCTTCCTTCAGCCTTCAGGAGCCCCGTTTCTTGGTATATGGCTCCATGCACATGGGCAGTGGCAAAGGCATAACGACTGTCTGTGTACATATTGATGTCTAGTCCTTTGCCCATAGTAAGGGCTTGCGTTAAGGTGATTAATTCAGCCTTTTGAGTGGAAGTTCTCAGGGGAAGGGATTGAGCCCAAATTACCTCAGTCTCAGTAGTCACTGCTGCCCCTGCTCTCCTCTAACCCTAATGAATGAAGCTGCCCTCATCAGTGAACCAAGTCTGCTGAGCATTAGGCAAAGGCACATCCTTAAAGTCAGGTCGGGTGTTGTGCACCTGGGCCAAAATTTCTTCACAGCAGTGTAGTGGCTGCTCCAGTTCTGAATCTGGCAGGAGGGTTGCTGGGTTCAAGGAGGCAGGAGGCTGGAGGCTGGAAAACAACTCAGCCAGGATTAATCAACATAATCTGATAATGGGTCATGAGAGTGTTGCTTAACCATCAATAGGGTGGTTGCTTAAGAACTCCCTCAATGGCATGGGGGGGGGGCTCACAATCAAATATTGGCCCAATATCAACTTATCAGCATCTTTGACCAGCAGTACTGTGGCTGTGATAATGAGCAGGCAAGGTGGCCATCCAGACACTACCTGATCCAACTTTTTAGATAGGTGTGCTACTGGATGTTTCCAAGGCCCCAGTGTTTGAGTCAGAACTCCCTTGGCAATCCCTTTTCATTCATCCATGAACAGGTGAAAGGGCTTAGTAATGTCTGGTAATCCTAAGGCTGGTGCTGATAGCAGGGCCTACTTCACCTTGTCAAAATCCTGTTGCTATTCTGAGGTCTAATTAAAGTAATCAGTCTCTTTTATGACTTCATAAAGGAACCTAGCTACCTCTGCAAAGCCTGGGATCCAGAATCTGCAAAATCCCGCCTACGCTAGGAACTCTCTTACCTGGCAACAACTGTTTGGGACTGGAATGCTGAGAACAGTCTCTCTTCTGGCCTTGAAGAGCCAGTATTGCCTTCCTTTCAAGATGTAGCCAAAGTAGGTCACTTCAGCTCTGCAGAGTTGTGCCTTTTGGCTGAGGCTCAATACTCTAAGTCTCCCAGGACTTCTAGGGGCCTCCGGGTCCCTTTCAGGCAACTTGCCTGGTTCTTGGCTGCCACCAAGAAATCATCTACATACTGGAGAAGGGTAACATCCAGGTTGTTAGGCCAGTACTCACCCACGTCCTCATGAAGGGCCTTTTTGAAGATGGTGGGTGAGTTCTTAAATCCTTGTGGTAGGCGTGTCCAAGTCAGCTGTCCGTTGATGCCTACCTTTGGGTCATGCCATTCAAAAGTAAAGTATTCTTGGTTTTTGGCTGAAGAAGGCATCCTTCAAGTCTAGGACAGTATACCAGTCTCTTTCGGGTGGTAGGGAACTCAGCAAAGTGTATGGGTTAGGTACAGTGGGGTGAATATTCATCACCCACCGGTTGACTTCCCTCAAGTCCTGGACTGGCTGATAGTCATTTGAGTTAGGCTTCTTAACAGGCAACAGGGGAGCATTCCAGGCAGACTGGCGAGGCCTGAGAATCCAAAGTTTGAGTAATTTTTGGATGTGAGGAGTTATTCCTATTTTTGTCTCCATGGACATTGGGTATTGGTGTACCTGGGTGGGATCTGCCCCTGGCTTGAGTTCCACAATCACTGGTGGCCAGTGTTTGGCCAGTCCCATTCCTTATGTTCCAGCCCAAGCCTGAGGAAGTTCCTCCAATCAAAGATCCAAATTTTTCTTACGAGAAAGGGGTTGCTTATACAATTTGTTCTCAGGTTGATCATTAGGACTTGGATAGGCTTTCCTTTATCTTGTAGTAGTTGGGTTCCTTCTGGCCCAAAAATGTATTTGGGCCTTCATTTTGGTTAATAGATCCCTCTCCACAAGTGGATAAGGGCATTCTGGAATGATTGTAAATGAATGGGTTACCCATCCCATTCTTAAGTCTACAGATCTTTGGGTGGTCCATGGATATTGTTTAATGTCAATGGCCCCTGAACCCATGATTTCTTTGAAGATATTGGCCCTCCAGCCTTTAAGAGCACTGAATGTTGGGCTCCAGTATCTACTAGAATGTCCAAGGGTTTTCCCTCCACCTTAAGAGTTACCCTCAGTTTGAGGAGGGGATCTGAACCCCAACTCCCTCAGTCTTTTTCCTCTTCCACAAACATAACCTTAGTTCATGGCTTTTTCTTGGGACAATCCTTTATCCAGTGTCCCTCTTCTTTATAATAGGCACATTGGTTCTTACCTAATTGTAGTCTGCTGCATCCCTCTGGCTCCTTTTTTTCTGGATGCTTGCTGGAGTTGTTTTCTCTCTCCTGGATCCAAGGCAGTGGCAGCCAGGAGCACTCTGGCCAAATCCCTATACTGTCTTTTCTCTGCCCTAATTTGCTTTTCCTCTGAACTTTCCCTATTGTTATATACTTTCTCTGCAATCTCTACCAAGTCCCTTAATAACTTTTCTCCTAATCTTTCCTGTTTTTGTAACTTTTTCTTAATATTTGGTGCTGACTGATTAATGAAGCCAGGGTGACAGATGACTTCTTATCAGAAATGTTCGGGATCATAAGGAGTATAATGTCTATAAGACTCCATTATGCTTTCTAGGAAGGCTGGTGGGCTTTCATTCGTTCCCTGCCTAACATCATAAACCTTAGCCAAATTGGTGAGCCATCTAGTGGCTGCCTTGAGACCTGCCAACAGAGCCTGCTAGTAGACAAGGAGGTGCCCCTTACCTTCAGCTATATTGTAATCCCAGGTGGGTCGGGTGAGAGGAAATCCAGGGTAAATATCAGCTGGATTCTGGGTCGGAATGCCAGTATTTCCTGGAATATTTTTCCGGGCCTCCAAGAAGATACGTTCCCTTTCTTCTTTGGTGAAAACAATCTGCAAACGCTGTTGGCAGTCATCCCAAGTGGGCTGGTGAGTAAAAAGCACAGTTTCAAAAAAGAGCAATTAGGTCTCTCAGATTTTCAGAAAATTTAGCATTTTGGGTTTTCCAGTCATAAAGGTCAGCCGTCATGAAAGGCCAGTAATGGTGGGATTGGTTCCCATGGTCATCCATGGACCCAGTGACCCACAGAGGCAGAACCGTTGAATGCATTGCCTGCATGGCTTGCCTAACTATTATATCCAAGTATAACATAATTATAAGAACAGCCAACAGAGGACCAAGGAAGAGGGAAAGCCAGCTTAACCATGATGCCATTCAAAGGTCACGTGAGAAATTTTGTTCATCTTTTATGCAGATCATCAATTTGATCATAGATAATATGAGAGAAATCTGATACATGCCAGGAAATTGTTGACAACAAATAATCTATATAGTAGCTCTGTTTTGTAAAGCTTGTTTTTGTCCATCTTAATTTCTGCTAAAATTCTTTTGAAATCTCTCTTTGTATTTCAGTAATCCACTCCTGGGATTGGTAATTAAAAGGCTGCTTTGGTGGCGATCATTACAGTATCTACTAGATGCAAAGAATCGTCACAGTTTTCTGGGAGAGCTCTCAATTCTGTTGATTGATTGCAAAGATTTCCTGAGTGACAGGGTTGTAATACAGCCTATCCCACATAAGTCTTTATAATATGTGGGAAGGGCAGTGTAAGTAGCATTTTTGAAAACAAAAGTCCATTATAAATGAAATTGTTTGTCAGAGGAAAGGATATAATTAGAAGCGCAATTATGGAAAGGGGGGATGATCAGAGCATAACATTTAGAGTATAAACAATTGTGGTTTTTAACAATACCAGTGACAGAAATATGAGGGGAAGCTCTATGAACACCAGCACAGGTAAATTCTACTCCATGCCCTGTTATTTGAATATAGTGCATATGAGTAACTCCTATGCTATATAAATTTATTTTTTATTTTTATAATTTTTATTTCTTTATATTAATCACAGGTTATTTACGTTATATCACAGCCATAGCCCCCTCAATAAATTTATTTTTAAGAGCCTAGGAATAGACAAGTCTCAGCTGATACAAGAAGATTGCTCTTGTTTACTGCTTTGTATCAAATGAAACCAGAGGCTATTTCCTAAACCATTGGCAACAAATAGCACTATTCGAGGTACAATAATATCAACTTTAGTAAGCAATACATAAGATATTCCTTAGTTCAATCTTCATACAACTGTAATTTCCACTATCAGAGCTTTCTAAAGAATACTTAATTATGCTAAAAATCTGTATGATTGTGTTCAGACCAATTAATTAAATCAATCCAACCAAAATATCTTCCATTCATGTGACTAAATATTTGTGCAACATTTTTGTCTAGACAATTTGTCCTAAAAGATAAAAAACAATTCTTAGCATGGCAAAACAATATCATACTGTTTCCTACAACAGGTGTTCCTTTTATCAGCTCCCCCCAACAAAAGACATTAGAATTCTGTGTTGATGAGCTGATAATATCTTCACTCATAATATTTGTTGGCTCCCCACATCATTGCCATATTCTTCCTCTTGGGGCATCTCCTCCTGATACTTATCACCTGTCTTCAGATACCTCATTGACTCTGTGGTGTCTGGGATGTTGTCTCTTGAGCAGGAGCCATCCGGGACTTCATTCATTTCCTGGAAACACACAAGTATAACCTCTCCCTGGTATTAGGAATACATCAGTCTCTTTCCATTTACTAGTATTTAGAGATTTCCATTTAACACATACTTTAGGCTGTGTATTCTTTAAGGTCAAACGCTTTGTGTAGTAAAAGAAGCATTGTCCTTTAAAGTGAAAAGATTTAAAGTAAGCATGGCTGAATTTAGCGTGGTACATGGGGATTTAAGTGGGTGTGTATAGCCCTTTTTATTTTTTGAATTTGCCAGTTATGTATTTGATGTTTCATTCCACAATAGCTTAACCCTGAAGATTATTAAGGATTCCAGTAAACCAATTACTATTCCATAAATTGCAAAGTCCTTAAAGTGCCTGTTAGTACAAGCAGAGCCATAATCAGGTTTTTTATACATATCAAATTTGTATTTTTTCACTATAAATTGTGCTTTTATTTACTGCAAACAAATGAAACAAAATCAAAATGACATAATACATGTAAAATACTTAGCACAGTGTGTATCCTATAGTAAGTTGCAAACAAGTTTTTAGGATTAACAGATTAACACTCTCTGTAAACAGTATTTAAAGTAAAAGTCAATGTATGCTTTACTTGATTACTTTAGCAAAACTTAATTTTAAGTTCTTACATTCCATTTTTAGATTGACCCATTAAGTATATTTTAATTAATTAAATTTTAAATAAATTACAATTTATTCACTTTGTATCCCAACTGTAGCCTCTTCCCTCACCCCCTCCCAATCCCACCATCCCTCCCTCATCTCCTCCCATGCCCCTCTCCAAGTCCACTTATACCCTTATACCGCAGGTCCTCCTCCCCTTCCATTGGACCCTACCCTATCAGGTCTCATCAGGACTGGCTGCATTGTCTTCCTCTGTGGCTTGGTAAGGCTGCTCCCCCCTCAGGGGGAGGTGATCAAAGAGCCAGCCACTAAGTTCATGTCAGGGACAGCCCCTGTTCTCCTTACTAGGGAACCCACTTGGACAATGAGCTGCCATGGGTTCTAGATTATCTCCATGCATGGTTCTTGGTTGGAGTATCAGTCTTAGAAAAGACCACTGTGACCAGATATTTGGGCTCTGTTGCTCTCCTTGTGGAGTTCCTGTCCCCTCCAGGTCTTTCTATCTCCACCTTGTTTCATAAGATTCCCTGCACTCTGACCAAAGTTTGGCTATGAGTCTCAGCATCTGCTTTGATACCTTGCTGGGTAGAGTCTTTCAAAGGCCCTCTGTGGTAGGATCCTGTCTTGTTGCCTGTTTTCTCCCTCTTCCGATGTCTGTCCTGTTTGCCTTTCTGAGTGAGGACTGATCATCTTACCCAGGGTCGTCCTTCTTGCTTAGCTTCTTTAGGTGTACAGATTTTAGTATAATTATCCTATATTATATGTCTAATATCCACTTATAAATGAGTATATACCATGTGTGTCTTTCTTCTGGGATATCTCACTCAGGATGATTTTTTCTAGTTCCCACCATTTGCCTGCAAATTTCATGATTTCCTGGTTTTTAATTGATGAATAGTATTCCATTGTGTAAATGTACCACAATTTCTGTATCCATTTCTCAACTGAGGGACATCTGGGTTGTTTCCAGATTCTGGCTGTTGCAAATAAAGCTGCTATGAACATGGTTGAGCAAATGTCTTTGTTGTGTACTTGAGCATATTTTGGATATATGCCTAGGAGTGCTATAGCTAGATCTTGAGGAAGCACTATTACTAATTGTCTGAGAAAGCGCCAAATTGATTTTCCAAAGTGGTTGTACAAGTTTACATTCCCACCAGAAATGGAGGAGGGGTCTGCTTTCTCCACATCCTCTCCAGCATGTGTTGTCACTTGAGTTTTTTATCTTAGCCATTCTGATGGGTGTAAGGTGAAATCTCAGGGTTGTTTTGATTTGCATTTCCCTGATGACTTAAGGATATTGAGCATTTCTTTAAGTGTTTCTCTACCATTCAATATTCTTCTATTGAGAATTCTCTGTTTAGCTCTGTACCCCATTTTTTTTAATTGGATTACTTGATTTGTTGCTGTTTAACTTCTTGAGTTCTTTATATATTCTGGATATTAGCCCTCTGCCAGATATAGGGTTGGTGAAGATCCTTTCCCAATCTGTAGGCTGTTGTTCTGACGACAGTGTCCTGTGCTTTACAGAAGCTTTTCAGTTTCATGAAGTCCCACTTACTGATTCAGAAAATCTCCCGTGCTCATGGATCAGCTGGATTAACAGTGAAAATGGTCATTCTACCAAAAGCAATCTACAGATTCAATGCAATTTTCATCAAAATACCAACACAATTCTTTACAGACCTTGAAAGAACAATGCTCAATTTCATATGGAAAAACAAAAAAAAAAAACAGAATTGCTAAAACAATCCTGCACAACAGCAGATCATCTGGAGGTAGCTCCATCCCTGATTTCAAGCTGTACTACAGAGCAATAGTAATAAAAACTGCATGGTACTGGCATAGAAACAGAATGGTGGATCAATGGAATCTAATAGAAGACCCAGAAATAACCCATACACCTATGGATACTTGGTTATTCTTTTACAAAGTAGCCAAAACCATACAATAGAAAAAAGACCGCATCTTCAACAAATGGTGCTGGTCTAACTGGTCTGCTGGTCTACAAGTAGAAAAATGCAAATAGATCCATACTTATCACCCTGCACCAAACTAAAGTCCAAGTGGATCGAAGACCTCAACATAGAACCAGACACACTAAACCTGTTAGATGAAAAAGTGGGGAAGAGCCTTGAACTCGTTGGCAGAGGAGACAACTTCCTGAACAGAATACCAACAGCACAGGCTCTAAGAGCAACATAATAAGTTTTTATTGTATGTGTGTGTCCTAGAAAGAAGGTGTATAAATGAATGATTGATGGCTTCCAAGGTGGTTTTACACTGTAAACAGAAGCAACAAGTATGTCATAAGCCATGTTAACTATTATATAAATATATTTTAGATGTCCATATTTGAGGTACAGGTGAAAATGGCATTAGATTTTAACTCTCCAGCATTTAATACACCAGCAGAGGGCAGAATATTTTGTAAACCTGCAGTCCTAAATTCACCCATCTCTTGATTGATTTCTGCTAGTATCCTGTGGTAATATTAATGGTTTTATTAATCATACAGGCCATCTTTTAGACAGTTTTGTATTCTAGTAAATATTCCTGGGATAGATAATAAAGAAGGCCTTGTAGCTGCAACTCTTACAGGATCCAATAGAAGCAGAGATTCATCACAATCCTCAGGGAGAGTGCTCTTAGTTCTATAAATCAGTTGCAAAGATTCACTGAGCAGTACTGGGAACTGAACTCAGGACCTCTGGAAGATCAACCAGTGCTCTTAACTGATGATCCATCTCTTCACGTCTTTGCTCTTGACTCTTATCATTGACATTGTAGCATGGCTAATCTTCTAGTTTGCCATCTTATTCTTAAGCCTCCAATATTCTCTTTCTTCATTTTCTTTTAGCTATGATCAGTAGTCTCTTTAACCTACAATTCCAAATTAGTATCATAAGTCTCATCATGATCACTATTAAGTATTTATAACCTGGTCTACAGAGCAAGTTCCAGGACAGCCAGAGCTACACAGAGAAACTCTGTCTTGAAACTCACAACCCCCCCTCCAATACAAATACTTAGTTGCATAAATGAGTGTTATTATTTTGGTTGGACTAATCTAATGGATCAGTCCAAATGCAATAATATGGATTTTTCTCATAACTAAGTACTTTTTAGAAAGCTCTGATAGTAGAAATTATATTTGTATGAAGATAAAAAAGAAATATCTGATGCATTGCTTACCAAAGTTGACATTATTGTACCTCGAATGGCTCTCTCTGTTGCTAATGGTTTAGAAAATAACCTCTGGCTTCATCTGGAACAGCTGCTCATCTTATTTGCCAGCTCCTGCTTGGGTGCTCTTCTCTCAACTTTCTGATCTTGGAATTACAGGTGTTTTATCCCACCTGGATTGTGGGGATCTAAACTCCAGCTCTCATGTTTGTGTGGCCAGCACTTAAGCCACTGAGCCATCTCCTCAGCCAGAGTCATATTAGTTTATTTAAGAATAAGTTAACATGGGACATAGCAGGTCACATCTTTAGCCCCAACACTTGGGAGACAGAACCAGGTGGATCTCCATGAGTTCAAAGCCAGTCTGGTCTATGTAGTGAGTTCCAGGACAGCCAGTACTACATAGAGACATCCAGTCTCAAACACACACACAAACAAACAAATGAATAAGTTGTCCTAGGCAATATTGCTATAAAATTTACATGAGGAAACTAAGGCACTATATATTTAAATTAATAAATAATGAAATTAGTGATTTTTTTATTTTATTTTAGATATTCAAAACATGTGTCCCCAGCTGAGATGATCCAGGAAAATGAAGAGAGACATTGATGTGAAGGGAAAAGCACCAACAGCAATATATCAAATGAAGAGATGGTTGAAGTAAGTAAATTTTGTTTTGTTTTGTTTTGTTTTGTTTTGTTTTGTTTTTTGAGACAAGGTTTCTCTGTGAAACCCTGGTTGTCCTGGAACTCACTCTGTGAACCAGGCTAACCTCAAACTCACAAAGATCCACCTGCCTCTGCCTCCCAAATCCTGGGATTAAAGGTGTGTACCACCACCACCACAACCCAGCGGTAAGTAAAAATTTTAATGTGGATACAGACTACTTATAATATAAACATGAAGAGTATAATATGAACATTAACTGTTCAGGGAAGTTTTCTTTGAATTTATTTCATGCCTACATGCACTGCTTCCCCATACTGAGTCTCATACCGTGCAGGTTGGAGACAAACCCAAAAATGTAACTGAGAAACTTCTATATTCTAAACAGCTTGGACCCTGTAACAAGAGTAAAAGTTCATCACGGCATATTCAATATATTGATCAGGAATATCTTTATATACAAAGGTAATATTCAATAAAGGAACTTCAGATTCAAGAGACCTCTAGTTATCTCAGGGAATTTTTCAAATCCTTAGCACCTATTGCTCAATACATGGTTCATTTAAGGACAAAACTCACTGGATGAAAAATCATCAAATAGTAAAGTATAAAGTACACATATGAGAATTTCTATAAATATACTGTTCATGAGTTTTTTTTCATGTGAAAAAATCACACTTCAAAAACATTAGGAAGTCACACTATAACAATGTGTACAATGAACATAACAAATTCTTTCTTAAGTTACAACTATAGGTTCAACAGAAAATCCGGCAAGGGAAAAACACTATTCAGGTGTGGAAACATATTACCAAAGGCTACAGAACAAAAGGAATCACACATAGAGGAAAGAGAATGAATGTAGAGACTGTTGTGAAGTTTATTATGATAAGTCAGCACTCACTAATCACCAGAGAATACAAACTAAAGATGACCTATGAATGCAAAGAACGCAGAAAAAGTTTCTGCCACAAGTCACACCTCTTTTGATACCAGAGAACTCATACAGGAGAGAAGCCCTACAAATGTGAAGAATGACAAAAAGCTTTCTACCACAAGTGCCATCTCACTCAACACCAGGGAACCCATACAGGAGAGAAGCCCCATGAATGTAAAGAATGTAAGAAATCCTTCTTCTGTAAGTGGCTCCTAACTTTACATCAGAGAACTCATACTGTGAGAAGCCTATGGTAATAGAGTGCAGCAAAGTTTTCTTCTACAAGTCACACCTTACTCAACACCAGAGAACCCATACTGGTGAGAGGCCTTATGGATATAGAGTGCAGCAAAGTTTTCTTTTACAAGTCTAACCTCACTTTACATCCGAGAACCCACACAGATGAGAAGCCCTATCAGTGTACAGATGCTGGAAAGCTTTCTACAGCAAGTCCAAACTCTCGATATCAGGCAACTCATACAGGTGAGGATCCTTCTTGATGTAGACAATTCAGAAAAGCTTCTCCATGGAATTCCTCCTTCAAAATCAGATTTCATTCAAGTGAGAAACCATAAGAGTATAAGTAACACAAGGGAAGTTTCTAGTTTAAATCAGCCTTAGTTGTACTCATTGAACTCAGGTAAGTTAGCTCTGGAAACATAAGGAATGCATGAAACATTTCTTCTCTGTCTCCAGCCTCTCTCTCCATGAAGGACTCATGAGAAAAGTAAAGCATAAAACTTTGATGTATAATGTCAGTCTTCACTTGAAATCAGAGAATTCATGTTGATGAGACTGATTGTTGCACACATATTTTACCTGCACTTCTTATGCCTTTACCTCCCTTCCAACCCCTAAACCTATGTAGGAGAGAAGGTTAAAATGGAAAGGGGACTCTTTAGACTTAGTTCCTTAGGGCAATTCCAATCTTTATAATCAGGATATTCATCAGTCCAGCTAACCAGCAAAGCAGCAAACGCAGCAAACGCAGCAGCAAGACAAACCAGAAGCAGCCTTCTTCCTTCTCTGACCCTCTCCTTGAAGCCTCCTCCTTCTCTTTTCCTTGGAGTGTCCCTCAAAGCTCCCTTCTCTCTCTCTCTCTCTCTGGGCTTTGGTATTTATATCCTCTCAGAGTCCTTAGAATTAAACTAATTGCAGCTGGCAAAGACCATACTCCTCTCTGAGTCACACAAGGCATTTATCAGCTATGGACAAACTAAAAGCAGCTCCACATCCTACACTTGGGATTAAAACAAAAACCTGTTTACATAACATAACTAAGTAAAACTTGCACTACAACTGATGAATGTAAAAAAAAAAAGTTTAAAAATGTCTTTCCACAAGCCATGTCTTAATTCAACTCTAGGGAACACATATAAGTGTAACATACCAGGACAGTACAAATATAGGAAGAATTTCTACCTAAGTGGCTTTTTTCTGCATAAGCAACTCATACATGTGAAATAACATATGAATTTAAGGATTGTAAGAAAGATTGCATAATTAGTGAAGCCTCAGTTGATTTCAAGATATACCAAGGGGGTTAATGACTACAGGAAGGTTTTCTAACATGAAACATTGTCAGAGTCTTTTAAAACTCACACAGATGGGGGATTCACTATTTAAAAACCAGAAAATACTGAAAAAGAATCCATGCCTCAATCTATATTGTATTGAGAATATACACAGAGTATATACAGAGCAGAGAGTAAATGTACAGCAGATAATTTACCCAGTTCCTACAGGATTACATGCTTTTCATCTTACCCTGTTTGGGTGATGGTACTACAAGTTCACTGCAGTTTAGGGCTTGAAAGCTAGAGGGACGTCATAGCACAGGGCTGTGAGTCAGAATCCTGTGTCAAGTGGTTGATGAGAAGCCTCTGATTCCACAGTGCTGGTAGCGGTGGGTAGGGGTTTGCATGCCAGGAAGTGGATGTGTAACTTTAGAACTTGTATGAGGTAGGGAAGAGAGGCCCCTTTAGTTAATATTTATGCACTACACAGGTTGTATAACTGACTGTTAGTTTTCAATAGCTTGGAGACCGTGGTTTTAGTCTGGTACAATGTACCAACTATGAGGGTAGAGAAAAGTACAGCTGCATATGGGAACAGCTGTAAGGTGTCCGGTCTAGATTCAAACAAATGTATCTAATCTGTTACTCATCTGTCAGCATAAAAACAGCAAAAGTGATAAAGCACATGTTTACGATATAGAAAAATGTTTCATCTATACCTAACTGTATCATAATTCATATTAGATAGTCTATAAGTATAAAGATTTTAGAATAGGCATTCAGCCTCTTATATATTAACAAGCATCAAATCATGTATTCAAGTGAAGAATCAAAGCTATTGAGTTTGCTTATCAGGTAAAGGTGTTTGCTGCCAAGACTAATGGCATGAGTTAATCCCCTGGACCCATGTGACAGGGGAGAAGCAATTCATATAAGTTGCCTTTGACCTCTATATGTATATTGTGGTACTTGCATGTTATATACCTATACACTAAATAAATCAAAATCAAAAAATAAAGAGAATACATTTGAAGTGATAGCATTTATTTAGCTTGGTATATACTCAGTTGTAGAGTACTTACCAAATTTGTGTTGCTTTTCTCTTTCATTAGTAAAAATTCCAGGCCAGTGGTGTCCAATGGGGTTAAGGCAGTTGCTCCTAAGACTGACCACTTGAGGTCAATCCTCATGAGTCATGTGGTGTGAGGCGAGAACTACTCTTAAAAATTGTTATTTGAGCTCCACACCCACATCATAGTATGGGCATGCATGTAACACACATTGGCAAACACACACACTAAATAAATTAAGTTTCCTACATGCCATTTTTTGTTGTTGTTGAACATTTATGATTGGTACTCAGTTATTTGTAAATATAAGCAATTATGCAAGAAATTGCACCAAATTTAGAATGTGTTATTGGGCAGCAACATTTTTTTTAGCCAAAAAGAAATTTTTTTTCTGCTAGATGATGGTGGCACATACCTTCAGTCCCAGAACTCAGGAGACAGAGGTAGGCAGATCTCTGAATTTGTGGCTAGATTTGGCCACAGAACAGCCATATTTCCTTAAATGTCTTACCCTTTTTGATGGTTTAAATGAAAATGCCCATATGCCATTAGTGAGTGGCAGTATTAGGGGGTATGGCCTTGGTGAAGTAGGTATGGAATTGTTGGAGGAAGTGTGTCATTGGGGGTGAGCTTTGAAGTCTAAGATGCTCAAGCCAAATCTAGTGTCTCACTCTTCCTACTGCCTGCTGATCTGAATGCAAAACTCTCAGCTACATTTCCAGCACCATGTTTGCCTGTGTGTCACCATGTTTCTTGCTATGAAAATGAAGCAACCCTCTGAACTGTAAGCCAGCCCCAATTAAATGTTTTTCTTTCAGTAAGTTGCCCTGGTCTTGGTATCTCTTTACATCAATAAAAATCCTAAGACACCCTGAATATCTTACAGATTTTTAAAAGGACCTAGAAGTACAATTAAGATAAATTTAAGATATTTAAATGAAGACACTTTGTGAGAGTAAAAAAAAAAAAAAGTGGATTCATAAAATGTACAGTACCTGAACTATGGTCAGGAAGGTCTCAGAGGCCCCCAAAACAGTAAAAACTATTGCCACTGCCATAGCTTGTACACTAAACCTATATAGTAAAACCCAATTGCTGAAGGTGATACATGCTTTGGTTGCAGGGCACAAAGAAGTAATGCCATGATGGCATGACTACTGTGGATATAGCCAACAACTTTCTGATTGGACTTTAGAACTTCTCCACAGGAAGGAATACATGTCTGCTACTGTAAGCCAGAGAGAAAAACACGTGGGTAGGTAGTCATAGGCCTCAGTGGACACCAATGGCAAAATGTTTTGTTGAGTGGATGTGACCTTACCAAACCTATGTATTTGTGCTTATGTCCACAGGTCACTGCTGCTAACAACTATAATGCATCATGAAAGGAAACTTCTTCTTTACAATCATGTACCAGAAAGCCTCCTAACCACTTGAACTCTGAGACTAAGTGACTATTGTGGCATTCATAGACAAAGGAAATAACCAGTCACCCTTCTAAACCTCAGGGAATGTTCTGGAAGAGGTGGTTTGAAAGAATGTAAGAACTATAGGAACGTTGGAGTATTTTGTATCAAAATTTCTGAATTGAAACACTTCCATTCTGGAGGAAGGCTCACTAGCATTCAGGAAGTCCCTGAAACTTACAGGACTCGGAAAGTCCCTTTCTCTCCAAGGTGAAATAAGTAAGCAATACAAACACTAAGGCAAGGAGACTGAGCAGTTGAGATGTCTGGAGGACACTCTCATCTGATGGGCTAGCTGAAGAGGAATCTGGGGCTGTAGCTTTTTTGAGTTATCCTTCATGCTGGTGTGGACTTCCCAGTGGCACGTTTGACTTTGAGTTGTCAATAGTCATGTAAGTCACTCATTACTCTGGCTTCTGAAATTATCCCAGCAATATAATTTGTTCTTTAAGTTGGAGTTTGGTCCATTGTTGGTACCCTACCTAGGGTGAATAGATGTTTGTTTTATGTCTTCCCAGGAAAAGTCACAAACGGTACCTGAATATGAACCTGCTTATACCTGAACCTAAAATGCAGCAGAATCTGTCCACAGTGTAAAGAGTGTACCAGCCTCCTAGTCATTACCTCCAACGACAGAGATGTGCTGGTACATAAACTCTACTCTCTCCAAATCAGTTTAGTAAACATGCGTATTTTGCAACATGGGGATCTAATAAAGATTTTTTGTTGTGTTTATGTTTGTTTGTTTGTTTTTCAAGATAGGGTTTCTCTGTGTAGCTTGGTTGTCCTGGACTCACTTTGTAGACCAGGTTGGCTTCAGACCCACAGATTCACTTGCCTCTGTCTCCCTGAGTGCTGGGATTATGGGCAGTGCTGCTACACCTGGCTCAATAAAGCCTTTTCTAAAGAGCTCTGTTAACTACTGTGGTGTTGTCACAGATAGAGAGGACTATGTTGGTGGCACAATGAACAAAGAACTCAAGAGCAGAATGTGACACAAGAGTTAGAGTGGCCTGGAGAAGCAAAGACTACAGAGGTTTCTGAAGACTGGAGTGTCCTGAGAAGGAGAGAGGCTGTGATCTGGCAAGACATCAGGAGACCAAAAGTTCTGTATGTCTGAGCCTGTAACAAGGTAGTGCTGCTGCTGCAGGAGTTCCAGAAAGCCACCAAGACTTACTAACTACACTCTATGATGAGGCAAACAGAGAGGCAAGGAAAGGCAGCCACCAACTTTCAATACTGATTATTGTACCATTACTTGCTAATTATCGGTCAACACATTAAAAGCCTTGAGCTACAGTGTCTGACTTTCAGGGCATTAAATAAAATGATCAGGGCCTGAGGAAATGGCTCAGGGGATAAGGGGACTCACCACCACGCCTGACCACCTTGCCCACAGGTGGAGAGAGAATTGACTCCAACAAGTTGCCCCATGAATGCCATTTTTGTGCCATGGTCCACACAGGTACACGTACACGAGTAAATAAATGCAATTTTTAAACGTAAATACTATATAAGCATTTTACCTTAACCACATACAGCTGGAAATTTGTGTTGTTGAAAACAAATGTTTCTAGCACTTACTCTCAGTAATAACAGAAAGCCACATCTTGCTTGTTCACAATACTTACCACAGGAGAGCACTACCAATCTCGATGAACCCTTAGCCAAGCCGCTGTGCTAGGCTCATCAGTGATGATCCAAGACACTACTACCCAGCCACCAGGCACTTCTTCTAGGGCTCGTGGACCTAGACTTCCATAATACATAGTGCAGAATTCCATGCTGTTGAGATCCCTTTTTCTTTCGAACAAAAAAATACCCTATGCTGGCAGTGTTGCTCGTGGGTCCCACTTGTAGCCTTCTCTGGCTTTGTGGAGAGATCATAAGAGGGAAGAAAATTGACCATGCAGAACTTCAACTCTACTCCACACAGTGGTTTCCGTCCTCAGGACTGCCCCTCACCCAGGACAGTCTCGGTTCATAATACCCTTTCTAGTCTGAAAAACACAGTATTTCATTTTATCGGGACATGAAGTTCTATGTCCCGGTGCTTTTGCCGTAGTGCTACTAGGTAGACAGGGTACCTGTAGTACCCAGCAGTCTGGCCACTGCTGTCTCAGTGACCCCAAACTGCTTGAGAGGCAAAGGGTAGGCCAGTGGTCAGAGGTGCACGGCCTGGGCCAGGATTCCTTATTCAGCACAGACTTAACTGTGTGCCTCGGACTGATGGCCAAGTTAGGGTTACGTAAGCATCCACCACACAGAGGGCCCTGCTGAACTGCAATGTGCACTTCCACAGCAACTGTTTGGGAAGTGGGGAGGGCCCTGTGGCCTGACAGGAGAGCCGTCATGAGCACTGCTTTACATCTCCTCCTCGAGAACACCAGCGAGAGCAGCCAATACAGATGGTGTCTCTCACCGGGGGCTTTATCTCCCTAGTTCATTCTCTCTACAGAGAAGTTCCTGAGTCTCAAATCCCCTGATAGGCCTAAACCAATCAGCACCAGTGTGGCTCTCACCGTGAAGAGGAGGTTTGCTGTGGGGAAAATGCTAATGTTCACTGGGTACTGAGGCGAATGTGTTTATTCTCCTTGTCACTAAAAGTTTTGTTGAGAGACCCAATCGTGTGTTTCTGGGATAAAAATGAGAGGCCTTGTTGTAGTTAGATTTTTATTGCTGTGACTGAAAGCAGCTTGGGGAGAAAAGGATTTAATTTGTCTTAAATTTCTAGATAACAGTCCATTATTGACAGAAGCCAAGGCATGAACCCGTATGTGAGGAGTGATGCAGAAGCTGTGGAGAAATGCTGTTGAAGAATTTTAATTCAGAACATAGCTGCTCTGTCAAGAGATCGATGTCAAGACCTAGGTCTGTGTGTCCCAGCTGGAATAGAGGCACACCTTTAATCCCAGGAGACAGAGGCAAGCAGGTCTCTGAGTTCAAGGCCAGCCTGGTATAGAGCAAGTCACAGGTAAAGAAAAGCTTAGGTCCAGGCATGGTGGTCATGCCTTTATTCCTGGCACTCAGGAGACATAGGGATGCAGATCTCTGGGTTTTAGTCAGTGCTGTGCAGGCAGTTAGATCAAGTCAGTGGGTTTGGAAACAGTGGAGGGGAGTTGAGTTCATGAATTCAGAGGCAGTTTTACTGAGACAGTTTTACAGAGACAGGTTGCAGAGAGAACAAGCTAGACACAGGTGAAGACTGAGCCACAGAATGACAAGGCGTCAGAAGATTAGAACAGATTATAAGAGTTAGTTTGAGGCCAAGCAGAGCAATCCGGTGAGAAAGTGAAAGAAGCCAATTTGAATCAGTTTGCAGAGGAGCTTGAGCCGGAAGAGCTGAGTTGAAACACCCTAGCTCTAGATCAGAAAGAGCTAGAAAGGGTGAGCTTATTCAGGAAGTCTCAGAGGTGGAAAAATTCTAGGCCTAACCAGGACTAGGCCTAGGTTAGCAGGCAGAGGCAGGAAGCCTCGGAGATGACAGTTAGTTACATCAGGTGAATGAAGTTACTTTTACAGAAGGCAACTTAGAGGCTTGCTCCTTGGGGTTTTTCAGCCTGCTTTCTTATTTCAGGAAAATGGCACTATGGGTTTCACTGTCCACAGGGGACTAGGCTCTCTTACACAGATTACCAGTCAAAACAGTTCCCTACAAACTTGCTCAAACGAGGTTCTCTGATAATCTTACCTTGTGTCACACATGATGATGATGATGATACAATCAGAACAATTGACCCCTGTCAACTTGATACACATATACATACTACTACTCTTACTTTGTTCAACACCAAGATCTCAGGTTAATATTAATTTCACAATATAAAACAACATTAAAAGTCCCACAGTCTTTAAAAATGCAAACATACTAAACATTCTGACTCTTCAAAACATCGGACATCTCAGCTGGGTGTAATGCCAAAACTTTACTCCCAGCACTCAGAGGCAGATGATCTCTATGAGTTCAAGGCCAGCCTAGTCTGCAAAGTGAGTTCTGGGACAGTCAAAGCTACATAGTAAGATCCTATGTCAAAAGCAAAACCAAAACCTATTTTAAGTCTTTTTCAGAGTTCAAAGCCTCTGTAAAGTGTCCAAAATAATATCAACTGTGGCTCCTGTGAAACCAAAAATAATAATTATAATTATTATTTCTTACTCCAAGGGGGGAGAGGCAGGGCACAGTCACAATAAAAAGAAAACTAAATGGGAGTCCAGCCGTGTAAAACCATCAGAGGTCTAAGATGCACACTTTTCTGCCTCAAAGGCAGCTCAGTTTCTCAGCTTCTGCCCTCCACAGCACTTAACACTGTCTCCCAGACTCAGGGCTCTACCTCATGGTTGCTGCTGTCCTCAGTAGTGGATCCACAGTACAAGGATCTCCAAAATACTGGGGCCTCCACTGTGCCTGGGCTGCGCCTGCAGCAATGGCCTCTCCTGTTTCCGCACAGTGCCGAGCCTCAGCTGTGCTTCACGGCCCCTACATGTCTTCAAAACCAGTACCTCCTGGAAAACTTGCACATTGCCAAGTTTGGAAGACCCCATGAGGTGCAACCTTACCCTCTCTGGAGCATGGCCTCTGTGTATTCACCCTGAGGAAACATGCCCCAGGAAATTTTGCTTCAGTGATGCAGGTCTCTTCTTCACAGCTGATTCTTCCAATTGAATCGGCAAAGCAAAGATGTTGGTTTATGACAGTAGTTCTCAACCTGTGGGTCACAACCCTTTCAGGGGTTGCATATCAGATATTTATACATTATGATGCATAACAATAGCAAAATTGAAGTTATAAAGTAGCAATGAAAAAGATAGCTGGAGGTCACCACAACATGAGGAACTGTTTTAAAGTGTCACAGCATTAGGCATGTTAGAACCACTGCTTTGGGGGGCTTGGGTCTTGTTAATCTCAGCTGTTTCTTCAGCTGCAGATGACCAGGACTCCAGATTCTTTATTGAAAGCAGCACATCGAGCAATGAGGTCAACTCCACGCCCTTCATGCGCACTCCATTTCCCAGGCCCCAGCTCTACCCGAAATCCCAGAGACCGACAGCCATCAGGGACTACAGAGGCAGCATCCATTAGAGAATACCGGAGGCCAGCTGCTAACAGGGATACCCAGAGGCCTGCAGCCATCAGGACCTACCAGCTCTACCCGCAGTCCCAGAGACTTACTGCCATCAGGGACCACTAGGACTGCCAACACCAGGACAACCAGGTGGCTAAAGGCCAGCATAAAAATACACTCAATCAAACTCAAGACAATACAGCACCACCGGAACCCAGTTATTTTACTAAAACAAGCCCTGGATATCCTAACACAGCTGAAGAGCAAGAAAATGACCTTAAATCTAATCTTACGATGATAGAGATCTTTAAAGAGGAAATTAATAAATCCCTCAAAGAAATACAGGAAAACACAATCAAACAGGTGAAAGAAATGAAAAATCCCTTAAAGAAATACAAGAAAATATAAGCAAACAAGAAAAGAAAGTGAATAAAACTGCTCAAGACCTGAAAATGGAAATAGAAGCAATAAAGAAAACACAAACTGAGGCAATCCTAGAGACAGAAAACTTAGGAAAGAGAACAGGAACTACAAACACCAGCATAACCAACAGAATACAAGAGATGGAAGAGAGAACTCAGGCATAGAAGATATTATAAAAGACATTGATAACATCATTCAAAGAAAATGCTAAATATAAAAAGTTTCTAACAAAATGTCCAGGAAATTTGGGACACTATAAAAAAACCAAACCTAAGAATAATATGAATGGCCAGCCATGGTGGCGCACACCTTTAAACCTAGTGCTCAGGGAGGCAGAGGCAAAAAGATTTTTGTGAGTTTGAAGCCAGCCTGGTCTACAAAGTGAGTCCAGGGTAGCCAGGGCTACACAGAGAAACCCTGTCTTGGAAGAAGAAGTCGAGGAAGAGGAAGAGGAGGAGGAGGAGGAGGAGGAGGAGGAGGAGGAGGAGGAGGAGGAGGAGGAGATTCCTAGCTCAAAGGCCCAGAAAATATCTTCAATAAATCATAGAAGAAAATGTCCCTAACCTAAAGAAAGAAGATACCTATAAACATACAAAAAGCTGACAGAACACCAAATAGACAAAAAAAAAAAAAAGAAAGAAAGAAAGAAAGAAAGAAAAGAAAAGAAAAGAAAATGTTCCTACTACATAACAATCAAAACAAATGTACAGAATAAAGAAAGAATATTAAAAGCCACAAGGGATAATGGCCAAGTAACATATGAAGGCAGACATGAAAGAATTACACCAGACTTCTCAACAGAAACTTTAAAAATCATAAGGGCCTGGGCAGATGTCATGCAGACCCTAAGAGACCACAGATGCCAGCCCAGACTACTATATCCAACAAAGCTTTCAGTCACCATAGATGAAGAAAACATGATATTCCATGACAAAACCAAACTTAAACAAATCTTTCCACAAATCCAACCTTACAGAGGATACTAGAAGGAAAACTCCAACATGAGGAAAAAACAAACCACACCCAAGAGAAAACAGAAAATAATTTCACACAGGCAAAACTAAAAGAATGAAATCACTCTCTCACACACACATACAGACACACACACACTGCCATCACCAACATCAACATTACAGGAATCAACAAGCATCATTGCTCACTAAGATCTCTCAACATCAATGGACTCAATTCCCCATTGAAAAGACACAGAGTGACAGAGTGGATGCAAAAACAGGCTCCATCATTCTGCTGCAGACAAGACGATGAGCCAGACCACCCTGGCCCAAGGTGCCACGATGCCCTCTGCTGCCAGACGCTCTCCAGGTCTCAGACCCCTCAACCGCTGGCCTTCCTGATCCGGTGGGAAGGTGTCCCGGCTCTGGGGTG
Organism: Meriones unguiculatus; assembly: GCF_030254825.1. NCBI lineage: Eukaryota > Metazoa > Chordata > Mammalia > Rodentia > Muridae > Meriones > Meriones unguiculatus. The sequence goes on from NC_083358.1 coordinate 42,403,848, forward strand.
GGGAGCATCCCAAAGGAAGGGGATCCTGAGACACGGGAGCCCCGGAACCACACAGCTCTGAGACGAGGGTTTTCCCAGCCGCTGATGAGATGAGAAGCTTAGGAGTCTGAGCCCTGCTCCTTCTCCAGCAATTGCAGCTCCTAGGGTAGGGTTTCCCCCAGTCTCTGAGGAGCTTGGGAGCCTAAACTCCACACCTTCTTTGCTTCTTCTCTTCTGAGCTTCTTTTGATGAGAAAGGCACATCAGGTAGAAATCTCTTAAAAGAGATTATTGGAGGGATGAATCCAGGACAGGAGGGATGAGTCCAGGACAGGAAGGATGAATCCAGAAGTGCTGCTCTGCTCCCAGGAGAAGATAGCAGACTGGGCAAACACAGCCTTTGTATAGGATTTTCAAGTCCTGAGTTTGGGGGAAGCTTAGGGATTGGTGGATTTTGTTCAGCCTTTCAAGTAAATTAGCATAAATCTGGGATTGGCCCCACTGAGGGGCTGGAGGTGGCTGTGTGACAGAGGCTGGAACTGCAAGTTGGACAGAAAGGTGTGGGGGAGGTCTAGGGAAGCCAGCAGCACAGCCTGAAGAGCCCTGCACCTCTCTCAGGGACCACAGGGGGTGGCACCCAGGGGAGCTGAAGAGCTGAAGAGAAGGTACCCCGGGAAAGATATAGGAGGAGCCCAGGGGCAAAACTTGAAGCAGCCCAGCCTGGCTGCTGGAGCTCCTCAGCAAGGGCCGGACTCTTTCCTGCGAAGTATTCAAAGTTTACAAAGTGCAAAGTAAACAAAGGGAGTCTGTCAGGGAAGGCTTTCCCTGCTGTAAATAGCCAACTTCAACCATTTAGGGACATGTCACTCTCCCTGGAACTCACCTTTGCTCCTGGTTAAGAAGCCCAGAGGTGCAAGATATAGGGAAGAGAACAAAGTGGTGGAGGATATCCACCTGACAGTCCCAAACCCATACACACCTAAGTTCCTCACCACCTTACAGACATATTTAAACAGTCCTGGACCTGAAGGATGCTTGCTTTATTTATTTATTTATTTATTTATTTATTTATTTATTTATTTATTTATTTATTTTGCATTGCCCTAGACAAAAACATTCAACCACTCTTTGCCTTCAAATGGCAAGATCTGGAGAATGGGTTCAGTGGACAGCTGACTTGGACAAGACTGCCACAAGGATTCAGGAATTCACCCAGCACATTTGATGAGGCCCTCCATCGGGATCTACATGAGTACAGACAAACTGGGCCACATGTTACACTCCTCCAGTATGTGGATGATTTACTCCTGGCTGCCACTGATGCTAACTCTTGTATGAAGGCAACCAACACCTTGCAAGAACTGGGGTGTAGAGATTCAGCCAAAAAGGGTCAGGTCTGTTTACCTGAGGTGACTTACTTGGTTTTTCAACTCAAGACAGGCCAACGAGGCCTATCTCAGGCCCATAAAGAGACCATCTTAGATATGCCATCACCTAAGACCAGATGCCAAATATGGGAGTTCCTGAGACCAGCTGGCTTCTGCAGACTTTGGATCCACAGTTTTGCTGAAATAAGCCACTCTATGAAGTCACCAGGGGACAGGAGGGAACCTTTAGATAGGCTGAGGAGGCTAAAAAAGCCTTCAGTGACTTAAAGTTGGCATTATTATCCACCCCAGCCCTGACCCAACCTGATATGACAAAACCCTTCCATTTGTTTGTGGATAAAAATCAAGGAATCACCAAAGAGATACTGACACAAAATTTGAGGCCTCTGGTGATGGCCAGTAGCCTGTTTTCTAAGAACGTGGAGTCCATAAGTGGCAGGTTGGCTGAACTTTTGAGAACCATAGTGGCCACCACATGACAACAAGTTGACTTTGGGGCCACCCCTGACCATCACCATGCCCCATGCCATAGGAGGGGGTATCAAAAGCCCACCTGATCAATGGACTTCAAATGCTTGGTATACACGCCATCAATCAATGCCATTGAACTATCCCAGAGTGTCCGTTGCCTCTAGTTCATCTCTAAACGCTGCCATCCTGCTATTGAACCCTAATTTGAAAAATCTACCAATCCATGACTGTTTGCAGATCCTGCAACATGTACATGGGGTCCAGCCAGACCTGGCTGACCATCCCTGGCCCACTGCTGACCTTGGCATACATCCACCTGGGCAGCTTTGTGGAAATTGGCACGAGGTATGTAGGAGTGGCAGTGCTTGACTTAAAACAAGCGTTATGGGCATCTCCCTTTCTGCGGGGGACACTGCCCCAAAGGCAGAGCTAAGAGCTCTCACAAAAGCTCTCAGCTGGGCAAGGACAAAGTGGTCAGTATTTATACAGTTGGACCATATGCATTTGTCACTGCACATGTCCATGGGGCAACATGGTGAAAGGGGACTGTTAACAGCAGAAGGAAAGACTATTAAGAACAAACAAGAAATCTTTCTCTTGGTATCGCTATGGCCACCCAAGAAACTGGCCATCATACACTGCTCAGGGAACCAAAAGGGATAAACTCCAGAGGCCATCAGCAATCATAAAGCAGACATGATGGTTGAGAGGCAGCCAAACATTTACCACATTTACCAGTAACCCTCCCAGACCCAGTCCAACCTGAATAGCCAACTTATTCTGGAGATGATGATCATACCTACCAACTCTGGTCTAAGCTCACACTAAAGATAGATGGTGACATACAACAGATGGAAGAAATATTCTACCAAAAATGTTGAACAAAACTTGATTGGGCAACTTCATGCTAGCACCCATCTGGGATAAACAAAATGAAGAAAATGATATCTCCCAAGTTTTACGTTCCAGACCAGAACATTATTACTAGATGCCATATTCTTGCCAACTAACAAGTCTGGCTCCCAAAATGGTGCGTGCCAAAAGAGAAAGAGGAACTTCACCAAGAGTCCACTGGGAGACAGACTTTACAAAGGTAATAGCAGGAAAATGCGATTATAAATATTTTCTAGTATTTATAGATGCCTTTGCAGGATGAACTGAGGCATTCCCAAATAAGAAGGAAACAGCTCAAACAGTAAGTAACAACAACAACAAAAAACTTATAGAAGAAATAATTCCTTGGTTTGGAACTCCAACAGCTTTAGGATCAGACTAGAGCCCAGCCTTCACCTCTCAGGTCAGTCAGGCTGTAGCTAAAGCATGGGGGTAAATTGGAAGCTTCACTGTGCTTATAACACCTAGAGTTCAGATCACATAGAAAGGATGAATCAGACCCTAAAAGAAACCTTAACTAAATTAACCCTGGAAACCGGCGATGACTGGGTAACTCTCCTTCCCTTCACCCTCTTGAGGGTTAGGCATACCCCCTACATAGATGGAATTACCTGCTATAAAATAATGTTTGGGAGGCCTCCTCCAATACACCTGAATGTAAAAGCAGACTTGTTAGCTGACATTTCTAATCATACTATCCTTGAGTCCATCCAGGCACCCCAGAGGATCCAGACTGTCCTCCACACTTATGTTGGACATCTATCTTATGTTGGACATCTATTGACTCTCATCAATTCCAGCCTGGTTATTTGGTCCTGATCAAAAGACACCAAAGAAAATCCCTGGGCCTATGTTGGAAGGAACCATACATTGTGATCCTGACCACTCCAATGGCCATGAAAATGGATAGGATCCAGGCCTGGATTCATCACATCTGAAATTTGCCTCCTCTTCAAAACAAAGATCCAGACCTACAATGGGTCATCAGGACCCGCTAACGATAACACTGGTTGCAGATGGCTTACCATGATTTGTCTTGCTTGCCTGACCATGCCCCGATGAAGAACACTGGTACACAAGCCAGTGGTATACAAGCCAAGAACCTGGATACAGAGGCTATCTGACACTAGAACTGGTGGGGTCATCACAGAGCTCTACCAGCCTCCAAACTTAATTACAGACTTCTGTAAACTACAACCAGAGTTAGGTGAAGCCCCTTCAAATCCATACACACCAGGAGCAATGTGACCCCAGAATGTTAACATCTTAATCAAGTCTCAAAATGGGGGTACCAGGTGTCGAGCCAATAATGTAGATGAGGAAGCCCCCTAAGGACTAAGACTGTGCATGCCCAGCAGAAGCAGGGTGCACATGGACACAGTCCCCTAATGATTACCATCATCATCACTGGAGATGGAAAATGGATCGGGATCCCCATATCAAAACTGAACTTACCTGTACCCCAGACTGTAAAACTTCCCGGATTTGTAATCCAATGACCATCACCCTTAAGTCTTGGGACCCCATCCTACCTTATGCCAGTTGGGATGCAAGCCACACGTGGGGATTCAGGGCATACCTTACCAGTCTGGACCCTGGAACTATTAACTATCCAGAGATTAGCTAAGCCTGAAGCCCTCCTCCCAACAGGTCCCTTGGCAAAGGACCTAGAAATCCAACCAGCTACCCATCTCGTTCCCACCTTCCTCCCTGACTTAAAAGTCCTGCTGCTTGATAGCCAAGTAGAGCTCTTTGGGGGATGCCTGACCCTCCACTGTTGCATGGGAATCCTTTTAACAGATGCCATGCGGGCAACTTTCAAGTTTGTTAATGGCACCAAAACTAACGTGACTAAGGAGTGCTGGCTCCGTCGACATCCCAAACCACCCTCCTACGGGGGTTACTGCAGACCCAAACCTTTCCAGAGCCTAAAGCTAGTTCCACTTGAAGATTCAGCCTCTCGCCAGGGGATTCACTTTTAACTTTAGGAGACTTACAAGGAAACGGGACCTGTCTTAGAGCATATGGATACCCATTGTTTGCCTCCCCATACACAGGAGCTTGTTCAAATCCCAATACCCATGTAATTCAGTCTCCCTATGCCCTGGGCATGGAGGGAGATAATCTAGCTGCCCCTAAAGAAATTGGTTTGCTTGCACTTTGGGCCTCACCCCTTTTCTTTCTTTCTTTCTTTCTTTCTTTCTTTCTTTCTTTCTTTCTTTCTTTCTTTCTTTCTTCCTTCCTTCCTTCCTTCCTTCCTTTCTTTCTTCCTTCCTTCCTTTCTTTTTTTCTTCCTTCCTTCCTTCCTTCCTTCCTTCCTTCCTTCCTTCTTTCTTTCTTTCTCATTTTCCTTCTTTCTTTCTTTCATTTCTCTCTGGAGACAGGGTTTCTCTATGTAGCCTTGGCTGTCCTGGACTCACTTTGTAGAGCAGCCTGGCCTTGAACCCACAGAGATCCACCTGCCTCTGCCTCCCTGAGTGTTAGGATTATAGGCATGTACCACCATGATTTGTCTTGCTTGCCTGACCATGCCCCGATGAAGAACAATGGTACACAAGCCAGTGGTATACAAGCCAAGAACCTGGATACAGAGGCTATCTGACACTAGAACTGGTGGGGTCATCACAGAGCTCTACCAGCCTCCAAACTTAATTACAGACTTCTGTAAACTACAACCAGAGTTAGGTGAAGCCCCTTCAAATCCATACACACCAGGAGCAATGTGACCCCAGAATGTTAACATCTTAATCAAGTCTCAAAATGGGGCTACCCCTTGTGTTTCTATTAGCCATTTCACTAATAAACAAAAACTGGAATTATGTGTTCTTGTGCATGTAGTTCCCCAAGTCTCTATGAAGGGGTAGCAGGCCAGATAAATATGGGCCTTCAATCAACTCCAAGGAAGAGACAAGTGGCTCCAATCCTAGTGCCTGTGTTAGTAGGGTTGGAGAAAGCTGGGTGAGTCACTATTAGCATGGTGGCCTTAGTGACAGGGCAACAAAATTTCAAATACTTAATTGAACAAGTTGACAGACACCTGGCCAAATTACATTCTGCCACTGCATTTTTAGAAAACTAAGTAGACTCCCTAGTTGAGGTCATCTTACTGATGAGCATTATTCTTCAAGAAAGGAGGTTGATGCATGGCTTTGGGGCAACAATGTTGTTTTTATGCCAGTCATTCCAGGGTTATAGGAAACACTTTGGTAGATGTAAAAAAAAAAAAATCTTCTCACTAGATAACAATAAAGACCACAATCAATGAATTGGTATGAAAACCTGTTCAACTAGTCACCTTGGCTCACTTTGCTGAGAGCTGTAATTGATGCCTTAGGCCTACTCCTACTAATTCTCTTGTGGACCTTGCATTTTCAAAGCCTTAACTTCCTTAGGCAATGCGCTTCAGCTGTTCGACTCATGGTCCTTCAGATGCAGTATGACCCCCTAACCAAAAGAGAATCTGAGTCAATGATTTGACTTACAGGAATGGGGCAGAATGGTAAGACCCACTGTACCTCCCTTCTTCATTAGCATAGCTGTTGGTATGTTCTTGTGGAATGTATACAATTTACCCTTGTTCATTCTAATACTGATTTCTCTACCCCACTATCTGGTTTCAATCCAGACATTGCATTGCAATGCTTAATCTAAGCATTCTTATCACCTGTCTCAAATTTGTGTAAACATGCCACTATTTGTTCTCTAGATTGTCAATTAACAACCAGCCAGTGCTGAGCAATGGAGAGAATAGGGTGGGACATCCTGGTCCAGAGGGGGAGGAGAAGGAAGCAAGTGGGAGGGGTGAGAGAGCCAAGATCAGCAGGAGAGGACTTGGAATCACCAGGAGAAACAAACCAGACCTAAGACATGACTAAAAGCAATTATAATGTGGGAAATCTGAATGGGAGGAAACTATGCGGGCTTGGAGGTTTAGGATGAAGTAACTATTGCCCAGCATTGTGCTCTAGGTTAATTAAATAAATCCTAGTCTCTGTGTGGTGATTTGGGTATACAGCTGGTTTAGGAATAACCACTGTTTAACTAAAAGATAAATCAATAATAAATACTAATGTTCAACAACACATAGCTATGGCCATTTTTGTTTCAGGATCACCAGGTATAGCTGCTGATGTAGAAAAATCTCTCTATATAAGGTCAGGCTGACCACAAACTGTGTTTATGTTCAATGGGTTTGTTATTCTAGGAATACTCTACAACCTTGTTATTCCTGGAGAGGCCCCAATTATAAACAACTGGCCCTAACCACTGGCCCACTAAGAGCCAACCAAATTAGAGGTCACAGAGAACTGCTTTGTCTAGTGAGCAAAAAAATAACTTGAGCCAGTGTCAACCACCCTGTAACACTTTCCAGCCCCACGTATGAGCCAATTGTGATTTTGCCTTTATAAACTGACTCTGGAAAGCATTCAGGGTCACAATCTCAGCTCCCACCCTGATGGATCAGCTTTGGGTGTGCGTTCAATAAACCATCCATGTCTGAGATTGGTGTCTGAGTGGTGGTTTGCGTGACTGTTCCTGGACCCTAACAGTTAGGTATGCCTCAATATCCTCTCACTTTTGAGCTAATCAAATTGCAGGGATAGTGAAGGCCACCAGCTCACAGGGATTCAGAGGGACGATTAGCAGAGAACTTTTCATCTTCTGAGTCATCAGAGTCAGAAGCCTGGGATCAAGGGGAGACAAAGGCTTAGGGCTCCTTTACACCTTATTTCCTTCTGAAGGAGCTATCTGACCTGTGGTGTCTCCTTGTACCAACAGAGCAGGAATCATTACAGCGGCCACACACTAAGGTGAAAGATTGCAAAGAGACCAGACATTAATGGGATGTCCCTTCGTGTGATGAGCCCTTTAAAAGAGCACAGGCCTCCTTCCTTTGAGTCCTGGAGAAAGTCCCTGCACTGGCAGCCAGTAACAGTATTTGTCCATATCCCGACAGGTCATAGAAATCTTGTTTTTGTACTTTCTACCCAGATGCTTTTAGCATTGTTTACTATATGCACATGTGGCCTGCCCTTTTGGTTTGGGTTTGACTCATGGGTACCCTGGCACCCAGGGTTCTTTGCATGCTTTATAACTGTATTTCTAGTTCCTTGTTTCATTATGAAAAGAAAACTTTTTTTAAGTTCCTATTTTTTAGTTTCATTCCTTTAACAAAGAATTCAAACTCTTAAACTACTATACCTACTATTTTGCAAAGCATCAATGCACATGACATAAAAATTAAAAGTAAAAAAAGAATAATAAGCCTACTTATGGGAGGCTTAAAAACTTAAGTTCATATTATATGCAAATGAGTTAAAATTCTGGAACTTTAATGTCCATGTGTTAAAATAATTGTTTCTCAACTGAGCGTGGTGGCACACACCTTTAGTCCCAGCACTCAAGGAGGCAGAAGCACGTAGATCCATGTGCATCTGAGGCCAGACTGGTCAAAACAAGTCTAGGACAGCAAGAGATACCCAGAGAAATGCTGTCTCGAAAATAAATAAATAAATAAATAATGTTCCTCATAAAACATCATTGGATGCTTACTTCATATTTTCAGTCATTGGGTGTATTAAAGATTTAACGCTGTGACAGCACTGAGGGATTTGCTCTGTTCACAGAGATTCACCCAGCATGCCAGAGGTCTCGGGTCTGATTCCCTCTGCTAATACACTGGGCAGTGGGGGGGCAGGGCACATCTATAACCAGCAGTTCAAGGAAAGAGAAATTAGACAATAGCCTGAGAACCTGAACTTAACTTCACCTTGTGATCAAAATGGAGACTTAGAAACAAAATGGCTGTGGTTATACTAGGCGGTAAGGCCTACATAGGTCTAGACATGTCTCAATGGTGGTGTGCCTCAGCAGATGACTTCCTGGTGTGGCTGGGCTATTCTTCAAAACTGCTGATTGTTGCTAAATGTCCCACTGCTCCAGCTATTCCTACAAGGTCACAAGGTTAAACAGGCTAGCTGCTAAATTCTGCTTTTGTATGAAATGCTGAGAGACCAAAGAATTAAGAATTAGTTTTTGTTTTTTTTTTTTGGTGGTAGTATTGGTTTAAAGTTTAAAGTACAAGCCTAAACAAAGGCCAGATAGGTGGAGACATATCTAGCCACCTGTGGGAGGAACCAGCCTTACTGCATTCTTTTCCTGCCCACTAGAGATACAGTTGCTAGAAAATTGTCCCCTCTCCACTAGGACAGCCAAACAAGGGTAGCCAGACCATTTGGGTCCTTCCTATAGCCAATCAGTTAATTCCTGCGGCTGGGCAGAATCACCAGACCGCATTCCTTTCAGAGCAGAGGGCCTACAGCAGTCCACCATATAAACCTCAGGGTGTGACTGGAGTCACAGAGGCCCTAAGAAAACCTGAACATAAGAGGGCAGTACCAGAGGTCAGACATCCCCCAGGTAGCCAGGCCTGACCGTTTGCAGTCTTGGCGCCTAAAAACAGAGCAATCATTTTAAAGGTCAGCTCTCCTAGAGACCACCCCACTTGTGTTTTGTTCCTCTTACCCAATCCTCTAATGCCAAGGCTTGTACTACCCCTCTTGCATTTTTGTTCCTTTAAAAACCTTGATCTCCCGGAGCTGGGGGTCACTGTTTCCTATGTCTTTGTAAAGGGCGGCCACCCGGCTCGGGCTTGTAATAAAAAGACCCTTGTGTGTTTTGCAACAGAGTTGATTCCTGTAGATCTTTTGGGGGCTCAAGAACTGGGTATAACATTTTCAACCAATAGACACTTGCCAGGCAGGAATTCCCCTGCTTTGGGCACCCTGGGAAGGACTGGAATCTTTAAATCAACTACCTAACCTGAGCACGAGGTTCTCTGCTCTCAACCACTATGGCAGTGAGGGTGTGAGCCCGAGCTATAGCTTGTAATCAAAAGATCCTCATGTGTTTTGCAATGGACGTGACTTCTGGTGGGCTTTTGGGGTCTTGTGAATCTGGCACAACATACTTGGGGCTTGCAGGGACCCCCAGGACCTCCCAGGACCCCAGAGCCTGAGGACCAGAACCCTGGGTAAGTACTTTTGTCTTGGCCAAGTTCTGTGTCTCTGTTCTGTCATTCTGTGTATTTTTGAGATCTCAAGGTGGTACACAGTAGGTGGCCAGGAAGCGGTCATGTGGATAGAGCACCAGTTGACCAGCTGGCAGACCAAGGGGAATCTGGGAGACGTCCCAGATCCTGGCCAGGGCAGGACTCCCCAATAGCACTGTGAGGGACACTGGGTCCCAAGTCTGTTTGATAAACCTAGAAAGTGGGTAGCCCCCACAGAGACAGAAAGTGCCGCCAACTTACTGGTTTTGGGTTCTTACTTGCCAGTTGGAGAGATTTTTGGTGGACATGGAATCCCACTGTCTATGCTCCTCTCTGCTTTTGGTTTCCGTGGCAGGAAAGCCATGGCTGGAGTCTATGAGTCTGAGAGTCTGAACTTTTGGATCCACTTCTGTTTCCAATCGTGGAATGGCTACACAGCTACTTTGTTCGTGTTTGTCTTTCTGTTTTTTTTTTTTCCTTGTGTTTGTGAATCCTTATTTGTATAGGACTGTGATGGATGCAATGGGACAGACTTCCTCTAACCCCTCCCCATTCCTCCTTACCCCTCCACATGCACAACATTCCCCCCCATGTCCCCACTACAATCAGAGGGAGCGTGCTCCATTGACATGCATGGGAGGGGTGGGAATGCGAGGGTGGGGCCAAGAATGAAATTGTCCTGGACAACTCCCAGCAGCTAGAGGCTGCCACTGAGGGCACCTTTATCATGGTGGCAGTCCTGGACCATCCATTCTGTTCTTTCTTGCGCTCATTGTACAGTACATTGTTTCTTGTGTTGTTCTTTTATGAGTTTGTTTGTTTGTTTATGATGGTCTCAGTAGGCAGGTAACCAAACAGCTCTGCACCATGGTGACTTTGCCTGCCCCATGCTCCTGGCGCTATAAGCTGGGGCACCTCTGGTCACTGGTTGGGAGCATGCCTTGGGTTGGGACAGATGGAGAACTCTCAAGTGCAGGGTGGGCAGCGAGAGCTTGCCCAGGCTGATGGGACAAAGTACTTGAAAGTATGGCTGGATCGGGTAAAAGAAGTTTTGTCTGTCTAAGTGTACGTACGTCTGACTGATCTTAAATGGTTAATATGCTCTATATGTCTTGGTTATAGATTAACAGCTATTGAATATGTTTAAAGGTTAAATTCAAACTCTTGTTTAGAACACATGTTTGTAAGATCTATAGAAGCACAGATATTTTTAAATAGCAACCATGTGGCTATTTAAATGTGATGTGACTCTGCCATCTTGAAATTGTCACGTGGTATGTGGCAGAGCAAAGAAAAAGAAAACATTACACAACCTCTTAGTTGTGATGCATTTTTATCATCCTATTTCCTTTTAGACTAAGAAGACAAGACTCATTTTAAATTGGTATTGATTTTAGAGATTGGATTGTTTGCACTGGTGAAATTTGGTTTTAACTTTTAAAATTATGGTTATGCTTTGTGACTTCACTCCTAAAAAGGGTACTTTATTTTGATATTGCAAAAACAGATTTCTACTAAAAATGTGTTTAAGGCTATAAAACATTTTAAAGTTTATCAGGCATTCTAAAATAATGACCGTGGGCAGTCTAACAAAGAACTTGGTGTTAGTATTTTGGAACACAACCTGCTCCTGTGTTACCCAGCAACCTATGATGTCATCATAGTGGCCACACCTGGAAGGCATGGTTACCTTGCCCCTTAAAAGGGCCGATACCGACACGTGGTCCCTCTCTTATTTTCTCTCTTGCACTCTTTCTTTCTCTCTCTCTCTCTCTCTTTCAGGGCACCCCCCTTTCCTGTCCCTCTCTCTCTCCCCATCATGCCCTGCTTCCCACTCCCTCCTTACCCTCCTAATAAATCTCTTGCAGAGAATATTGGTTGCCTCTTGCTTCTTTTTAATTAATAACACTTGGAACAGTTTCTCAATCCTTTGGGGGAAGACAAAATATCTTGGTATTTATTTTATTAATTTAACCAAATGAAACCAAGCCATACTGTTTGAGCCAATTAAGAAAATTGCAGTTTTTACAGTGTATCATGTCAGGATGGTAAAAACTCATAGAATGACTTAGTATAAAAGAAATGATGAGGGCTGGAGAGATGGCTCAGAGGTTAAGAGTATTGGCTATACATCCAAAGGTCCTGAGTTCAACTCCCAGCAACCACATGGTAGCTCATAACCATCTATAATGAGATTTGGTGCTCTCTTCTGGCCTGCAGGCATACAGGCAGGCAGAATACTGTATAAATAATAAATAAATAAAATAAAATAAAATAAAAAATAAAAGAAATTATGAGAAGGATTTTGATGGAAGTTTTTATGTTGTCTGAAAAACAAGAGAAAGCGAGACTGGAACAGAAAGAAAAAAAAAGAATGAAAAGAATAGCTTGTCTAAAGTAAAATGTCAGGTTAAACCGGAACCTGAAGGTATACAAAATGTTATGGAAGGCCACAGTATGTATAGAAAACCAGAGGGCATCTGAACTGTATTTGCTTTGGTTTCTCATACCTGCAAATATGATTTGAGAAAGGACTGTAAAATATGTTGTTCTTCATTTAAAAGGCTGGTGTTTCTTCAATGCAAAATGTTTGTTTATGCTCTTTAAAGGGGGAAGAAGACTGCAGCTCCATGTTAGCCCCAGGGTTGTATTCAAGTTATTGTTAACTATTATATAAAATATATATGTTGTAGGTGACTATTAAAATTTGCTATTGATTTATCTTCTGGTAACACTTGCTGTTAATTCTAAACAGCTGTATAACCAAATCACCACACAGAGACCATGATTTATTTAGTTAACCTAGAACACAATGCTGGGCAATATTTACTCCCTCCTAAACCTCCAAGCCCTCATAGTTTCCTAACATTTAGATTTACCACATTATACTTGCTTTTTGTGAAATATTATGTCCAGTCCATCTCCACGTAGTTCCAAGATCTCTCCTCCAGCTCTGCTCCTAGCTCTCCTCTCACCCTTTCTCTCCCCACTCATTTCCTGCCCTCTAGCTCCTCCCCTCTTTCCTGTCCTCTGGCTCCTCCCAGCTCAACATTGTGTCTAGTTGCTTTATTTTGGCCTGTTTACACAAGAGTTGAGACAGGATGCTTAGAATGAATATCACAATGCAATATCCGGATTGAAACCAGAGAGTGGGGCGGGGGTGTGTGTGTGGAGAAATCAGCATTTGAATGAACAAGGGTAAGGTGTATACATTTTAAAAGAACATTATACCAATATATATACCTGACTGCCAGTTTCTGAATGAATGGATTAATGCTATTTCTTTCTGGCTGATAGGTTTGGTATGGCCAGAATAGTTCAGGTACAGTTTAAAATTGCTCTATGCTGTTCTGTTATGCAGCTGGTTCTAAAACTTATTTGATTACAATGTTAGAATTTTTGGTTATGGGAAACTGTAAATGTTCCACAGTGCTTGCTATACCGTGGAAGGCAGCAACATCATCAGTGACACCTAATGGCTATGTTTTAGATTACTGGCACAGCCAGTAGCAACATATTGCTAACCGCCATGTTGGTTCAGGGATAAAGAGAGTGGAACTATGGTTTTACTGCCATCTTTGTTGAGGGCTGCCAGCTGTGTTCAGTTCTCTGTTAAGTACAAAGTGCAACTTTTGTCATTTAAGCTTTTTGCTGTTCAGTTTTAATGCAATGTGGTAGGAACAGCAAGATTTGCTGGCCCCTCTATGAACTGTATCTGATTGAAAATTTTGCTTTGACTTTATTTCAGAAAGATATTTAAAGTTATGCTAATGTCTCCAGTTGGTTACAAGATTGAGCTTTACCTAGTCTCTTGTTTATGTTTTCAAGGGTAAGCCTACGATGGGTAACTACAAAGTTTGCCTATGTAGATCTACTTGAAATATATATGGTCCTAAAACACTTATCTAAGGAATATGCCAGAATTAGAAATTATAGCATTCTCTTTTACAGGATACAGTTTAGAGCAGATGACTGAAGATAGACAAAGAGTAACTCATATGTTGGCCCTCAAGCTTGTCAGAGGTCTGTGGAATATGGCATTTTAGCATGCATAAGCTTATTATGACAGACAGTCCCAAAATCCTGGTAGTAGCTCCCCAAGGTCTCAAAGATTGGGCACAACGACAGATGACTTCGACTCTGGATTGTTGTATCCACTGGGAAAGACTGCTGCAACGGGCACACCACTAGGGCCCAGCCTAAACTGTGGACAAAGCTGTGGACACTGGGAGAGTCATTGTTTCACATTGCTGAAGGCAAGGTAATGCCATTCTCTCATGTTCTTTTTTCCACAGAAACAAGTCTCTCATCTTCTGTGCCTGATGGCCAGACTGCCTCTGCTCATGATGCCATGAGACCACAGGAACCAGGGACAACTGCCTAGGTGGTCGACTGACTAGTCATCTCTGTCATTTTGATTGGTACATTTATTTAGCTCATAATTTATCCTTTCCAGGTCTCTGATCACATTGACGGCTAAGCTAAGCTAATGGTAGCTTTGCAGTTAAAGAGCAGACAATTAGATCCACTGTTAGTTCATTGGTCAATTCATTAGCTAGTTAAAAGTACTAGGTACTAGATCTTTTATTTAGAAAAGTAAACAGGTTTGCCTTGCTCACCGGCTTCATGTTAATTGCCTGTGTCTTACGGTGAATAACTGAATAGAAAGATGTAAAGTTTATGTAATGTCTGAGGGTATGAAAGTTTAAATTATGAGGATCTAAAAAATTGAGGGTCTAGGGAAATGTTTCAAAGTTGGTAAAAGATTGGAGAGTCTAAGTAGGTATTTTAAGTTATATGAATGTAAGTCATAATGATATAAGAAAATAATTTAAGGCATATTGAAAATGAGAGACATTTCAGATTTCTCCCCCTCTCTGCTATTGGTGTGCTTATGTTGTTATAAGATTTCAGAAGTTCAGAGTTATAACATTGATCAGTAGAGTTTTGACAAGTTGATGGAGCACTGACTGCTTATTATCCAGTCACAAATGAGCTTTTAATTTCCTTTTTGTTTGTCTTCTAGAGATAGACTTAAAGGTGCATCTCGTCATGCTAAAAACATCTGTCTAATGTGAATATCTGACCCAAAAGCCATAGCTTTTAGTAGGTCTTAATAGCATGAGTCTACTTCTTCTGTCTTGTAGACACCTGTTGACTGCTTTTTCTAAAGTATGGATCTCAATACAATAGTGATACTAATATACTTCCTTTTGTCAACAAAAATTCATATGAGTTTCAGGAAACCAAAAAGACATAAGACATGGATCTGGTGTAGCTCAAACAGACCCCACATGAGTTTTTCCCTTGATCTTGGGATTCCTCACTTTCCCTAATTACTAGACAAATTTTAACTTCTGTCTCTAGCCTGAATTTGTCTCAGCAGATTTTCACCTGGTTGATAGAATCTATTTGGGAATCAGCGATGGACTGCAAGCTGAAATCTGGACTTGTTGGAAGCTGACATGATTGCTCCCTGCCTCTTCAGGTAGATCGACTAACCAGATGCTTCTGAGGACTGCCCCATTGCCCAGCCTTTGGCTGGCATTTCAGCCTTCCTAGCCCCTGATGTCAATGGCCCCATGGTCAACTGTTGGTATGATAGTCTTATGGAATATACCCTTGTTCATTTGAATGCTGATTTCTCTACCCTACTATCCGGTTTCAATCTACACATTTCATTGTGATGCTTAGAATCACAATGTCTCAAGTTTTCGTAAACATGCCACCATTTGTTCTCTGTATTGTCAATAAAATAACCAGCCACTGCAATGCAATGGGGAGAATTGGGTGGGACATCCTGGTCTGGGGTTGGGGGAGAGAGGAAGGAAGCAAGAGAGCAGAGGAGCAGAGATCAGCAGGACAGGGCTTCAACATGTGCAGGGATGATCCAGACTAAAAGCAAGTATAATGGGTGAAATCTGAATGGGAGGAAACTATGTGGGCTTGGAGGTTTAGGATGGAGTAACTATTGCCCAGCATTGTGCTCTAGGTTAATTAAATAAATTCCAGTCTGTATGTGGTGATTTGGGTATACAGCTGGTTTAGGAATAACCACTGCTTAACTAAAAGATAAATCAATAATAAATATTAATAACCCACAACAGTCAGCACTGAAATAGATGCAGAAGAAAAGACCTCTACCCTAATCCTACCTAGCAGGCTGAAATGCTAAGTCAAAAGGGGCTCCCTGACATTAGCTATTATCTTGGGGACCTGTTCAACTGGAGTAGGAAGGAATTGGTATTGCAGCACTGGATGTACAAAGCCAGAACTATAACAGCTTAAAGGCAGATATTGATAAAGATATTCAATGCCTTGGGAACTCAATCACCCATTTAGGAAAGAATGTTGATTCCCTGGTAGAAGTAGTATTGCAAAACAGAAGGGGCTTGGATCTGTTGTTTTTACAGCAGGATAGACTATGTGCAATCCTTAGAAAGAAATGTTGTTTTTATGTAAACCAGTCAGGAATGATTAGGAAATCCTTAGCAAGAAAAATGAAAAGCCGGGAGAGACACTGGTAAGAGAGGATTCCAGAGGATGGTTTAAATCCTGGTTTAATAGTTCTCCTTGGCTAACTACCCCTATATCCACTCAGATGGGACCCCTACTTATTTTGATTTTTACCTTTGGGCCTTGTATTTTAAATTGCTTGATGGCTTTCATGAAGAAATGCTTGGATACAGCTAATGGTACTCAGATCCCATTGTGGAAAGGTAAATCTAGAGGATACTGGGGGTCATATCTGGAAGACCCAAGACTGGGTTTTCACATGATCATGGGAAGGAGGGAATGAGGGACCAAAGAATTAAAAATTAGGGTTTTTTTTTTGGGGGGGGTAATGGTTTAAAGTTTAAAACACAGGCCTGAACAAAGGCCAGACAGGTGGAGACATGGGGAGGAACCAGCCTTATTGCATTCTTTTCCTGCCCACTAGAGATACAGTGGCCTCTCTTCCCTAGGACAGCCAAACAAGGGAAGCCAAACCATTTATGGTTTGGAGGCCTTCCTGTAGCCAATCAGTTCAAACTGCAACATCCCCTTTTGTGTTTCAACCAATAGACACTTGCCAGGCAGGAATTCCCCTGCTTTGGGCACCCTGGAAGGGACTGGAATCTTTAAATCAACTACCTAACCTGAGCACAAGACTCTCTGCTCTCAACCTCTATGGCAGTGAGGATGTGTGAGCCTGAGCTATAGCTATATTAAAAGATCCTCATGTGTTTTGCAACGGACTCAACTCCTGGTGGTCTTTTGGAGTCTCAAGAATCAGGCACAACAATGCTTAATTGCTTGGATGTCTGAGGCACCTACTGGTCATCAGTTACAAAATCAAGCATCCAGATAGGATATGTGTTTATTTAGCTCGCAAATTTACAACTTTGTAGGTTTTACCTAGAGGACTCTCTCTGGTTCAGTCTTGGTGAGTCTTTTTAATAAAAAGCCTCTAAATTACTAAAACCAAAATTTGAGTCTCATGTTGAACAATCCCAGATCCACAGCAAGAGGAAGCTGGATCTCCTGAAACTGGAGTTGCAGACAGCTGTGGGATGCCATATGATTGCTGGGAATTAAACCCAAGCCATGTGGAAGAGCAGCTAGAGCTCTTAACCACAGAACGACCTCTATAGACGTTTGTCCTTAAATTTCCATCATGAAAGGGTAATAGGTTTTTGTCATATTTGTGTCCTGCATCCCCTGAACTATAAGTCACAGCTCACAAATCCAGGTTCTTAAAGTTGATATGATTGTCCTGGAAGAAGGTGGCTAAAGTCTCTCAGAAAACCAATCAATCATTAATATCTCCAAAACATATAAATACAAATATGTGAACACCCCAGACTTTGGGCTCCAGAGAGGCATAGAATCTTTTCTTTGTTTTGTTTTTTCAAGATAGGGTTTCTCTGTGTAATAGCCCTGGCTGTCTGGAACTCGTGTTGTAGACCAGACTGTCCTTGAAGTCACAGAGATCTGCCTGTCTCTCCTTCCGAGTGCTAGAATTAAAGGCATGCGTCACCACACCCGGCAAGCTCAGCTATCTTAAATTGAATCTCTCTCTCAGATCACAGGCAGGGAAACTTACGCCTCATATAAGGAGTGAATATTGGCCATTTAATGTTTTTTCTTGGTGTAAGAAGGTCAGAATTGGGCTGGAGAGATGGCTCAGAGGTTAAGAGCACTGGCTGTTCTTCCAAAGGTCCTGAGTTCAATTTCCAGCAACCTCATGGTGGCTAACAATCATCTATAGTGAGGTCTGGTGACTTCGGACATGCAGGCAGGATATTGTATAAATGATAAATAAATAAATCTTTAAAAAAATCCTAAACAAAAAAAAATTATAAAAAAAAAAAGTCAGAATTTACTTGTAATTTCAAATACGGCTGATTAAGTCCAGCTCAGCCAAGACTTTACTCAGCTTTGCGTTAGGGCAGGTCAGTAGCTTCACCAGGCTATGTATATAAAATGACCACCTGTTTCGCCTGTTCTGATAGTTTATGTCACGTATGAACATTTAATTTGGACTTGGGATACCTGCCATATGAAAGCTACACGCAGGGCATCCCGGGGAGGAAGTAACCATCGAGAGCCAACCTAAAGGCACAGATGGAGGGCAGTGGTGGAGGGGAATGAAGTAGCCCAGAGTATAACAGCACATAGGACATCGCTGAGGTCCATGATACTAGTCAGTTTCCCTTTCGACTTGCTAGACTTATTAAAAAGCAAGTACATTTTAATTTTTTCAACATTTCAATAACTTACATTTGCATATTGCTATAGAGGTGATGGATCTCATAAGGACTAGCATTGCATTTAACTACGCCCCTCTAGTCAGTCCTCCTATCTTGTAAATAAATTTGAAACCAAACCTGGTTGCCTGTATTAGTCAGGGTTGTCTAAAGGAACATAAGGTATAGAATGTGGGGGGTATATATGGTATATATAGGGGGGTATAAGAATGGTTTACAGGCTAATCCAACAATGGCTGCCTATGTCCAAGAACCCAGTAGGTGTTCAGTCCATGAGACTGGATGTCTCAGTACATTCAGGAATCCTGAAGTAGGCACAGAAAGCAAACTTCTGTCTTCAGCAGAAGGCATGGTCTAGATTAGAAGGTGAGTCTTCCCACCTTAAAAGACCTGGATTAAAGGTTTATCTTCCTACCTCAAACATCTGAATTAAAGGAAGCCCTGCCTACTTCAAATGATTTACCTTAAGGAAAAAAATCCCTCACAGGTGTCCAAGCCGTTTGGGTTTCAGTTAATTCCTGGTGTACTCAAGTTGACAACCAACGCGGCAATCACATTGCCCGTGCTGGCAACCCCAGCCCTCAGGAGTCTTGGCCTAATTCATATTAATAGTGAGTTCTCTCAGTTTTTGAAGGTCAAGTGTATTCACTTGTAGTGTCAAAACTTAAGAACTCAGCTAGGCTGGTGGCAATGTCTGTAATCACTGCACTAGAGAAGCTGGAGCAGAATGGTCCTGAGTTCTCAGACAGCCTGAGCTATAGAACCAGCCTTTGTTAGACCGCAGAGAAATGGAGAAAGAAGCCGACACCCATGCTCAGGTTGTCAAGTTCAAGCAAGCGTCAGACTACAGTAGGAGTGCTTTTCTAAATTCGGATCTGTGAGGATGGGGAAACTGTGAGGCAAACCCTGCTCAGACATGACAGAGACGCTTTTTTGTCTGTTTACGAGCTGATGTGGCTTCACAATGGTTAAAAACTGCGCTATACCCTCAAGTTCACTTTATTTTTATACAGCGTCTCATGCAGCCCAGGCTGGCCTTGAACTAATTACAAGGGCTTGAGTTCCTGATCCTCCTGCTTCATTTCCCAAACTCTAGGATTACAGAGTGCAACCCCATGCCCAGATTCGGGGTTAATTTTAAGAGTGTCTGCAAACAATGGGGATTCCAGGAACAGCCTCATAGCATCAAACCAAACCTCCATCCCTGCAGGACTTGAGCTACTCTCGCCAACACCACAAACTGTTCTGGAGAACGCTAGATGTCGCACGACCAGAGGCTGAGCATTTGTGTTCCCTTATTCAGAAGCAGCTGCGTGAAGACGCCAGGGTCTCACCAGAACAACTTAACCGCACAAGTCCCGGAACGTTCCCTCTGCCTCGGGTTCCAGCAGGAAAGGTGACCCCTTCTAGGCCTCGGGCGGAGTGGTGGGCGTGGCCACGTCGTGCACATGCGCGTGACGTTAAATAGGCTGGTTGGAATGGGCGACTTCCTCCGGATCAAGCAAAGCCCGGGCACCCGGAGGCCTGCGATGGTGAGTGGGGCCGCCCCAGCAGAGGGCGAGGGGAGGAGAGGGGAGGGCTGTTGGGCCCACAGGTCCGCGCGCCACCAGCCCGGCAACAGCGGGGTTTCGAGTGCGTCTTTGGGCGCTGGAAGAGCTACGCTTGTGCGGGCCTCTGCCCCAGAACAGCGGTACGTACCCCGCAGTCTTACGAAGATGTTGGAAACAGCCTCAGATCTGAGGCCTTGGCCTCCAATCCAGCGCATTTCAGCGCTAGAAGTGAATCTCTGAATCCCCGCAGCATTCGTTTATTTCCAAACCCTAGCTTCCCTCTCCAGCGTAGAGCAGAACCTCGTTATCTCTCGAGAGGTGGCTCAGCGGTTAAGAGCATTTGCTCCTCTCCAGAGGACAGGGTTGCCAGCATCCGTAACTCCAGTTCAAGGAGATCCTCACAACCCCCTTCTGGCCTCCTTGGTCACCAGACACACAGGTGGTACAGATACATATTTGCAGGCAAAACATTCATACACATAAAATTTTTAAATATTATTATTAATTATTTGGCTTTTCCAAGACAGGATTTCTCTGTGTAGCTCTTCTGTACTGGAACTCTGTAGACTTGGCTGGCCTCGAACTCAGAGATCAGCTTGCCTCTGTGTCCTGAATGCTGGGATCAAAGGCATGCGCCACCGCACCCTGCTTTTTTTTTTTTTTTTTTAAGAAAGAAAAGCAAAACCTTAAGTGGCTCACCAGGCCTTTAATCCTGCCACTTAGGAAGCTGAAGCAGAGAGATCCCTTCAAATCCGATTCCATCTTAGGCTACATAATAAATTCCAGGCCAGTTTGAGTCCCTGTCGTCAAAAAAGAAAGGCTAGAGAGATGGTTCAGTGGCTAAGAGCACTGCCTGCTCTCGCAGAGGGCTCAGGTTTAGTTCCTCATGGTAACTAACCAGTTCCAGGGAATAGGACACCCCCTCTGGCCTCTGATACCCTCTTGCCTCCAGGGGCTGACAGGTAGGCATATGATACACATAAGATGAAAATATCTCTTTCTTTTTTTAAAACAGGGTCTCACCACGTACTCATGCTGCCCTGGAGCTCACTGTGTAGTCCAAGCTGGCCTTGAACTCAGAGATCTGCTTTCCTCTGCCTTTCAGATTCGGGGTTAAAGGCATGCCTCACCATGACCAGCTTCATTAAGGGCTTCTCACAATTCCAGTGCCAGTCAGCTAGAGCCTCCAGGAGCACCTCCCTTTTTCTTTGTCTTTTTATTTTTCCAGTTTTAGTGAGCAAACCCATTGCCTTGGAGAGATGATACAGCACTGAAGTTACCTTCTCTGGCCCTCTTCATTCACAGTCTTGAGAAAAGATCTTCCCTATGTTGCCCAGGCCTCTGTTGGCATTGTACTGCCTCATTTTCCTGACCATTTGGGACTACAGAGAAAAACCTCCACACCTGGCATTTCCCTCATTAAAAAAGCAAAACAATTTATATTTACTTTACATGTATGTACATGTACCATATGAATTAATTCCTGCTGCCTGCAGAGGACAAAAGGATAGTTGTTAGCCACCATATGGGTGCCAGGAACCAAACCCAGTTCCTCCTTGAGAACGAGTGCATTTAACTACTGCGCCATCTCTGCAGCCCCCTTTTCCTGAATTTTAAAGGATAGTTTTGCTCAGTTCTGAATTCTAGTGCTATAGGGTTTTTCTCTTTTTAATATTTTAAACAAATTACTGTACTCTTGCTTTCATGAATCATAAACTAAAGCCCAATGTAATTAGTCATTGCCCTTCTCTGGCTCATTTTTACACTTTATCTTTGATCTTCAGGACAGAATATGCCTAGAGGTGCATCTCTTCAGTGTTTAGTCTACTTAGTGTTGTTGTTTTTTTAACTTACTGTATGTGTTGTTTTGTGTCTGTCATTAATTTGGAGCAATTATGTCAATTATTGCTTCACGTGGATGTTCATGTTTGTAACACCTAGGATTGTTTCTTAGTTCAGAGATGTTCTCTCTTGTGGGGGAAAACTTTTTGTTTTGTTTTGTTTTTCCCTCTCTCGGTATTAGGCTCCAGAGAAAAAGATTCTTTGTGGCTGAGGAAGTGATTCAGTGGTTAAGAGCACATACTGGTCATTCAGAGGCAGAGCTCTGAGTTCCAGGCCAAAACTACACAGTAGGACACTGTCTCAAAATGGGAAAAAAGAAACATTATTATAAAGAACTTGCAAATAAAAATCATCACACAGGAAAAGTAGCCATGTTCAAAGTTTGTGTTTCTCTGTGGACTTCTGTATGATTAGGACAGCCATTCTTGAGCTGTGACACTTCTATTTTACTATCAAAAACCCAAGACAGTAAAACTAGAAAAATAGCTGGGCATAGTGGTGCACAGCTTTAGAGACCAGCTTGGTCTACATAGTGAATTCCATCGTTATTAGAACAGAGTAGTGTTCTGTTTTATATGTATACCAGATTTTCATTATCTACTCATGTGTTGACAGCTGGTTGGTTCCATTTTCTTAATATAGTGAATAAAGCAGCAATAAATATGGAATTGCAAATATGTGTTTGATACATTATGGAGATCTCTGGGAATATGTCCAGGAGTGAAATAGCTGAGTCAGAAGGTAGTTTAATTTTTTGAGAGATTTCCAAGCTGGTTTCAGGAATGTCTGTGTAACTTGTACCCCCAGCCAACAGGACTCCTCTTGAAGTACCCTCGTCAACATTTGTTGTCAGATTTCTTTTCTTTCTTTCTTTCTTTCTTTCTTTCTTTCTTTCTTTTTTTTTTTTTTAGGATTTATGTATTATCTGTGTGTGGGTGTTTTACCTGAGTGTATGTGTGTCCACCGTGTTTGTGCCTGGTGCCCAGCGAAGCCAGAAGAAGGTGTCATATCTGCTAGAATTATAGTTACTGACAGTTGTGAGCTGCTGAGTGGGTGGTGGGAGTCGAACCCAGGTTGTTTGCAAGAGCAACAAGTGTCCCTCACTGCTGAGCTCTCTCTCCAGCCCCTGTTGTCAGCTTTCTTGATGACAGTTATTCTGACTAAGATAAGGTAGTTTGATAAGGTAGTTCAAATCTCTAAGGAGTTTGAATTTGTATTTTCCTGGTGGCTAGGATATACAACACTTTAAAAGAGTTTGTTGATTGGCAGTTTTATTTCCCAGATATTTAATTTCTGCAGTTTGTAGATTTTGGAGCCCCTTATCTGCAGTGTAGCTGGCAAAAATTTTCTCCCATTCTGCGGGCTGTGTGCTATGCTGATTGTTTCCTTTGCTGCTCAGCAACTTCTTATTCTCATGAGGTCCCATCTGTGGACACAAGTTAGTTCCTGTGCTGCTGGTGCTCTTTTCAGAAAGTTCATGCCTTGTCCAGTGTCTTGAGGAGATTCCCTATGTTCTCTTGTACTACTCTCAGGGTTTCCGGTTTTGAAACATAATCTTTGACCTGTTTTAAATTGATTTTTGTACAAGGTAAAATATAAGAATTATTGTGCCGGTAAGTGGCTACTTTTACCAGCACCATTTATTGACTAGGTCATCTTTTTTTCAGTGCATGTTACTGTGTTCTCTGTCAAAAATTGAGTTAGCATAGCTATGTCACCTTATTTTGGGGTTCCGTATTTTGTTTCACTAGACTGTATTTTTATGTCAGTAGAAGACTCTCTGTCACTGTAGCTCTGTAGTGTAATCTGAGTCTTGGAATTGTGAGGCATTCTTTCTCCTAGGATCACCTTGGCAATTCATTGCCTTCTGTGATTCCGTGTGGATGCCTGGATTTTTTTTTTCTAAACCCGTGAAATATGATAGCAGAATTTTTATAGACATTGTATGCAACTGCAAATTAGTTCTGGTCGTTTAGCCATTTTCACAATATTATTAGTGCTGCCAACCTAGGGCCTGCAAGAACTTTCCATCATTTAGTATCTTTTTTATTTTCTTTAATATTGATTTTCTACCATGCAACTTTATTGTGTTTACTGGGCACAAGGGTTTTCTACTAGACTTTATAAAGTCTGTAAGTAAAGAATGGGGCCACCTGCAAACAGGTGTCATCCTTTCCCCGTTATGCCTTTCTCACGTCTAATTGCTATAGCTACGACTCTAAACACTACAGTGAATAAGAGGGGAGAATGGACATCTTTATTTCACTCCTGATTTTAGAGGAAGGGCTCAGTCTGTTTTCATTAAATATATCACTGACTATGTATAGGTTTATTATATAAGAGTACACTGCCACTCCTGGCTCTTTTTTTCTTTTTAAAAGATTTTTATTTTATGTATATGGGTGTTTTGCTTGCATAAATGTCTGTGAACTGTGTATATGCTTGGTGCTTAGGGAGGCCAGGAGGCACCACATCTCCTAGAACTGGAATTACAAACAGTTGTAAGCTACCACATGAGTGCTGAAAATCAAACCCAGATCCTCTGGAAGAGCAGAGGTTCTAGGTTATCTCCATGCATAGTCCTTGATTGGAGTGTCAGTCTCAGAAAAGACCCCTGTGCCCAGATTTTTGGGTTCTCTTGCTCTATTTGTCCTCTCCAGGTCTTTCTATCTTCCCCTTCTTTCATAAGATTCCCTGCACTCTGCCCAAAGTTTGGCTATGAGTCCCAGCAACTGCTTCAATACCCTGCTGGGTAGAGTCTTTCAGAGGCCTTCAGTGGTAGGCTCCTGTCCTGTTGCCTGTTTTCTTCTTCCGGTGTCTGTCTTGTTTGCCTTTCTGAGTGAGGACTGATCATCTTACCCAGGTCCTTCTTCTTGCTTAGCTTCTTTAGCTTTTAGTGTGCTTATTCTATACTATATCTCTAATATCCACTTATAAGTGAGTATACACCGTGTGTGTCTTTCTTCTTCTGGGATACCTCACTCAGCATTATGTCTAGTTCCTACCATTTGCCTGCAAATTTCATGATTCCCTTGTTTTTAGTTGTTGAGTAGTATTCCATTGTGTAAATGTAACACAGAAGAAATTAAAAAAAGAAATTAGAGACTTTCTAAAATTCAATGAAAATGAAGGCACAGCTTACCCAAACTTATGGGACACAACGAAAGCAGTGCTAAGAGAGAAGTTCATAGCACTAAGTGCATCCAGAAAGAAGTTTGAGACATCACATACAAGCAACTTAATGGTTCTTAGAACCTGCATGGTGGAAGGAGAAAAGCAACTCCTGAAGGTTGTCCTCTGGCAGTTTAAATGAGAAATGTCTCGGACGGAAGCACACATGCAAATCCAGTGTGGTAGTTTAAATGAGAAATGTCTCGGCTATTTGGACACTTGGTCTCCAGTTCTGGGGAGCCTGTCTCAACAACAATAAAGTAATAAAGTTCAAGATCACCCTCAGCTTCAGTGAATTTGAGCTTCACTTGGGGTACATGAGAGCCTGTCACACGCAAAAAAACTGGGGGAGAGAAGAAGATGCTTTGAGCCAGCAGAATTACAGTGCTTCTAATATCCTTGAGTACCTTGGGTAGGACAGTGTATTGAGCTGTACCTCATCACAAGTTGGATTTTTTTTTTTTTTAGGACTTCTGGCATCTTGTGTATAATGAAGGGAATATGGGGGCGGGGAGAACTTGCAGATCTTCAGTGCATAACTTGTTCATTAAATCCTCATCCTAGACTCAGACATAATGACAAATATCTGTATTTCAGCCCTCAGGAGTCTAAGGAAGAAGTATTGAGCATTATGAACAATAAGGAATGAATTTTTCTCACAAAAAAATGATGAAAAATATCATTTCTTCCTGCTGAACTATCATTATAGACTAGTAAGACTTACAGTGACAGCCAAAAATGGCCTGTAATCACAGCATTTAGGAAGCTGAGGTAGGAAAATCACGTCTTACAGATAACTTGAACTATAGAGTAAGACCCTGTCTATAAATAAATAGCCAGGTGTGGGAGCATGCGCCTTTAATCCCAGCATTTGAAAGGTAGAGGCAGGAGGATCAGGAATTCTTTCGCTACATAGCAAATTTGAGGCCTGTTTGGCTGCTTGAGAGTCTTGTCTCAAAAAACAAATTAAATGAGTTGTAAAAAAAAATAATTGTGCAGTTGCCATAGTAAAAATGTAATGTATGCTCATGCTTTCTAGATGCTGTTAAACTTACAGAACTCAGTCTGATTGATTAGTGAAACTAATAATCAAGCCATGTAGTGACTGTTGGGAGCCCACACTATCATATATCCACTTTGGGATAGGCTACATCACTGGTAGAGGTTTCCTAGTGTGTATGACACTGGGTTCAGTCCCCAGTATTGCAGAGAAAAAAATAAATAAAAGATTTGTGTGTGCATTTACTGATTTGAATATAGATTTCCCTAGCCCTATTGATCTACTCTTCTTTACACATGTGGAATATTTAGGATTCAGTGACCTTTGAGGATGTGTGTGTGAATTTCACTCAGGAAGAATGGGCTCTGCTGCATCCTTCACAGAAGAAACTCTACAGAGATGTGATGTGGGAAACGTTGAGGAGCCTGGCCTCTGTGGGTAAGGATGATGCCTTACCTTCACTTAGTTAATTATATGTCAAGGGATTTTGTTGTTGTTGTTGGGATTGTCGTTTGAGACAAGATGTCACTGTGTCCCCAGCTGGCCTAACCTTATTAATGTAGATCAAGCAGGCTTTGACATCAGCCTGCCACTGCCTCCCCAGTGCTGGGATGAGAGGCGTGTGCAGCCAAACCCAATGACAGCAATTTCCTGCTCACCATCACTGTTTTAAGAGTTAGAATGTAGGGCTGAATAGATGGCTCAGTATTTAAGAGCACTGGCTGCTCTTCCAGAGGTCCCTAGCAACTATATGGTGGCTCACAACCATCTATAATATGATCTGATGCCCTCTTCTGGCATGCAGTATACATGCAGATAAAACACTCATATACAATGAATGAATCAATGAATGAATGAATGGTTAGAATGTAAAAAGTGGTATACATCGGTATAAATTGGTATATATTGTATACAATGGTATAAATCAGGCATTATGAACTTGTTTCAGACCTAAAACCTGAAAAAGACTTCTGTAATTTCTAAGAGTTTATCATGGTTTTCTGGTTTCACATTTTAGGGAGTGAATTGGAAGACCAGAATGTTACAAATCAGTACAGAATCCAGGAGAAAAATGTAAGGTGAGTTTCCACACCAAAGAAAGCAGAGTGCTCCTACATGTTCCACTTTTTCCTACAGCTTGAAAGTAGGCAGCCAACAGAAACTCATATATGGTTTTCTTTAAAATTTTTGCCAAAAGCATTTTAAATGACACAGATAGTAAACACTTAAGTATTTTATTGGGTATGGTAATTGTCTCAGTTAGGGTTTTATTGCTGTGAAGGGACACCATGACCAAGGCAACTCTGAAACTTCAAACATGAGTGGGGTGGCTTCCAGTCTCAGAGGTTCAGTCCATTATCATAATGGTGGGAAGCACAGCATCGTATGCAGCCCAGAGTCCTCCATCTTGATCCAGAGGCAGCCAGGAGGAGACTCTTCCTCTGCACTGGTGGAGCCTGAGAGACCTCAGAGCCACCCTATGTAGTGACACATTTCCTCTAACAAGGCCATGTCTCCTCCAGCCAGGCCACGCCTCCTCCAACCAGGCCATGCCTCCTCCAGCCAGGCCGTGCCTCCTAATAGTGCCATGCCCTAAGGCCAAGCATTCAAACACATGAATCTGTGAAGACCAGACCTATTCAGATCACCAAGTGGTGCATACTGTAATCCCAGCACTTTGAAGGCAAAGGCAGGAGGCTCATCATAAATTAAAGGCAGGAGAAACCATCATAAGTTCAAAGCTAGCCTGGTCTATGTAGTGAATACAAGGCCAGCTAGTTGCATAATAAGACTATCTCAAAAAAAAAATTTAAACTTGGAAACAGCGATAAGAAACCACATATAAGCAGGGCAGTGGTGGTGCATGCCCCTTATCCTAGTACTCAGAAGGCAGAGGCAGGTGGATCTCTTGAGTTTGAGGCTAGCCTGGTCTGCAGAGTAAGTTCTAGGACAGCCAAGGTTATACAGAGAAAACAAAAAAACATATTAATATTCTTTGTTATTATACTTTTTTTTTGGTTTGGGGTTTAGTAGTAGTAGAAATAGTGGTATTTATGGATATGTCTACCTGCTTGAATTTGTGTGCACCACATGAGTCTCCAGGAGCCAGAAGATGACATCAGGTGCCCAGGAACCGGAGGTACAGGAGATTGTGAGCAACCTGTGGATGATAAGAAACAAGCCTACAAGAGCAGGAAGTGCTCTCAGCCTCAGCCATTTCTCTAGGTCCTGGTTTGATGTTTTGAGACAGGAGTCTACTGTATAGCCTTGGCTGACCACAAACTTGTAGCAGTCCTCCTTCCTCAGTTTTCTAAATGCTGGGGTTACAGGCAGGCACTACCAACATAGCTTTTGTCTTTATTTTGAGATAGAGCATTGTTTTGTAACACTAACTGCCCTCACATTTGTGATTCTCCTGCCTCAGCCTCCCAAGTGCCAGGATTAGAGGTATACTATGCATACCATGTCCTGGCTACGAAAATGTAATTCTGATACATATTAGTGAACATTAAATAACAAACAACTATTAATGTGCTTCTAATTTTTTGCAGAAGTTTTGTGATACAAAGACTCTATGAAAGTAAACAAGTTACTCAGCGTGGAGAAAGCTTCTGCCAGATTCCAAATATTGGTGTAACCAAAATAACTTCTGGAGGGAAACCATATAATTGTAGCATATGTGGAAAAGGCTTCATGCTTCATTCATCCCTTACTAGGCACATCAGATCTCACCCTGGACATGAACTTGATGGGTTTAAGTGTGGAGAGAAAAGACACAAGTGTAAGGAGTGTGGGGCCACCTTCAGTTACCTCAAATCCTTTCAGAGGCATGAGCGGACTCACGCTGGGGGGAACCCCTACAAGTGCAAGCACTGTGGGAAGGCCTTTATCTACTACCAGCCCTTTCAGACACATGAACAGATGCACGTCGGAGAGAAACGCTACCAGTGTAAGCATTGTGGTAAGGTCCTCAGTTCTCCCGGTTCTCTTAAAATTCATGAAAGAATTCACACTGGAGAGAAGCCCTATGTGTGTGAGAAATGTGGGAAAGCCTTCAGTTGTCCCAGTTCCATCCAGATCCATGAGAGAACTCACACTGGGGAGAAACCCTACAAGTGTAAAGAGTGTGGGAAAGCCTTCATTTCCCGCACAAGTGTCCAGACACACATGGTCACGCACAGTGGGGCTATCAATAGGCCTTATAAATGCAAGGATTGCGGGAAGGCCTTCCTTCGTCCATGTTTTCTCCGTGTACATGAGCGAATTCACACTGGAGAGAAGCCGTACGTGTGTAAGCAATGTGGGAAAGCCTTCAGATGCTCCACTTCCATTCAGATTCATAAAAGGACTCACACTGGAGAGAAGCCCTATATATGTAAGGAGTGTGGGAAAGCGTTCAGTGCCCACTCAGCCTTCCGAGTACACATGCGTGTGCACACCGGAGAGAAACCTTATAAATGCAGAGAGTGTGGGAAAGCCTTCATTTGTCTCAATTACTGTCGTGCACACGAAAGAAATCACACTGGAGAAAAACCCTATGAATGTAAGGACTGTGCAAAAGCCTTCATTTCTCTTGAAAGCTTTCGAAGACATATCAAAACGCACACTGGAGATGGACCTTATAAATGTAGGGACTGTGGAAAAGCCTTCATTTTCCTCAGTGCGTTTCGAACACATGAAAGGACCCACACTGGAGAAAAACCTTATGAATGTAGACACTGTGGCAAAACCTTTAGTTGTTCAAGTTACGTTCAGATACATGAGAGAACTCACACAGGCGAGAAACCCTATGAATGTACGCAATGTGGGAAAACCTTCATTTATCCTACAAGCTTTCAAGGGCACAGAAGAATGCACACAGGAGAGAAACCGTATGAATGTAAAGAATGCGGGAAAGCCTTTCGCCTGCGAAGTTCCTTTCAGAGACATGAAAGAAGTCACAGCGGAGAGAAGTGATTTTAGCGTAAGCATCATGGGAAAACTGTTTTGCTTTGTCCACATCCTTCAACAAACATGCAAATGCATGATAGGGAGACGATGAATGAGGAATTTTCAATTTTAATAAATACTTTTTGTTGTGAAATTTTCCATTGTGGAAAAATCTCATGCTTGTAAGTAATACAGGAAACTAACTGCAGTGTGATGGGTAACTCACATAAGATGGGCCACAAGTTTCAACATGAAGAGGAAATGAAAGCTAAACATTTGTATCAGCGTTTCATTGTTTCTGATATATATGCATGCTTTTGTTTGTTTGACGTATCCCTGCCAGGCCTGAAATTCACTAAGTAGACCAGATTGGACTCACAGGATGCACCTGTCTGCCTCCCAAGTGACATTAAAGTGTGTGCCATTATGCCAAGCCTGTGTGTATATGTGTATGTGTGTAAAAGAGAATCTGTAAATAATACATATAAAATCTTTAAAATGAAGACCATAGAAAGAAATATGCATTGTTGTATTAGTTACTTTTCTGTTGCTTGATAAACTGCAACCAAGGTAACTTACAGAAGAAGATTTTAGTTCAAAGTTCCAGCAGAGTAAGTGTCCATCATGGCAGGGAAGCATGGTAACAAAGCAAGCAGCAGGGACAGGCTGTTGAGAGTGCCAAGTGCAGGCAGAGCTAGCCCTTACCCTCTCAGGGACATACTTCCCCCAGCAATGTCACACCTCCTAAATCTCCCCCAAATGGTGCTGCCAACTGGAAACCAAGAAGAGCATTTAGGGGGTTGGAGAGATGTCTCAGATTTAAAATGCTTGTTGCTCTCCCAACAAGTTCAACTCCCAGCACCCGTATCAGGTGACTCACAGCCACAGTAAACTTCAGCTCCACAGAATCTGACACTTTCTTCTGGTCTCCAAAGGCACTTGGAGTCACATGCATGCAAACACTTAAAAAGATGCACCATATTGAGGCCTGTCTCAGCATTTAAATGCATGTTTTGGTTTGTTTTTCACTGCTATAATAAAACACGGACCAAAACCAACTTAGGAGAAGAAAGGGTTTATTTGTCTTACACTTTGTGTCTTAGTTAAGGTTTCTATTGCTGGGTAAAACATGACCAAAAAGCAAGTTGGGGAAGAAAAGGATTTAGTTGGCTTTCACTTCAGTATCACTGTGTCATCAAAGGAAATTGGGGCAGGAACTCAGGGCAGATAACTGGAGGCAGGAGCTGATACAGGAGGGGTCCATGGAGAAGTGCTGCTTTCATGGCTGCGTTCTTACAAAACCCTGGATCATGAGCCCAGAAATGGCACCACCCACAGTGAGATGGACTGCCGGTGTCTGCCAGCAGAGTGGAACAGTACCTGAGGTGGAGAAGTGAGGATTGAAATCACTAAATAAGAAAATGACTTACAGGCCTGCCCACAACCTCTTATGGAGGCATATTCTTTCCTTTTCTGCTTTTATCTAGATAGGGTCTCTGTTTAGTCTTGCCTGTTCTGGAACTCGCTCTGTTGACCAGGCTGGCCTCCAACTCAGAGGTCAGCCTGCTGACATTAAATGCCTGTGCCACCACTGCCCAGCTGGAAGCCTTTTCTTAATTGAAGCCCCCTCCTCCCAGATGACTTTAGCTTGTGTCAAAAGTTGGCAAAAAACTATCCAGCACACTTCCTGGAAAACATTTAATTGAGGCTTGCTTACAGTTTGAGAGGGCAAGTCCATGACCAGCATGGTGGGGAGAATGGCAGCAGGCATAGCACTGAGAAAGTAGCTGAGAGCTCACATCTCATTCACACTGGGGAGACACTGGGCCTGGGGTGGCCTTTTGAGATACCAGCCCAGCCCCAGTGACACACTTCCTTCAACAAGGCCTCCCAGCCTAATCTTTCCCTAACAGTTCTATCAAATAGGAATCAGACCTTCAAATATATGGGCTTATGGGAGCCATTCTTCTTCAAAACACATGTACCCCTTAGGTCTAGGGGACATTTCCCTAACTGCTGTCTTTTCATGTTGGTTGCTTGAGGAGGTGTTCCAGAAGGGTCCTTTTACCATGGGCATCAGTAAACTATTGATACATGTCTATTCTCAAAGGTTTCCTTCAAAAAGAGCTTGAGTCAAAGTGACCTGCCTGCAGTACAGGAACTAGGGTCAGGGACTTTTGTTTCTAGAGACAGAAATTCTCAGCAGGCACGGTGGAGTGGCAGCAGGTGGGAATAGGCTAGCCCACGGCGGGACAGCCAGCACAAGATCCACATGCCTCTCTACTTGGGCCTGCAGTAACCATCAGAGGGAGGAATCTGAACAGCCATCCCATGCTACCAGCTTCCTAGAATTTGGCCACGAGCTTCCAGGTGGATCCGGTGCCATGCTCATGGCCACCCCAGATCCAGGGACAGGAGTGGTCACTGTGTGAAGTACAGGACCTGTACTGAGAGATACTGCCTGGTCAGAGCCTCCATAGAGCAGTTACTGTGAATGGCTTAAGATGATCTCAGCTTCCAGGAGACCCTTGGGATTGTGTGGCATCTAACAATGACCTGCCATGTGGGAGACTGTATTCAGCAAAGAAATTCTGTTGTTTTGTTGTTTTTTTTTTTTTTGAGACACGGTTTCTCTGTGTAGCCCTGGTGTCCTAGAACTCACTTTAGAGCAGGCTGGCCTCAAACTCAGATCCACCTGCCTCTGCCTCCTGAGTGCTGAGATTAAAGGCATGCAGCACCACCACCCAGCTCAGCAAGAGTCATGGTATCCCTGACCTTCTCCACCTTGACCACCATGATCAATCTTTCTGTCATGGAGAACCTAAAACTATTTCCAGTACTCATGAACTGAAAGAAGGAGGATCATTCCTAGGTGTGTAGTAAATCTGAGGCCAAACTGGAATTCAGGAAACCTGTCTCAGAACAACAACATGGCCACATGAGATGGCTCAGTGGGTGAAGTTACATACCTCCTTTCTGACAAGTTCCCTGCTGTTCACATGATGGAGACAAATGATTCTTGCAAGTTGTCCTCTGGCCTCCACATGCACATATGTGTGATGCATGAGCAAAGACACAAACGTGCTATACATACACAAAAATTGTTTTAATTCTGGAGAAGCACATTCATGGAGAGCCCCATTAAATGAGAGGACTTAATTCCATGGGCACCAGCCAGTCCCGGCCAGAGTCACATAGCCTCCATGGACATTAGCCAATCCAAATTAGGGTCATGGAGCCATAGTAGAAATTCCCCTTTCTGGCTCTAAAAAGGAGCCTGAACTCCTGTCATGGTTGCTGCCATTTTGTGAAGGTAGTGGCCACAGCATGCTGGAATTCTCTGCAGAATAAACACTCTTTGTTTTTGCATACCATCTGAGTCTGGGGTCTTTCTTCAGTGATTCACAGATCCTAACTGAATGATCAGTGAGCTGGGGAGAGAACCGGAGGCTGAGGTGATCACTCCAGTGGGGAGGTAACCTCCAGGCAGGGCTGAGCTACAGTTTGCTGACCTCCCTAATCTCATAGTCACGTCTCCTCCTCAAAAATAATATACAGGGTGACCAGGGTGTTAGTAGAGCTTTTTAATGATTCTTGTGAGTGGTTACAGCAAAAGAAGGCCTCCTCCTGGCACACCTAGCTGAGTTTCCGCCATTGAACCAAGGCCAGGAAGGTACGTATTTCCATAGGCTGCAGGGTGACTGAGGTAGGGTCCAACTTGGAGGCAGCAGGGTAGGAAATGGGACCTGGTGATTGGCAGAAGAGAACAGAGGCCTGAACACAACCACACACTCTCACCTCACAACTCTGCCCCAGAACCTCACACCCAGTACCTTTAAACCCCTTCCTTATATCCAAACACCAAACCCTCCCCAGCTCCTAATCACTGTTCTCAGATCCCCAAAGGTAACACACACCATCCACAATCCTCGGGACAAAATCCCATGCCCCACACTCCAGCTGCACTGCTGCTCTTCTGGACCACAGCGCGTTCTTAGCGCCCTGTCCTCAAACTACCCCATTCTAGCCAGCATTCCTCACGCTCCACTCTCAGCTACCAGCCCCAGGTCTTCACCAGTATTCGTTATCCACTTGAGCCGGGAAGCCTTGGACAGGGGCTGGTTGGCTGCCAGTGTGGTCTCCTTCAGGTGTGTGATGGTGAAGGCCTGGAACAGGTTCTGCAGGGAACAGATGGATCTAGTTGATCCACCAAGCTCAGGTCTTGCCTGCCTCTATCCTGTCTTTCTCAGCTCAGCCCCTCCTCACCTTCAAGTTCAAGGTTACAGGGGCACTCAGGTTTCGACCTGAGTCTTTTCTCACAGTGAACTGGTGCTCCAAGCGCAGCAGCAGCGTCTTTGGGCCCCAGCGGGCCAGCGTGAGCAGATGCACCTGCGGAGGGAGGTCCTGGCGGAGTCCGGAGAACTGCAGAAAAGAAGGGTTAAGTCCAGGGGATGGTCAGAGCCTGGCTGGCAGTCAGCGCTGACATGCAGGAAATGAAGCTTGACCCTGAATGGGAAGGGGCACTGAACTGAGACTCAGTACTGAAGCCTCTAGCTTACAACAGGGTGGAGCTCCTGAAGGGGAAATGCTTACACTGAGGAGGAACTCACTCCTGAAAAGAGGGGCTCAGTTGGCACCATTCCAGGTCTCCCTTTCTGCCAGCCTCGCTGTCCCTCACCTGCATTCTTGGTGCCGCCTGGGGGTGATACAGACAGCCACCACCCTGAGCCAGCACCAACTGAGGGGCCAGGACTTCCTTCTCTGCCAGCAGCCGGTGCCTTGCAGCCGCTTCTCTAACAGAACTCAAAAGCACAAGGTGGTGCCCGCACACCCTCTGCCCAGTTTCTGACTCCATCAAGGGCTCCGAAACTCCACGATCATCATCCGCCAACAGCCTTCGGTGCACCTGTGAGGAGCGGCCAGTAAAGAGTGAGGGTCTAGCAAGTGATCCAGCTTAGAAGTTGGCTACAGACTTGCAGGAATTCCAACAGAAACTGAAGAGTAAACAATGGAGACAAAGGTCAGGGGTTGGCAGGGGACCCCAGCAAAGTGAGACCCAACTGACAAACACCCAAGACAAAGAAAAGTAAGTGCCTCAGAAGAGCACTGTCACAGGACAAGCCAAGGCCAGAATAGGGACTGTGTAAAAGGGAGAGTGGAACTTAGAAACATAATTCCCAAACCAGGCATAGTGATGCTGGGATCCTTAATCCCAGCACAAGAAAGGGAGGAAAAGGGAAGAGCGTGGGACCAAGGCCACAGGCAGAGAACAGGTACCAACAACAGCCTGCAAGCTTGGCTAGGTCTGGGTGGGTCCCATGGGAGAACCCAGCTTGGATGGGGCTCCCCTCTCACCATGAGCTCCAATGAGCCATCCTTCAAACTGCTGCCCCCCTGGGAGCGGTCGGTCAGCACGGTCAGCTGCATGTGCCCATCCTACATGTAAGAGGATTGAGAAGGCGGGGCCTGACTGGGAGCCCACCCTGCCCCAGCTATCTGGGAGATGCCTCCTAGTCTGAGGCAGTAGCAGGGCAGGTACCGTGATGTAAATTCGAGTGTTGACAGGATAGTAATTTCCAGCCACTGGTTCAGTCTGATTTAATCTCCAAGTGGGTCGATAATCACGCCTGGGAAGGGTGTGATGTGATCACATTTGGGTCCTGCTTCCTCTTCATCCTCCCACACTCATGTCATCACAGACTCCCCATCACGCCCTTTCCCACCTCCTCCTCAGGGTTTCCCTGCCATTGCTGTCAGTGTAGAATTGTCCCTTCGTTTTCATTGGGGTGTCAAAGCGGCTGATGACTTCCTTTCCCCAGTGATCTCTGTAGTCAATGGAAAAATTACCTTGTGAGTTCCTCCTAAACACCAGTCCATGTTTGCTCCCCATTACAGAAAAGCTTATGCTACTTACTCTGCTGGGATTGGTCCCACTGTCCACTCCAGTTCCAAATGACGCTGTCCTTTGTACAGGCGAACCACTTGGGAACACCAGGCTGAAAAATTCTGGTGCACCTCTTGCACCAAGGCTTTCTGTGGGCACACAGGATGGTTTGTGTCAGCCGGTTAAAAATGCCACATTGGCAACCAGGACTGGTGACACATGCCTTTCATGCTAGCTCTTGGGGAGGCAGAGGCAGGAGGATCTCTGTGAGTTCCAGGCCATCCTGGTCTACAGAGCAAGTCCAGGACAGCCAAGGCTATGCAGAGAAACCCTGTTTAAAAAAAAAATGTCAACTGACTATGAATCCTCCCCAAAATTTACACTAACACCCATCTCTCAGACTATCTCAACGCGATGTTCTCACTGCTCTTGGGCTTCGCTTTGCTTTGTGGAGCCCAAAGGACAACTTGCAGGAAGTGGTTCTCCTTTCCACCATGTACATTTCAGGGATAGAACACAGGTGGCCAGACTTGATGGAGAGCACCTTTACCCACTGAGCCATTTCACCAGCTCCTCCGACCAACCTCAACCCCCAACCTTTACTCCTTATCCTTGCTTCTGGAATCCAGAGCCTGGCCAGCCCTCATAATTATTTTATTTTATTTTGAGATCTCAAGCACATCAGGCTAACCTCAAACTCTACAGGCAGTCAAAACTGAAAAGCTAGATCCTGCAGCCTCTACAGTGCTAGGATTGCAAGTTGTGCTACCATGCCCAACAGGCCACACAGCCCTGCACTGGATCCATACATTCTTGCTATCCGCCATGCCCCGCCTTCCCTCCTTAGAATAGGATTCTAGTTCACACATCTAGCCTTCTCTGTGGCTATCAGGGACTGTATGGCCACAATCTGCCATGGAAAATGATCAAGGTAGTATGAACGTGTTCTTGACCATTTCCCTCTCATTGGCAATACAGATGCACAGGCTGGAACCTGGGTGTCTATCTTGGACCATGAGACAGGCTGAACATTAAAGAAGTTAGAGGGGCAAGAACAAGACAGAAGACATTTTGGCAAATGTGAGACTTCCACCTTTCCTGGATGCCCAGCCAGACATGCTGTTGGTCTTTCTTTCCTTTCTTCCTTTCTTCCTTTCTTCCTTTCTTCCTTTCTTCCTTTCTTCCTTCCTTCCTTCCTTCCTTCCTTTCTTTCTTTCTTTCTTCTGTTTGTTTGTTTTGGTTGCTGTGGTGGTGGTTGGTTTTGGGTTTTGGTTTTTGAGATGGGGGTCTCACTACTTAGATTTGGCTGAACTCAAATCAGAGATCATCCTACCTTTGCCTCTCAGTGCTGAGATTAAAAGTGTGCATCACCATGCATGACCCAGAAGAAAAGAATCTCATCTTGCTGTAAGCATGCCTAACTCTTTTAAAATAGCCCAAACCATATCCTAAAATAGGTATGTAGTACTCGCCTAGAGGGGAATCACATCAAATATGAGCCTCCTAAGCCTGTTCTACTTCTTTCCTTTCCCTAGAAGGACACATCAGAAAATTATCAGGGGACACCCAAGATTCTCAAGAAAATTAAGTGTGAATTATCAAATATCCACCTACATATTTTTTATTGCCGTTTCTGTATGTATGCCAACACACACACACGCACACACACACGCACACACACACACACGCACGCAAACATGTAGCTGGCCTGGCCTGACTGCCTTGAGGGGTATGTGTCATAGGTCTTTCATATTAGATACCTTGTCTCATGGACCGCAGTGTGCCCTTCCAGCTCCAGAGACTGACTCACCCCCACAGGAGTGAGTGTTAATGCCTTTTTGTGTTTCTCTGTATGTTCCCTTAGCAGTCAAGAAACCATGAAAAGCTGACAGGACAACTGGTCTTATATATTAATCTTGTGTACCCTGTATAGCTTGAAAACTTCATTGTATCCCAACAACTACAACTGTATTGATCCTGGCAACTGCCATTATATTCTGTTTCTCATTAAGGTATAAAAAAGTGCGATTGTTCTCAATAATGTTTTCACAGCCTCAGTAGTGCTGTGGCCCTTCCAACCTGGCCTGGTTTAATTCCTCTCAACCATATCAGGTAACCTTGGTCCAGAAAGGAATCACAGGCACCTACAAGTTACACCCAAATAGGGACCTGTGATTTGGGGATAAGAAGAGAGAGAGAGAAAGAAAAAAAGAAAGAAAGGATAAAAATGTTAAAAGATGAGGAACCTTGAGAATTATGCACACAGTAAATAAGGCAGATACATTCATTAGAGATAAAAACATGAATCAGGCACGGTCAAATGAGTATCATCTGTTTGCAGAAAATCTGAAAACTTTGTTACTGGAGGAAGAAGTTAAAGCAGGACACTACACATTGATGAAATTCCTGGAATTCATTTGTGAGCTTTAGCCTTCTTTCCCTTGTTTCTCTGAATCCCAGAACTTGGTCTCAGGAAGAACAATTCAGGCAAAATCAGATGCAAGGGGACCAGGAAAAAATTCCTACTGATGCTTCTCAGCTAGGGATGCTTTAATTGAAAATAAATAAATAAAAATAATAATATATAAAAATGACAGAGTTAAAATTAAAGTGAAAGTTAATAAATAGCAGAAGTAATACTGGGAATAGAAGAAAAATTAGAAACTAAAGATACATTATCTAATGTCTCTGTAACAAGGGTGGGAGTTTTCCTGCTCATGCTGACTTTGCTCCCACCGCCACCTCCAGTTTAATAGCTCCTAACACCTGTCCACCAAGTACAGTTCCTGATGACCCTGATACCATGGAGGCAACCTCATGCACCCTGCTTCCCTTAATTTCTTTCTGAGTTTGCTGGGGAGGGTTTCTCACCCTCCAGGAGAGAGAATTGACTCCTTTTAAACCAAGAGACTTTGTATTAAGCAAATGCAGATAGACCTGAAAGGATTTTCTCTTTTACCTATGAGTGAAAGGCCTTGATCCCAATAACCTGGGACAAACAGTTAGAAACTGTAAATCCATTTCATTGGAAACTCATAAAGATCTTAAGCAGGCTTGTTCTCAGGATGGACTAGCTGCTCCTTTTGCGTTGTCTCTATTTGATTCTGTGTCAAGGAAAGCTTTTCTTCTCTCTGACTGGAGGTGCTTGACAAAAGCTTTTCTTACTAGGAGTGAATATTTACTGTGAAAGATTGGTTATTCAGAAAGATGCCAAGACCAAGCTACTAGAAATCAACAAAAGAAACCAGACAACATGGTGGACTTATTCCTAACACTTGGGAGACAGGGGCAGGCAGATCTCTATGAGTTTGAGGCCAGACTGGCCAACAAAGGGTGTTTCAGGAAAGCCAAGGCTCTGTTTGGGCAAGGATGGCCTCACAGCTACAAACGGTTTGGGGGCCCCTCTAGAAAAATTCAGGGTCACGGTCTTTGGGAGGGATGTTATGTCTGGCCAATTGAATGGCCCAGATCCAGTAATTCACCAGAGCTGAGACTGCAACTGTGTTTTTTCTTCAGGTACTGAAAAGCCAGTGTGGATACTTGAAAGACTGACTCAGCCTATGAAAAACAGACGAAGTGATTCCAGAGCATCTACAGAGGTTACACCTGAAGAAAAGGAAGAGAACACCACGACACAGTTATTGAGCCATGAAGAACGCAGTCTGCCTACCAACAAACACAAATTAAAAACTAGTGACTGAGGGAGAAGACTGGGTGAAGTCCCGGAGCAAGGTGTGACTGCGTACTGGCTGCTCTTTGCTGTGCTGTCTATTGAGCAAATGCAGGGATTACTGCAGAGACATACGTGGCTCATGTATCTAATCAGCTGTGTTTCCCTTTGCAAACTGAGAAAGAAATAACATTCCTGTTGATGTCAAAGACTCTGAGACCCTGAGTGCCTCCACTGCTAATCACACTGTTCCTAAGCAAACATGGTCAGATGATGATTTAAGTACTGATGGCCAGGCCTTGCATGATGAAATAGTAACTATTCAAAGTTTGATAAATTAACTTCTTCCATTGCTGCGCAGAACCTGCTAAAGAATTTTGGTCATTATTATTCTGTCTCTAATTCCATAGGACAATCTTTTTCTGTTTATACTGGGAAGCATTGTAACCTTGAGATTGACTTGCTAGTCCATATCTACTTTAATAATTTATTTGCATACCCCAAAATTAAAAAAAAAAGGAAATTGCATGGAAACATGGAGTTGGTGTGGCCTTGAGAGACATGAGTTCAAGGTTAGCCTGGTCCACAGAGTGAGTTCCAGGAAGGCCAAGGCTACACAGAGAAACCCTGTCTCAAAAAACAAAAACAACAATAAAAAGAAAATGAAAATCCAGGCATGGTATTGCACTCTTGTAACCCTAGCAATCCAAAAGATCAAGACTTTTGAGGCTCGCTGAGCTACACAGTAAAACCCTGTCTTGGAGACCAGGGAGGTTCAGTGGGTGAAGGAGCTTGCTGCCAAGGCTGATGACCCACACTCTATCCTAGGACCCCATGCGGTACATTCCCTCCTTGAACTTCCACACATGTGCACACAAAACACACACAGACACAAATAAACAACACAATACTTACAATTATAATAAAACAGCTCCCAACCACACCCTACATCTGACCCACAAAACCCACTCACGGTTCCTGGTCACAGACCTTCACCAGACGAATCTGCGCCCAACGGCTTACTGGCAGTGGTTTAAGCTGCCAGGGTCTAAATATGTAGGCACCAGAGGCCTGAGAACTCTGCTCATCACCAGGGCTGGCATTGTACCTAGAACCAGAGCAAATGAGCGTCAGGAAGGGGACCTCAGCTCCATGCACCCCAGCCCCAGCCCTGTGAACCCTGGCCTGCTGACACAGCATAGCAGCCCCTCCTCACCAAAAGAAGCCTTGCCTCACAGGGAGCGAGAGCTTCTCTTCCATGTTCTCAATATTCTTCAATAACCCTGTGCCAGAGTCAAATGTGGCCCGTATGTACTGCATGGGGAAAGAAAGCACAGACAAAGAAGCGTCTCCTCCAGCCGTCCCTCATCTCACTCAGCTGTACCTGATCCTGTAAGCAAACACTACTCTAACAGCTACTTCCACCAGCTTTAGCCTCTACCTGGCCACTTCTCTACACACCGAGAACCCCTAGGTCTAACCCGGCCCTTTGCAGAAACCCCCACTTCTATACTTATCCAGTCTGTTCACCCCACAGCACCAGAGGCCAACTATGGCATCGGAAATTGATCCCCGTACTCATTTGCTCCAGAGCTTGACCAATATATCGTCTGACTCATAAGCCAAATGCCAGAACCCATAAGGTTTAGTGGCCCACAGAAATTTTTTCATGTTGCAACAGCAAATCACACATCAGTTGTCAGAGTGCTTGCTTAGCATGGGTAAAGCCCTGGAATTGAGCCTTAGCACCCTGCAATCTGGCACAGTGGCACTCAAGATGAAGAGGGAAGAAGATCAGAAGTTCAATGTCATTTTGAACTTCTCAAGTTCAAGGCAAGCCTCAGGTCTGGGAGACTCTGTCCCAAAAAATATACGTACTTTATTTCCTTTAGAATTTAAAGAAACATTGAATAGTAACAATGAACATATCATAATGACATTTTCATGGACTTACTTATCTTTTTAGAAATATCATGACTTGTTTTTATGATATGTCTGCATGATTGTTTGTGTGTGTGTGTGTGTGTGTGCTTGTGCATGCATGTGGAGGTTAGAGGCTAAAGCTGGGTGGGTGTCAGTGGTTCTCTACCATGCTGTTTATTTTTATGCATTTATTTATTGATATTTTTAATGATTTATTTGTCTTTATTTTATGTGGTGTTCTGCCTGCAGGTATGTCTGTGTGCAGGTGTTGGATGTCCTCAAACAGGAGCCACAAATAGCTGTGAGCTTCCAAGTAGGCGCTAAATATTAAACCTGGGTTGTCTAGAAGAGCAGAACGTATTCTTAACCACTGAGTCATCTCTCCAGTCCCTTATATTTTTATTTTTGAGACAGGTTTACTCTGGGTGGCTCTGGCTAGCCTGAACTCAGTATTTGGAGTTCACTTTAGTTTTTGAACAGTTTTTCAGTGAACCTGGAGTCCATCAACTCAACACACTGGCTGGCCAGTAAGCCCCACCCACCTTAACGCAGCCCTCCAGGTATGAGCGCTACAGACACAGCGTACGACACCAAGGTCCACATCCTCCTCGAACAAGTTTTTAATATATTAGAAGAGGAAGAGCCAGCAAAGCAAATGTGCCAAGTCAGGGCAGTCTGCTATACTTTGTTCCACCTACCTGGGTCTGAGTTTTTTACTTTTTGTTTGTCTTGCTTTTTGAGAAAAGGTCTCACTATGTACCCCAGGTTGTTCTGGAACTCACTATGTAGACCAGGCTGACTTTGAACTCAAAGACATCCACCTGCCTCTGCGCCTTGACTGCTACAATTGAAGATATGTCCCATTATAACTGCCAGGATTTTGTTTTTTGCAGATTTTATTATATGTAGTTATGAGGCAGGGGTAACATGGACATAACCGCAGGTGCCTAGAAGGACAGAGGCATTGTGTCCCTGAACCTAAAGTTACAGGCAGCTGGTTGTAAGCTGCTGGACCTAGCAACCGGGATCCAAACATGGGTTCTCTGCAAGAGCAATGCATGCTCTTAATCTGCTGAGCCATCTCACCAGTGTGCTGCCTAGTTTTTATGTCTACTCAACACAAAGCCAGAGTCATCTGGGAGGAGGGAACCTCAGTTGAACCTTATAGAACTGCCTCTCTAAGATAGGAAGGCTGTAGGCAAGCCTGCAGAACATTTTCTAAATTAGTGATTGATGGCACCAGGACCAGGCCATTGTACGTGGTGCCATCCC
This sequence comes from Meriones unguiculatus, assembly GCF_030254825.1. Taxonomy (NCBI): domain Eukaryota; kingdom Metazoa; phylum Chordata; class Mammalia; order Rodentia; family Muridae; genus Meriones; species Meriones unguiculatus. Next base: position 42,446,622 of record NC_083358.1, read on the forward strand.
TGGGCTGGTGGCCTGGATGCTACAACAAAGCAGGCTGAGCAAGCCACAAAGAGCAACAAGGAGCACTCCTCCATGGCCTCTGCATCAGCTCCTGCCTCCAGGTTCCTGCCCTGCTTGAGTTCCTGTCCTGACTTCCCTCAGTAATGGACTGTTACCTGGAAGTGTAAGTAAAAATAAACCCTTTCTTCCCCAACTTGTTTTGGTCACAGTATTTCATCACAGCAGTAAAAGCCCTAAGACACCAGCTCTTGATTTATGCGTTTTTGAGGTGCTGAGATAGAACACAGGGCTCTGCAGATGCTAGGCAGGTGCTCTGTAACTGTCACATAATGCCAACTTCAACTGTCTCCTCACCACAGAAGCCTTCCCTGACCACTCAACACCTGCCTGCCATGGGCTCTAACATATCTGTATCAATCTCCAGTTGACGTAGATTTACACAACTGCTCCAGAAAGGAAACTGAGACTCAAAGGTCACCCTCCTCAATGATGTAAACCAGGACCCAGAACCTACTGACTCAGAATCCAAGTAGTTTTATAACACTTTAAATTTATCACAGGGGCAAGACAGGGGATCCAAGTAGAGTCTCACCTCATTTTCAATGGATAAGGCATGGGACCTGGCTTTCCTGGGCCTGGCCTGCAGGCTGCGCTCCTGGTAAAACTTATGGCCAGTAATTTTGGTCACAGAGTAGATGCTGAAGCCCAGAGCAGGCACTGAGGCCGAAAACAGCAGCTCCCACTGGTACTTCTCACTGTAAGAGCTGGGAAGCATCAGCACCTTGAGTAAAAGAAGATGCCCATCAGCAGCCAAGACACTTAGAAAACCAGGCATGAGCCAAGCATCAAACTCAGAGGGCGTGGAGTAGATTGAAGAAAACCTAAGTGTGATGGGGGAGAGGGCAGAGAGCATTTGCCCAGCACATCCTATACCTCACTTAAGGAAAAAGAAACAGGAGGAAGGAGAGGGAGAAGAGGAAAAAGGAGAGAAGGAAGGGGGGAAGGTAAAGTTATATACAGAGACTACTAGTCTGAGAGAAAAAAGCAGAGAAAGACATGGGTTTGAGACTCATGAAAAGGAGGCCTCCTGGGGATAAGGGGCTATGCATAAACAGAAAATTTGCTGGGGAAACTGAGTGACCCCAACCTACAATCTTAACACTCAGTGGGTTAAGGCAGGAAGATCACAAATTGGAGGCTAACCTGGGCTACACAGTGAAAGCCTAGCTAAAGGAAGGAGGAGGAAGGGTTGAGGAGGAAAGGAGGGAGGAAGGAAGAAAGGGGAATTCCAGTAGGGACATTGAGAAGGTCGTCTCTTGTGGGAGGGAGATGTTTCTCAGGAGGCTGCTATTCAGGAACAGGTGGGAGACACCCAGAGGTGTCCCCGGAAGACACTCAAGGAGAGAGCAACACGAGATGCGGGGACACGTGTGGAGGATTCACTGTACAAGCTCACATTGCTGAGCACAGTCTTGCCATTAGGGTTCTTCACAGTGAAGAGGCCTTCACGGACAGGCAGCCGGACCATCTGATGCACCTTCCGCCCCAAGGGGTTGTAAACAGTTACGAGGAACTACGGCAGAAGGGCAGAGTCACAGCAGACCTCCACACCCACCATCCAGCAGGGCATCTTCCCACACAGCCCTGGCCTTCCAGCCTCGCCCCTGTGATGGACTATCCTGTCCCAGCTCCCTACCCAGAACGGCCCTCCAAAAATAAATCACACAACCGCGCTTCGCCTTCTGGGGTCTTGCCCACTTGCTCCCAACCCCGACTCACGTGCTCTGAGTTCTGGCTGACTGGGCAGATGCTGACGTTGAGCTCATGGCAGAATGAGAAGTCCTGTTTGTAATCGCTGAGCTGCACCAGAGCGTTGCTCACCAGAACCTGGTGAAGATCACCAAAAGACCTGCACCAAGATCTGCACCCCTGGAAGGCTGGCTGTGCCCCTAAGAAGGGCACGCCTCTCCTATTTATACTCTGCCCATTTCCTGTAGGCTCCACCACTTCTTTCCCAAGAAGACCCTCCTGACTCTCCACTCCTCCTCCCTGCTCCTGCCAGTGCCTTGAGGCCACCCATCACCCAGACCACGCCCCTTCCCGGTTTCTTCATGGCCTGGCCCTCACACCTCACAGGGTCCCCAGGCTGCTGCCAGCTGACGTGCATAATCATCTGCAACTATCTGCCGTGAAGTGCCAGTGACAGCGTCGTGGTGCTGGAGCACCGCCATTGCCTCTTCTGCCAACACAACAGCAGTCAGAGGCTGACTCCCACACAACCCTGGGCCCCTGCCAAACACACACACACACACAAAGGGTCTGATGCAGGCCAACAGGGTTCTTAGGAGAGTGAAGAATGGCTCTGGAAGGCTGGAGTGGTGGCCCAGCAGCTGAGAGCTCTGGCTGACCTTTCAAGGACCAGGGTTCTGACTCCCGACATCACATGGTGCCCGCGGGCATCTGTAACTTCAGATGTTCTAGGGGATCCTGACACCCTCTGCTGGCATCCAAAGGCCCCAGATATGCACACACTACACTAATCTACATGCAGGCAAAGACCCATGCACAGAAACATAAATACAAAAATACATAACACAAATGCAACAAGGAAGCAAGAAAGAAGCTCAAGTTTAGGGATGTAGTTCATTGCTCAGTGGCACAGTGCTGTCTAGCATTCAAGAGGTCTAGGGTTCGATCCCTGTCACCACCAAAAGTCAAGTGTGTCCTGGGGATGATTTTGGTTTCCAGTGTCAATCATACGCTCTCCTGCCCCATTCCATCCCATGGGTGACAGGTGACACTTACTAAGGGGTGCACTGTCTCCTGAGCCATAGGGTCCCACGTTGGCTGGGGGACCTGCCAGTGCTTCCAGCTGGTTGCATACCTGAGGAAAAAGAGAGATGTTGGAAAGAGGCTCCTCTGGGCCTCCGGGATCCCCATAAGCGCACTCACCTGCAGGAAGTTGTAGCTGAGGCGCTCATAGCGCTTGAGGGCGGGCCTGCTGGAAAAGTAGCCAGTCCAGAACATGTGGGGGCCGTCCGCATAAGGAAAGAAGTCGTCCTCCTTCACTGACCTGCACGGACACATTGAGAGCAGACACAGCCCACGGAGCATGCCAACCCCACCCCACTCCCCAGTCTCCTCCCCAGATACCAGGTGAGATTGGCCTTGTGCAGCTCCTGGAGGTAGCACGAAGGGGTGGAGTAGAGGACATGGACCCGGCTCCCATTTTCCTGCTGCTGGGGCAAAGGGAGTGTGAGCCCTGAGATCTGCACCTTCCCGCGGCCCGCGTGCGTCCACCTTTCTGAGTTCTCTAGTTTCTCGTTGTTCTCGTTTTCAAGAGTTGTTTGTTTGTAAGGTTTATTTGTTTATACCTGACATGTACATGGTACACAGATACATATGAAGACAAAATGCACATAAAATAACTGAATAAATAATTTTTTAAGACGAAAAACACAAGGAGGCAGGAAGAAGAGAAAGTAGAAGAAAAGGGGGAAGGAGACAGGAAGAGGAGAAACAACTAACTAGGAACAGAAAACCAGAAATAAGAATGAGGATGGTTCTGGTGCTGTGCACCTTTGATCCCAGCACTTGAGAGGTAGAGGCAGGACCACTGGGAGTTCAGGATCATCCTCAGTCATACACTGAGCATGCGGCCAATCTAACCTACAGGAACGTTTGTCTCAAAACCCTGAAGTGACTATGGAGATGCCTCAGCAGGTAAGAATGCTTGCTACACATATATGATGACCTGAGTGCAATCTGCAGAACCCACATGGAAACCTAGGGAGAGCCACCTATGAATCTGAATGCCAGCACTCAGGGGGCCCAGAGAGGAGGACAGTGCAGCTCTGCTGGCTGCCAGACTAGCTCTAGGTTCAAGTCTCGGGAATGAGACAGACCAATAGAGCAGGACGGGCAACATCGTCCTCCATGGACAAGCGAGGCCATGTGCCCCTGCCTGCACACCCACATCCACAATTCTAGAAAACAAAATTGTACCGGGGATGGTGGCACACACCTTTAGTCCCGGCACTCGGGAGGCATTAGCATGCAGATCAGGCCAGCCTGGTCTACAGAGAGACTTCCAGGAGAGCCCAGGCTACACAGGAAACCTTGTCTCAAAAATGAAGAAGAAAAAGGAAAAGAGAAAAAAAAAAAAAGGGTGGGTGAACTATAACTAACTTCCCTATTTGGGTTTGTGTGTATGTTTCTGTTGTTGAGACAGGGTCCTGTGTGTGTGTGTGAGTGTGTGTGTCTGTGTGTCTGTGTGTCTGTGTGTGTGCATGCGCGCATCCTTCTGTCTTCCCGGGCTAGCCTTGAACTCTAAGCAATCCTTGGTGTCCCTAGTACTCAGGTGCACCCCTATGCTTGACTCTTCCATTTGTTACTTGACCATCTCAGGCACTGATGACAGCGATAGAGAGCTGAGAAACACATACAGGGAGCAACACCGACCTGCTTGTTGACCAGCCGGATAAGGCTGTCCATGTTTTTGAACCACATGTTGGCATTCTCGTATTGGAAGTCTGAACCCATGGTCATCACAGTGTGGTTGGTTCGGTAATTGTGTTTCTGTAGATGAAAAGGCAATCCTCAGGCAGGGTGTCCTGGACTGTCCCTGTGCCCAAGTGTGCAAAACTACATGTGGGGACCTGTGGATATAGTTCAGTCTGAGGATACTAACCACGCATGCTCAAGACCACAGGTTAGATGCCCAGTACAGAAACCGAAAAACAAACAAACACACAACGAAACCCACAAACACACGAGGACTCTGGCACAAAGGAGCAGAGGAAAACAGAAAAGCATGCAGTGCAGGGCTGGGGCTGGAGCTCTGCTGGCACTTGCTTGCCCAGCATGCACCAAGTCCTAGCCCTGCCCCCAGACATGGTGTGCATATGTCTGCTCTCACCACTCAGAAAACGGAGGCAGGAGGAGCAGATGTTCAAACCCAGCATCACCTACATAGCAGCTTAGAGGCCAGCTGGGGCTACATAAGACCTTGTCTGAAAACAACAAAAACAGCCAGTAGTTGCTGAGGTACTCTAGAGTCCAGTACCCGGATGAGGTTACAAGGCACTGAGCCACACTCTCTCCTCCTGCTCCTTCTCAATGTTTATTTACTATGGGAGGGACCTATGGTATGGAATGCATGCTAGAGCACCAGCTTAGGGGTTGGAGAACAACTGACAGGATTTGCTGCTCTCCTCCACCAAGTAGGCTCTGGAAATTAAATTCAGGTTGTCAAGCATGGCGGCAAGCTCCTTTATCCGATGAGCCATCTCACTGGACCACCTCTTTGGTTTGTTTATTTGTTTTGTTTTCAGACAGGCTCTCACTATGTAGTCCTAAGCTGGCTTCAAGCTCTCAGAGCTCTGACTGCCTTCCCCACACAACCCCCAAGGTACTGGTATTAAAGTGTGCACCACTACAGCTGACCCCACATCTCTGTTATTTTTTTAATGCGCTTATCTCTCTCTCTCTCAGTGTGTGTGTGTGTGTGTGTGTGTGTGTGTGTGTGTGTGTGTACAAATATTTGTGAGGGATGCATGTGCCTATACACACATGCACTTGTCAGAAGAGAGTTTCCTCCTACTCTCCTCTGCCTCTTTCCTTGAGGCAGAATCTCTCCCTGAACCTGGGACTGGCATTTTCTTCGCTAGGCTGAATAGAAGCCCCAGTGGTCCTCCTGTCTCTACAGCCCTGAGCACTAGGGCTCCAGATAACTCTCATACAGGAGTATGTGGTTACATACTTATTGTGTGGTGCTGGGATCCGAACTCAGGTCCTCATACTTGAGTAGCAAGTGCTCTTAAGTGCTGAGCTATCTCTCCAGCCCCTCATGTATCCTTCTAACAAGGAAAAATCCCAAAGAGAAGTCCCCTGGAGGCATCCCTCTGGGAGTAGGGAAAGGTTGAGTACCTGCCTGTACAGTATGGACATGGTCTGGATATCTATATTACCTGGGAATAGGCCAGCTCCAGGAAGTAAGTGACCAAGTTATCAGCATTAAACCTAGGGCTGTTTGGATCCTCCACTACGGGAGGGTCTGCACATAGCATATCCCAGCATAGGTCCTCAGGAGGGTTGTAATTGTTGGGGAGCACACCTGCAGACCAAACCAGACTCAGTAAGCTAGACCTGCTCTGGGATCAGAGCCTGTCATGCCTCACCCAGGATAAACTTCCATAATCAAAAGCGTTGGTACAAACACACACACAAACACTGAGCCCCACTCAAAAATCATTAAAAATTCTAAGATAATCAGAGCTTATGACAAAATCACACCGGGACCCTTCTGAGCTTGAGGTCTTATGTGACTTCCTTACTCTCCCACCCACTTACCAGTAAAGAGGTCAGCAGCAGGGGGCTGTAAGCTGGCACTGGCCCTCCACACCTCCTCCATCCTCAGCTTTTGCCCTCGAACAATTTTATCTTGATAGTCAATGCGCCCAAGGAAGAAGCCATCAAAACCCATCTGGGAGTGCAGAAGAGATGGAATAAAGGAGTGCAGGGCCTTCTTGGTCATTGGGAAAATCAGCACAGAGAAAGTGTGCACAACTAAAACTAGGATTTTCAGGGATGGAAAGATGGCTCCGTGGTTAAGATCATTACCTGCTCTTCCAGAGGAACAGAACTTAATACCTAGCATCCTCATGGTGGCTCACACCATCCATTACTCCAGTTCTAGGAGACCCCACAGTCCTCCTCTATGGGCACTACACACACAGTGCACAGACATACATGCAGTCAGAACACCCAGAGATAACAAATAAGAAAAGAAGAAATAAAGCTAGAGATTTTGAGTCAGGGTCTCCGTGTTCAGACAATGCTGCCCCCAGGCTCACAGCCCTCCTGCACCATTCTCCCAAGTGCTGGCATTACAGGCACGAGACACAAAGCCTGGACGTTTATTTCCCAGCACAAGGAGCATCAGGAACAAAGAGGCAGCTCTAAAGCCAAAACCCACTTTCACCTCCCTAGTTATGTCAAAGCCAAAAGGAGGCTTTCCCATTCTCTACATCTCAGGTGAGACAGGTCAGCACAGACAAGGGGCTGGTTTTAAAGCAAGGCATCTCCACCAGTCACTGGTTTAGAGAGCAGTCTCAATCCTCACAGGCTGGTAGAGTCCAAATTCTAATAAGGGCAAATCAAGGGAAGGGACCAAACCAGCACGACAGAGACAAAGCAGTTTAAACCTGTGCTACCCTAGGACATGGACCAGGGCTGAAGTTGACTCGCAGGAGCCAAATTCAGCTGAGAGGTGGGGTCTCAACAAGCCAGGGTCTAGTCGCAGAGATCACTAGAGAAGGGCAGGGTTTGAGCAGCTAAGGAAGAATCAGAGTAAGTTCAGGGCAAGTCCAAAAGAGAATAGGATGGCTGGCACCTGGGCAAACAGGGAGGCCTGTTCTCGAGAGTGGCCGAAAGGGTCAATATGCCAGGCCACACGGGGACGCCCATGGCTACCGAATGTGTCTTGCAGGAAGCGTAACCCAAGTGTCATCTGGTCCACAATAGCACCATAGTGGGTGGCTGCCTCATCATTCATCACCCAGCCTCCATTGACAAACTCCAGGCGCCCTGTTCAAGAAAGGCAAGGGGAGAAGGGTAGCTGTTTGGAGTGGGGCCATTGTGGGCAAAGCTAAGAAAACAGACCACACTGTACACAGAAGCCTGGGGAGAAGGGGAGTTTCTGCGCCATGTGCTTAGATCTGCATGGCTGGCTTCCCTCTGGAGCCCCTGGAGGGGGGGGCTTGTGAGACACGGTTCTCCACACGAAGAGAGATTCTAAGCAGCAGAACTCTGGGTACAGTGTGTGCACACTATGATATGATAAGAATCTCAGAGATGCCTGGTTGCCCACGCCTTTTGTTCCAGCACTAGGGAAGCAGGGAGGCAGGAGGGTCTATACAAGTTCAAGGCCAGGACAGTCTACATATCAAGTTCCAGGCCAGCCAGGGTTATGTAATAAGACACTGTCCAATAGATAATCACAAACAAATAAATAAGCACATCAATGCATAAACTCTCTCAGTCACAGGTTTGTGCAAGCACACACTGGGCTGGGCTCCCTCCTTTCACTTCTTGGGGCAGGCTCACCCTGGCGCACCAGCTCCTGTACGGTGTCCTGTGTTGCACTGGTCTGCTCCTTCCACCAACGAGAAAAGAAGGCCATCTCCACATAGATGAAGCGACGGGTGGGGTCCGCCAGCAGAGCGGAGATTACCGAGTCTAGGATGTACTGAACAGACGCATGTTGAATGTCATTCTTGACTGTGGACATGAAGGTCAGACAGTGAGGAGCCACTAGAAGGTATGTCTTGATACTTGTCCCTGAGAAAATTAGAGGGGCCCCCACCTCTCTACTCACCACCGTAATAGTACTGGTCCACTGTCTTCAGCCAGCCTACATCATCATGGGTATGAGGTAACAGGTGCACATTGAGCATGCCTGGCTTCACTGTGGGACATGTCTGCACAGAGACCCCCAAAACATACGCATTTCCTGTCAGTAACCTAGAGTTTGAGAGGCAGGTGGGTTGGGGCCTCTGAGGTAGAACCCTTGCCTGGCGTGTTCAGGACCATAGATAGGACCTCCACCATCACTAAGCAGGCAGACACGTGGTACAAACACAAGTTTTGACTATGGAGTGACATAGAGAGGTCAAAAAGCTACCATCTGTGCTCATAGAACCAGTTGCTACTTTGTGCAAGCCCCACAGCACAGATCTCATACTCTAGGGTGGTGACTTTAGTAGTTGCTGGAGCTAGCTAAGCCTTTGCAGACAGCACGTCCCTGGGACCTGGGACCTAGGACCATTTTAGCCCAAGTTGTCAGGTTAGGACACTGAGACATGGGTTAGAGAGGTGCCTTGCACAAGGGAGGAGCCAGGAAGCCAGAGGCCAAACCGGGACCTCAGGTAACCTGAAGGGAGGTGAAGCTAGAAATGAGCAGCCCAGCTCACATACTCATAACTCATCTGGAAAGGGAACCGGGGAGGGGGGAGGCGCTTCCAGGTGATGCATATTTGCAAGGCAGCTTTACCAGGGGACCTGCCCCAGACAGGGCTTTGGGGTAAGGGGGAGGAAAGCACAGTCACCCAGCAGCGAGTCCATGCAAAGTAGAACCATGGCAAGCACAACCTGTGCAAAGCTTAGGGTCCTGTTCGCAAGTGGCTGCTCATACTTCTCCCAACAATCACCGTTAAGTGCATGTAAAGTCCAAGCCGGCCACCTGGAGCCACGGGGCGGTGGATACAATCACATTCAACCCTGTTCTCAGGCTCGCGCCAGACATTTTCAGAGACCCAATGCACGCAGCAGTCACATATGATCAGTGCCTCCGGATACCTCTAGTTTAATTGTAGTCCAAATCTCCCCCCCCCCCCACCGCTCCCAGTGCGCGCCCTTGAGCCCCAGCTCACCTCGTAGCCCGCGGCCCAAGCGCCAGGCGCAGCCAATAGCAACCAAAACAGAAAGAAAACAGGTAGGACAGGCGAACCTAGGGTGCAGGAGCTCAACCAGAGCCACTTACAGCTCCATCCACCTACACAGACACTTGAGGCCAGCGATGGGACGCTCATGGTTCAGGCAAAACTGAAGCCTTCGGTTTCCCTAGCCTATCCACATCTCTGCGAACGCTCCGCCCCCAGAACTCGAGCTAGCCAATCGGTGCGGAAGGGGGCAGGGCCTGGGCCATCTAAGAACTGGCTGTAGACCTCCGCAGTGCGTAAAGAGCATAGGAAGGGTTAGTTCCCACTCCAACCAGCGCTCTTTTGGCAGGAGACCTTAGCTCTAGGGCTTCGATATGCTTTTGTGCGAGTGTGAGCAAAGGATTCAGCTTTTCCAGTGGACTTCAATGTTTCCTACGGAGTGGAAAGTGTAGATGGCATTCTAGGTTCTAGTCTCTGTAGGGAGGGGGTCCTGAAGGGACCTAGCAAAGGTAGAAGCTGAGGTCGAAAACAGTTCCCGCCCGCCTGTTGGGATTGGGAATGTCAGAGCTGAGACACTCAGCCTGGTCTGGACTGGAGTTAAGCCTTTCAGCTCCTCCTGCTGTATTCATTACTCTGTTGCTCTAATAAAACACCCAGCGCCAAAGTTTGTGTGTTGGCATATAGCTGTAACCTCAGCATGCTGGAGAGTGGGGCAGGAATATTGCCATCCGGACTGTGTGATTACCAGGCTGGCCAGGGCTAAGAGGAATACAGAAACACATAAAGCCTAGAAATATGGCTCTGTACTCGTGTACCTGTGTAGCATGTATAAAGCCCTGGGTTTCATACCCAGCACTCAAAATAAAGCAGGTAAATAAATAAATAAACAAACAGAAAGCAAACCAAAGCCTAGTTAGGTTAACAGGGCCAGCAGTCACCCAAGTGTGAAAATAACTGTAATCGAGCCATATATAAGTGTTGAGAAGCCACAGAATGTTATGTCTGCTTTGGGCTAGGCTACTCAGTGGTAGAGTTTGCCTAGCATGTATAACACTGGGTTCAGTTCCCAGTGTTACGTTCAGGAATAGCCACACACTGACCACTCGAGCACCAGACTCAGAGTGATGGAAGTCTACTGAATGCTGAACAAAAACTGACTGGACTCAGAAATCACTGTCATAATCTGGACTCAGAAGCCAGACTAGGACACGGGTATGTTCTTAAGGCAACAAAAAACATAACAAGGTAACTAGGTATAGGAAGGAAGGGGGGCAGTTTACCTTATTTTTTTTTTATTTTGTTCCAAGTGTATTGTAATGTATCTAGGTAGGTAGACAAAGCATTTTAAGCTGAATGGCTGGGATTTAGGCTAGGGGAGCTCTTGGTGGCTTTCCAGCTTGTTGGGAGTAAGGAATATAGTGAGATGTTGGGGTCTTAACTCTAACAGGATATACGTTTATCTTTAACTCAAGCAGAACATGCATTTATCATCCATTGTTTTATTCTAAGCAGCAAGTTTCAAAGCACTGAATTGTATCCTGGTCTCAGGCATGAAGGGGCCTGAGAACTTGAACTTAATTTCACCTTATGTTGATAAAGACAGTGAGGCGAAATGGCTTCTGATGGTAAAGGCAACAGCAGGTGTTAACAGAGGAGCTACAGGTATGCTAAGAACTAACGCTTCGGTTCTCAACAGAGGAGCAATAGAGTTTAAGCAGGTTACAATACTCAGTATTGCAAAGAAAAAAAATTGTGCATGTGCATTTACTGATTTGAATATAAATTTCCCCAGCCCTATTGATCTTACTCTTCTTTACACATGTGGAATATTTAGGATTCAGTGACCTTTGAGGATGTGTGTGTGAATTCACTCAGGAAGAATGGGCTCTGCTGCATCCTTCACAGAAGAAACTCTACAGAGATGTGATGTGGGAAACGTTGAGGAGCCTGGCCTCTGTGGGTAAGGATGATGCCTTACCTTCACTTAGTTAATTATTATGTCAAGGGATTTTGTTGTTGCTGTTGGGATTGTCGTTTGAGACAAGGTCTCACTGTGTGTCACTGACTGGCCTAGAACTCAAAATTATGTAGATCAGTCAGGCCTTGACCTTTCAGAGATCTGCCTGCCTCTGCCTCCCCAATGCTGGGATGAAAGGCATGTGCAACCAAGCCTAATGACAGTGATTTCTTGCTCACCATCACTATTTTAAGAGTTTGAATTTAAAAAGTGGATTACATTGATGTAAACCAGGCATTATGAGCTCATTTCAGACCTAAAACCTAGAAAAGACTTTTGTAAGCTTAAGAGTTTATTATGGTTTTCTGGTTTCACATTTTAGGGAGTGAATTGGAAAATCAGGATGTTACAAATAGGTACAGAATCCAAGAGAAAAATGAAAGGTGATTTTCCACACTAAAGAAAGGAGAATCTTACTACCTATTATATTTTTACAAGATTGTTAAAGTAGGCAAACAAAGGAAACTCATATGTGTTTTTCTTTAAACTCTTCTACTAAATGTATTTTAAATGACACAGATTTTGAACATGGAAATATTTTATTGGACATGGTAATTGTCTTAGGGTTTTATTGCTGTGAAGAAACACCATGACCAAGGCAACTCTTAAAAGATAAACATTTAATTGGGGCTGGCTTCCAGTTTCAGAGGTTCAGTCCATTATTGTCAGGATGAAAATCATAGCATCATGCAGGCAGGAGCCAAGAATTCTACATCTTGATCTAGAAGGCAGCCAGGAAGAGAGTATCCTCTTTGAGAGATCTCAAAGCCCACCTACACAGTGACACACTTTATCCAACAAGATAACACCTCCTCAGACACATGACTCTCGGCCAAACCTACTCCAACCATCACACTGGTACACACTTGGAATCCCAGCACTTTGAAAGCAAAGGCAAAGGCAGGAGGCTTATCATAAATTAAAGGCAAGAGGAACTATCATAAGAGCAAAGATAGCCTGGTCTATGTAGTGAATATAAGGCCAGCCAGGGTTACATAATGAGACTATATAAAAAAAATTAACTTGGAAACAGCATTAAGAAACATCTGAAGAGTTTAAGGTAGCCTGGGTAACTCCATTTTGAAATGAGGAACCATCTTGACTGCAAGCTGAACTCAGGTACCAGAAAATATCACAGAATGTGCACTTGGCAGAAAACAAAGTTAACTCTCCTAGCATCAGCCTCCAGGAAATATCACAGAATAAATACTTAGTAAGAAATAGAGACAATCTCTCCTGGCAACAATCAGTGAGAATTGGCTGGGAAAATTCTTCCCAATGTTCCAGATGCAGTTTAGAAGAATGGCAATTGTGATTATGTAGACGGTCACCTCATCCCTATGGCTTTTACCTGATCCTGTAATGCCAAGGCATGTGCCCCCTTACTTGCTGTCATGGAAACCCCCTCCTTGCGGTTTTTCCCTTTAAAAACTCTGCTCACCCAGGGCTCGGGGTCCCACTTCTCTACTGCTGTGTCAGTGTGACTTGGGTCCTGGGTTTGATCGCATAACACCCAAATAAATTATATTTGGGGCCAACCTGGCCTACACAGTGAGTTCCGAGGTAGCCAGAGCTGTTAAACAGAGAAATCCTGTTACAAAAAAGCAAACAAAGAAACAAACAAAAAATATAACCTGGGAGGTGATGGCACTCTCCTTTAATTTTAATATTTGGGAGCCAGAGGCAGGTGGATTTCTGTGAGTTTGAGACCAACTTAATCTATAGAGCAAGCTCCAGGATAGTCAGGGCTACACAGAGAAACTCTGCCTTGGGAAGAGCAAGAGAGAAAGAAGAGAAGAGAAAACATACATTAATACTTTTTGTTATTATAACTTACATTTGGTTTGAGATTTTTATTGTTATTGTTTGTGTATTTATTTATATATGTGTGTCTAGCAGCTTGAATTTGTGTGCATCAGATGCTCTGGAACCAGACGTACAGGAGATTGTGAGCCTCCATGTAGGTACTAAGAAACAAACATAGAAGAGAAGGAAGTGCTCTTAGCCTCAGCTACTCCTCCAGGCCCTTGTTTGATGTTCTAAGACAGTGTTGTACCCGATTTGTGAGAACCCAAAGATCATCAAGTAGCAATTCCAATGCAAACACACAAGGGTCTTTATTACAAGCTCGAGCTCAAGCCCTCACTGTCACCAACACAGTGGATCTCAAGTGAAAGAAAAAGGGGTTTTTATGGGTTTCAGCAAGCAAGCAAGGGGGTTTCCAGCTTGGCAAGCATCTAATTGGTTGACATTTGCAGAGCAATGTTGCCCTTTAAACTGATTGGTCCAAGTCAGATGTTAAAACCAAAAATGGCCAACTTTAAGAAATCTAAAAGAGCATCTGGAACTCTGGTACTTTCTTGCTTCCTACTGATTGCCCACTGATAGGAAAGTTGTTCTATATTTGTGCCAAATGTACATTCTGTGTATTTTTTCCTGGAACAAGAATCAGGGCTTAGTCAGCCTATACAAAATGGAATTTTACTCAAAATGGAGTTGTTTTGGCAGCTCAACAGGAGTCTGCTCTATAGCGTTACCTGACCACAAACCCATTAACAGTCCTCCTGCCTCAGATTTCCAAATGATGGGATGACAGGCATGTATTGCACCTGTTTTTTAACTCTATTTTATTTTATTTTTTATGCCTCTACCTCCCTTCTACCAACTCCCCAACGCTAGGTAGGAGAGAATGAAGGTTAGTGGGGAGAGGAGGGCATAGGTCTTTACTACTTCTGTCTGTTTGTTGGGTTCTTTGGGGCAATACCAATCTCAGTCGCCAGGATATCTAGTAGTCTAGCAGTAACAAACAGCGAATTCAGCAGCAGGAAAAACAAGCAGCCTTCTTCCTCCTTTGACTGTCTCCTCAAACCATCCTTCGAAGTGTCTTTCTCTCTCAGGCTCTGGTATTTATATTCTCTCCAAGTCCTCAGAATTCAGCAACTTGAAGCTAGCAAAGACCATTCTCCTCTTTGAGCCACATGAGGCTGTTTTCAATTATGGACAAGATAAAAGCAGCCCCATATCCCACACTTGAGATTAAAACAAAAACATAGTTATATAACATAACAAAGTATAACATTTATATAACATAATATAAAGAAGCCAAAACTTCTTCTATATGTCCCCCATTTTGTTTTTTAATGGTTTTTTTTTTGTTGTTGTTGTTATAATGTGTTTTGTTTTGTTTTTAACGTATACACCTTACCCTTATTCATTCAAATACTAATTTCTCCCCCACCCCGCCCCCAACTCTCTGGTTTCAATCCGGATATTGCATTGTGATACCCATCACTCATTCTAAGCATCCTGTCTCAACTCTTGTGTAAACACAAAATAAAGCAACTAGACACAATGTTGAGCAGGGAGGAGCCAGAGACAGGAAAGAGGAGAGGAGCCAGAAGGCAGGAGATGAGTGAGAGGAGAGCGAGGAGAGAGAGCTGGAGGTACCCCTACAGGATTTCTACATGTCCAAAATGTCAGCTAGAAGAAATCTATGAGAACGGTGTCCAATTTTCCTTAAAGGGGTTTGGGTATGTTTTTAGTTGTTTGCTATGGCTACGAAATTTTATTATCATGGGGAGATGTTTATTATTAACGGTCTTATTCAAAGTAAAACAAGGAATATACTGGGATATTTTATAGAAATAGAAAAAGGGTAGATTATTGAATCTACTCAACTTAAGGTTTTATTTCTTATTCCCAAATAAGGTTAATTTTAACTCTGGGATTTTATAGGATTTTGCATTTAGGATATTTACATTTTAATACATTGGTATAAGCTTTAGTATATTGATAGAAAGTCAAGATTACTTCCAATGCTTTTAAACTACTGTTAAAAGGTGTTTAGGATATTAGGTATGCAACTTAATTGTTAGTTATTCAACTCACAGTAATGTCAGACACTAGTCTAATTTATCATAGGAGTATACATCATAGGTTTAACAGATAGATATGATTTTTGTATACAAAGCGATTACATAAAGATAGGTAGCCTTCAAAAACTTCAGAGACCTACAGAATATGGCATTTAAAAGTGTCTTTATTATTTTAAAGATTCTTTGACAATGAGACAAGTCATTTCCTGGCAGCACCCCGCCTACCTAAAAGAAGATAATGAGCATCAAAGAACCTCCATATGGAGATGGCTTCAAATATGGCAAACAAGCCACTTGGGTAAAGAAAATACCCTCGCTTCACAACAGACAAATTCTGCCTAAAATGGGCAAGCTTAAATGCAGGACAAGTCAACTGCTGAACTCTGCCAAGGCAGGGTAAGCAAGTCCTAAATAGTTCCTGCTTCATGTATATGTCTGTCAAAATATTCTGAGCCAGAAGGCTGAAGATGATGCTCCAACGTTATAGAGAGTTATGGGTGACTGTTCAGCAGCAAACTGTCTCTGTCAATTTTTATTTTTTGGAAGCTGCTAACATGCACTTCCTATTTACTCTCATAACTAATCTTATTCCTTCTCAAGTCTCTGATGGGGTTGAAGGCCAAATAGTTACAGTACCACATTTAAGCTTAAGTTGTTTAGAAGTTAAGAAATATTTTCATATAGGTAATACTGAGGAATGGGACCATCCCAGACTAGAAAGAAAAACAGCTGGACCTTGAATAAGGGCCAGCTTAGAAAGAAAAACAGGTAGGGCTACTAAACCTTGAATAGAGGCCAGACCCGATGGCCCTCCCTAGAGGACAGGATGAGCTTATTTTAAAATAAGAAACCTGGGGCAGGGAGGACTGCTCTTGGAAGAAGCTACAAGCTGCCACTACAAAACTGTTATCTTTCTGCTGACTAGTCAATGTAAAGAAACATGTGTGGTCTGATATTTAGGTATAAAAACTCTGTGCTTTGTATGCTTGGGGTCGTCTCCTGCCTTGAAGGGGCAACCTCCATCGCAATCAGAATAAACTAGTGCCTCTTGCTTTTGCATCGAACCATAGTCTGTGAGTCTCATTGGGAGGGGACGGTCCGGAGTTCCTGCAGCGGGAGTGTAGGTCTTGCAATATCAATAAGGATAAAAGTTAATTTAGGTATAGAACTTTAAACTTGTCAAGATAGATAGAATAATCAGATACTTTTTCCTAAGATACCCTTACCATGTGCTAAATACACATGGACTGGACATTGCACATGTAGATTTTACCTAACAGTTTTCATAATTTCATAATTATTATTGTATTGAAAAAAAGGAGCCTTTTATTGGACTTAAAGGGGAAAATGTTGGTATAATGTTTGTTTGTTTGTTTGTTTGTTTAATATATACACCTTACCCTTGTTCATTCAAATACTGATTTCTCCCCCACCCTGCCCCCAACTCTCTGGTTTCAATCCGGATATTGCATTGTGATACCCATCACTCATTCTAAGCATCCTGTCTCAACTCTTGTGTAAACACAAAATAAAGCAACTAGACACAATGTTGAGCAGGGAGGAGCCAGAGGACAGGAAAGAGGGGAGGAGCCAGAAGGCAGGAGATGAGTGGGAGGAGAAGGGGCAAGAGGAGAGTGAGGAGAGAGAGCTGGAGGAGAAATCTTGGAGGACGTGGAGCATGAACCAGACCTAAGATTTCACAAGAAGCAAGTATAATGTGAGAAATCCAAATGTTAGGAAACTGAGGGCTTGGAGGTTTAGGAGGGAGTAAATATTGCCCAGCATTGTGTTCTAGGTTAACTAAAAACCCAGTCTCTGTGTGGTAATTTGGTTATACAGCTGTTTAAGATTAGCAGCAAGCTTTACTAGAAGATAAACCAATAATAAATATTAATAACTTCCTACAACAGTTTTTCTATAACATTAATAAGCTATATACAATAAGAATAATTATGAGAATTACCAGGTAAGAATTACGTTTAAAATGTCCAGTTTATTTGTATTTGGCAGTCTTGAAGAAAGTATTCCACTATCCTATCGTGGTGAATCTAAAGTTGTATATCTAAATCACTTTCTTATCATAACTTAAATTTATCAATCTAGAAACTTTTTTTAGACCCAAAACATTGCCTTAGTTCCTAAACAACTAAGCTTAACTACAGTGACACTAAGTCTTCAGCCCCATCAGACTTAGAAGGAAACAACATTACTAAGTGTGTTGGCAGTGTAGAGCAAGAAACTTCCAGGACTATAGATATGACAGAGAGAGCTGAATGCCTGGGTGTGCCCGCAGCCACACTTAGATACCACCTGAGAGAGGGCTGGGAAAGAGGGATAGAGAGAACAAGGCGACTCGAAGAAGGACATTAAGTCTTTGATCAAGGTGACAATTTATTGAAGGGAGAGCCAGCTATATAAAAGCAGGCGAGAACAAGGAACTTTCTCACTTTAACATCCATCTGCATCAGCCAGCAGCTCATCTGAGAATTCACTCAAGGTTGCACCAAGCTTGCTTATCTTGTTTCCAGGAATTGCACGGAGCTTGTCTATCTTGTTCTCAAGAACAGAGCTCCCTAATGCAAAGCTTGCCAAGGTCAGTCTTTCAGAAGCTGACTGACTGCCAAAGTCAGAAGGCAAAACTTTTTTTACCAGAGACCACTGCTCACGCTCAGCACCAAACAGCAAGTACACACTCCATTTTGACTAATCAAATCCACTCTGGCTGTCACAATTTCTCCCTTTCAAATTAAAACAAAAGGACCATGCCAATCTTGGGGGGGGGGATTTAAAATAAATACCATATCCGTCATGGGAGAATCCCTCTTATAGGGTGACTTCCTGTCTTAGGTGAGTACTTATTGATCATCCTTTATCCATCATTGACTAACTGGCCCATGCACAGGAAAGGAGAGGTTAAAGCTGATGTTTGAGCTGGGGCAAGCCAAACTCCTACCTGGGGTGAGGGAGTTACAGCATGCCACTGTAAAATGGCCAAAAGGACTTTGTGCATGGCATCATTAAATCTAACCTGGTGCTGTGGAGCTGAGTGGACACATCTGGCAATTATAAAAATGAATAATACCAAACCAGCCAAACATGCATAAATAAGAACCCAGGATGGATCAAGAAGCTTTTTTAGATGTTCTCAGATACATTTCAGAAAGGAAGAGTCTATATCTAGTGGCTTCACAACAATTTCCTGTAACTTAGTAAGATCATTAGCAAGTTGAGCGGATAGTTGTACATATTTTGAATCCCATTGTCCCTTAATAAGAGTAGAAAGTTGTTGTCTAGCTAAAGACATATTAGTAACAGGGAAAGGGGTAAGACAGAACTTACCATGAGGATCACAGGAATATTTAGACATGCTTTTTACGACTTTAATTTCTTTAGACAACAAATCTATTTGTTACCACAAAACCAAAATGGCCTGATGAAAAGGATTATTAAGAAGCAACTGAGTTTGATAAGCAGTAGCTGTGGCATTAACTAACTGATTTAATGCTGCAGCAGTAATGGTATTCTGAGAAAGAGCCACTGCAGCCGTAACTCCTCCTGTGAAGGCAGCTAGAATAGTTGCTGTAACAGCCATAGTAATGCCAAATTCTCTTTTAAATCTAGTAACAGGGGTGTGACTGCTGTCCTGGGCTACTGCGAATGTGTGGTCCTTGAGTCGGGGACTTGCTGAAAGCCCTGGGGCAGAGCGCCAGGAGATATTGCAAGCCGAGGCCTGCCAGTCCACTGCATGCTGGGTGGGAGGCTGCTGGCACACTCTGGCGCTTAGGTGCTGGGCAGTGGTGCCGGAGGCCTAGGTACTGCCCCAGGCTTAAGGAGTGGAACAAACATCTGGCTCTTTGTTGGAAATCTCCAAAGCAAGAGTAGTACTTGGGATGAGCATCTTTCTGAAGAAAACGTCTCATTTGTTAAACAACTGGTCTCTGGTGAAAATAAAGCCCTATTAGCAAGTAAACTGAATTCCCTGAAAGATGAGCCATGGCCTTTACATCCAGGTTCTTCTAGAGTTGGCCTTATTGCCCTGAAGCTGGGCATGATGGCTTTGTGGACCAAGGATGGTCAAAAGCATGCAGTCACATCACTTCAGATACAAGACTGTCATGTGTTGAAATACATTCCCAAGGAAAACTGTAATGGAAAAACAGCAGCCTTAACAGTGGGTGGGAAAACCATGTCAAACCGTGTCATGCCCATATAAACATGACTCTATACTGGAATTTTACCAAAAACTTGGATTGCCACCAAAACAGACAATTAAAATCTTTAATGTAACAGATAATGCTGTAATTAAGCCAGGGACTCCTCTTTATGCTGCTCATTTTCACGCTGGACAATATGTGGATGTCACAGCCAAAACTATTGGTTTTCAGGGCGTCATGAAATGATGGGAATTCAAAGGCCAACCTGCTTCCCATGGTCAAACAAAGACCAACAGGAGAGCTGGTGCCATCTCATTGGGGGATATTTCCAGAGTCTGGCCTGGAACTAAAATGCCTGGGCAAGTGGGAAACAAGAACAGGACAGTATATGGACTGAAAGTGTGGAGAGTGAACACCAAGCAGAGCATCATCTATGTAAACGGCTCTGTGCCTGGACATAAGAATTGCTTAGTAAAGGTCAAAGACTCTGTGCTGCCCACATACAATGATTTCTGTAAAAGCCTGCCATTCCCCACCTACTTGCCTGATGGAGATGAAGAAGAACTTCCAGAAGACTTGTTTGATGAGACTGTGTGGCAACCCAGTGCACTTCTGTCACGTTCTCCTGAGGCCCTGCTGCAGCAGGACTTTCTGCCCCTGTGCACTTTGATGAGCCAGAGCAGCAGTAGAACCAAGAATTGGAATCATACTCCCTGATTAGTCATGATAGCACACTCCTGTTTACCAAAGGACACAGTGTGTCACTTCTCCCTCGGTTGAATCTGATTAGCAAAGTTACTACATTAAAGAAACCAGTCACATAGTTTAGATTCGTTAAGATAGACAGTTTGTAAAGAACAAGATGTTTGTCATTTGTAGGTGTCATTCTTTAGATACTTTTCCCAGTTTTGTTTTATGGTGTTTTGTTTTTATAAATTCAACTTTTATTAAAAATTTATTTCTCTTAAAAAAATCTGGTAACAGTCATAAGTCCAACCTTATGATAACGATCTGGGGAAACAACTGGTACCCAGAAGCTAACAACTCCTGCAAAAGGGAAAGTAATATTCCAACAGGAGGAAATTTTGCAAGAGGCTATAGAACAATTAATTTTTGCAGATACCAATGGACTATTAAGTAGTAAAAAGAAAAAAGGTAGTTTTAAACAAACCTTAGCATGAGAAAGAGTAAGATTAACTTTTGGAGTTGCTAATAAAGGTTTGCCTGTAATAGCATTAAAACCCACAATACCACTTTCTACAATGGTCGTATTTAAAAAGCAGAGAGATCTAATATCCACACAACTCAACTTTCCACATAAGTAATATGGGCCCATTACCCATGGATACTTTATAGGTATACCGTTAGCATCAGCCACAGGGTCAGTGTACTGTCTAACCCATAATCCTGGTTTATTCAATGCCTGCAAGGGCTGATAAGGTGATAGACAATAAACCCAGGGTAAAGGAAGACCTACAGAGGTAGAATAAATACTACCTTCAGAGCAACTAGATAACTCTACTAAAGCAGGCTAATCAGTTAAATTAGAATAGCCAACAGCAACTCAAAGGTCAGTCAATATTAAATCTGGCTTTAGCCAGTAAGTATCAGCATGTCTTTTATAGTAAAGTTGAACACAAGGGAGATAAAGCTTAATGTAAGAATGTCCAATAAATGAACCAGCAACCTTAAAACAAACTGAATCAGTAAAATTATACAACCCAGAAATATCTGTAGAAGTATCTACAAAAGAAAAAGGCAAACCTAAGCTATCATTGCTAGAATATAAGGCAGAAAAGATATAACATGCAGGGGGAGAAGAAGAAGAAGGTTGGGCACTAAAGCCCAAAGATTTAACTCAGTCTTCACTGGATGAATCAGCTGCAACAGGATCAGCAATATAGCCACTCAGGGAATGATCTTGTTCCTTGATGTAATCCACTTGTCGTACCAGTCTCTCTGGCAGCCATTGAGCAGCATCCTCATCCTGTGAAAAAAACACAAACATTTCCTCATCCCCAAATCAAAACAGGGTCGGGTCCATGCCATGAATTATTTAAAGGATCCTTTCATTTAACCATGGCATAATGACGTGCCATTTCAGGGTGCCAAAATCGTTCAGCCTCAGATTTGCCATGTTTGTCCAAGGTTAAAAACTTCAATATAAGAAGTACATGATTTAATTGAGCTCTGGATGAACGAGGAGGACATAATTCCCCCTTTTTTGTCTTTTGTAAATACATCTTAATGGTGGCATGGGCATGTTCAACCATGCCTTGGCCCATAGGATTATAAGGAATACCTGTTACACGCTTCATATTTAATTTTTTACAAAAAATTGGAAAGGTCTTTCTGGCATAAGCTGACTCACTGTCAGTTTTCATTTGGTGTGGCCCGCCAAGAACAGCGAATGCAGCCAAACAGTGATCTATGATGTAGTGTGCAGCTTCTCCAGAATGCAAGGTAGCAAAAATAAATCCTGTACAGGTATCAATAATCAAACGAATAAATTTTAATTTCCCAAATTCCATAAAATGAGTCACATCCATCTGCCATAGCTGACCTGGAGTTAGCCCACGGGGATTAATCCCAAGAGAGGCAAAAGACATCACAATGCTTACATTTTGTAAAAATCTCTCTGGCTTGTTTTTTTTTTTTTTTTTTTTTTTTTTTTTTTTTTTTTTTTTTTTTTTTTGTAAGGCCATAAGTTAAACATAATGAATGACTATTAAGATGATGCATTCTATGAGCCAATTGAGCTTTTCATATGGGTGTTTCATGAGCCAAGGTTTTTAAGGCTTCATCAATAGTCTGGTTACCTAGAGCAAGAGGTCCAGGGAGGCCAGAATGAACTCTAACATGAATAATAGCAATATTATGACGGGCCTGAATAAGTCCTTGAGTCTGAGCAAACATTTGACTAGCACAAGTGCTAGAAAGAATCTGACCTGCTGTTTCAAGCTTAGGACTAGCTTGAGCAATATAAGCACTATCAGTAAACAAATTAAAAGACTCAAAAAAATGTTGTAGAACTGCGTGGATGGCCACCAATTCTGCAAGTTGAGCGGATAACCCTGGAGCTTGAAAAGTAACATTTTGTCCATTAACAGCATAGCCAGCTTTTTCTTTAGCATTACCATCAGAAAAAAAATAGAGCAAGCATTTTTTAAAGGTATATTTTTAACTATAACAGGAAAAACAACACTATGTAAAGTAAAAAATTGAATAATCTTATTAGAAGGATAATGATTATCTAGTTGTAGCCAAAGAAAGTAACCATTTATCTGAATTGGCATAAAGCCAACTAATTTAAACTTTAGTATATGGTATAATAATCTTGGAAGGCTCAGTTCCAAAGTAAGCCCTTGCCTGGGTGCTTCCTGCCACAATGACTTGGGCAATAGCCTCATAATAAGGCAAAATTACTTTATTGTGACTAGCTGGCAAGTGGATCCACAATAGAGGATTAGATTGCCATAACAATCCAGTAGGAATTGACTGAAATACAAGTAATAAAAGAGGAATATCTGGATCCCAATATGTTACAAATTGATTTTCTAGAGCCTTTTCCACTAACAATAATGTATCCCAAGCCTCCCAAGTCAAATTTTGAGGAGAGGTTGGAGTTGCATTCCCTTTAAGAACATTAAACAATGGCATAAGTTGTGCAGTGGCCAATTTAAAATATGGCCTAAGCCAATTTATATCTCCCAATAATTTTTGAAAGTCATTAAGGGTCTTTAAATTATCTTTTTTAATTTGTACTTTCTGATGCTTAATAGCCAGAGGAAATAAATTAAAACCTAAATAACTATAAGAATCTCTAGTTTGTACCTTTTTTGGAGCAATTTTTAATTCTGATTGGGACAGAGCCTCAGATAAATCTATATAGCAAGCCATAACATCTTGAGCTACAGAAGAGGCTAAAATATCATCCATATAGTGAATGATATAAATAAAAGGCCATTTTTTTCCATACCGGAGTAATAACATTAGCTACAAATTATTGACATAAAGTAGGACTATTTGCCATGCCCTGTGACAACACTCTCCATTGGTAACATTTCATGGATTCTCTAAAATTACTGGAAGGGAGACTAAAAGCAAAGTAATGGCAATCCTCAGGATGCAAAGGAATGGGGGAAAAAGTAATCTTTTAAACATAAAATAATCTTGTAAGTGTTTTGAGGAATCCCACTAGGTGATGGAAGTCCTGGTTTTAATGTTCTCATAATTATCATAGTCTCATTTACCTTTCTTAAGTCTTGTAATGATCTAAATTTGCCAGATTTCTTTTTAATTACAAAAATGGGCATGTTCCACGGTGAGTTAGAGGGAGCTATGTGCCCTGCCCGGAGGTGTTCTGTAACCAAATCATGTGCAGCCTGCAACTTTTTAGAATTAAGGGGCCACTGATCAACCCATACAGGATCATTAGAGTTTTAGTTAATTTTATCTGCAGAGGGTGCAGGTTGTTTAGCAACCCGCATTAAAAACACCTTAGCCCTTTAGTTCCATTGTTTTTTTATGCCTCAACAGGTTGGACTCTGTCATAATAAGCATATGTTAAAATGCCATATTTATTAGGTCTCTGAGATATCTGAGGGCCAGCATATCTGAGTTACTCATTGTCTATCTTTATTATTTGTTCTAAACTGTATTCTATAAAACAGGACGCTATAATTTTTAATTTTGGCATATTTTTAAATGCACGTTTTAGAACCAAATTTTAAGTAGACTTATATAGGCAAAATTTATGATTACCCATTTTAGATTTAACCTTAAAAAAACAACCTAAACAAAGAGACTAGAGAAAGCTCAATCTTGTACTCAACTACTGTCTTCAGCATGACTTTAAATCTGCTCTTTTTAAACTACAATCAAAGCAAAACTTTTAATCAGACACAGTTTATAAAGGGGCTAGTAAATCTTATTAATTTTATTATATTGCATTAAGACTTAACAGCAGCTTTCTTGGTCTCTCCTCTCTTGGTCCTTTCTCTCTTGGTTTCTCTTGCTCTTGCCCTCTTGGCCTCTTGGCCTTCTCCCCTTTCTCTATTGGGGTGCCCCCTCTCTCTCTTTCTTCTCTCTTTTTCCCCACTCTCCCCCTCTCTTTACATCCACCTAATATACCTCTTTATATATATAAAAAAAGACTTAACAGCGAAAAAAAAAATTAAAGGACAAAAGTTTTATTTAGCATTAAACAGAGGATTAAAATTAGCTTGTAGCCCTCAGCAAAGATGGACTATTCTGGCCATACCAAATTTATAGGCCAGAAAGAAACAGTATTAATTTATTTATTTAGGCATTGGCAGCCATATTTTATATAATGGTTAACAATGATCTGAATATAACCCTACATAACCCTGGGCTAACATGGAATTACAATCCTTTTTTTCCCTTTTAAAAGAGCATAAGCAAACATTTTGCATTGAAGAATCACCAGCCTTGTAAATGAAGAGCAACATATTTTACAGTTCTTTCTCAAATCGTAATAAATAAATAAATAAATAAATGCCCTCTGACTTTTTATACATACATTGACCTTTTAGAACATTTTATATATCTTTAGGTTTTTAACTTTGTTTTTCTGGTTTAACCAGATATTCTTATTTTAGACAAGCCATTTTCCCCAAAGGGTTGAGAAACTGTTTCAAGTTTTTTGTTAGATTGCCCAAGGGTTATTATTTTAAAATACCTGATAAATTCCAAAATGTTTTATTGAATTTAACTCCAATGGTCCAGGACCAAACTCAGAGGTATTGATTCAAATTGTTTTGTTGGGAGCCGCTGTTCTAGCAGCTGTTTTGATATTTAAATCTCAGTGGAAAGATTGCTTTTACCAGACCTTCACTGGAGTCAGGGAAGAATTTCCTAGTTTATCTCCTTTTATTTGTGAAAGCAGGGGGATAGCTTGTAAAATCACACCTCTTGTTTCACCTCCCTGTGAATCTAACTCATTGTGCTGAGCTGCTTTTACGCTGGCTTAAAAGCAGTCTGAAATAAAACCAGGATCTAGTCTCTACTAGAGCCTCTCGGAAAGGTCCGATGTGCTGTGTGTTAGTTTATTAATTTTAATCCTCACTCCCGACTCAAGAACCGTTCGACTCTGCTGATGGGCTCTGGCATTGTCTCATGTCCAAAAATTACGTCAGTCCAAGTCCACAGAGAAATATACACACAAGAAACAGAAATCCGACACTGCCACTGTCAGAATAACCAGAATACCCAGATACCAGGACCTGACTGGCCTCTACTGGACACAAGTCCCACAGATTCCAGAAGGAGTAGACCCCCTCGTTGACCCCCCCCCCCCCACACACACACATAGATTCCAGAAAGAGCACAGCCCCCACGGCCCTCTCCACAGCTTTTAGATGGAGAGCGGGCTCCAGCAGCCCTCTTTCCATACAGAGCAGGATCCCAGCGACCCTCTCTTTAGACAGAGCAGAGTCTCAGCAATTCCCTCCCCTGGTCCCAAAAGGAGTAGAGCCTTTATGGGCCCCTGGACCCCTCTCTTGGCCTCCTCCTGAGGAACGGAGCGTCCTCCAGATTCCCTCCACCAGATTGGAAACTCTCCGAGCTTCCCCAGACCTCGTGAGCAAACTGAAACCAGAAACCAGAACAGACAGCCGGCAGACAAAAGCAAAAACAGAGACAAGGACAAGAACAACCACAGTATTTGCTCCTTAAATATTTAAATATATATTTTTAAAACCTGTTTTTGCAATATTAAAACAAAGCATTTTCTTTTAGGAGTGAAATCATAAAGCATGTTTATAATTTTAAAAGTCAAAACCAAACTTTAAAATTTACCAGTGCAAATAATTTAATTTTTAAAACCAATATCAATTTAAAATGAGATTTGTCTTTTCAGTCTAAAAGGAAACAAAATTTATGTTAACTAAGAGGTTTTATACTTTCTTAACCCATAACATATGGCAAAGATGACAGTCATAACATATGGTTGTCTTTTAAACATATGTGTTCATAGACCTTATAAACATATATGCATATATATATATATAAATATATTCTAAACAACAGTTTGAATATAACTTTAAAACATATTTAATTACTTTTGATTGATAACCTAGGCATAAAAAGCATATTTAAAATCAGTCAAAAATAAACATATAATGGCCTTATATTTAAACAGACAAATAAAACTCTTTTTACTGGATTTAGCTGTAATTTTAAGCATGATAGTCAAGAGTGGCCCAGTATCAGCACAAAGTTTAATAAAACCAGTTAAGTTTGCTTTAGCTCGATAGGGTCTGATAGCTGTTTTATAGGCTGGATTAGCATTCTCAAAAGCCAAAAGGAAGTCCTCTGAATGAATTCCCTTTTTGTGTTACATTAAAATTAGCATTAGCATTATTATTACTATTGCTTTTTTAACCTGTTCTCTTTTTAATTGGACTTTTTCCCCGAGAACAATAATGCCTTCCTGCAGTGATCCCATGCCACCCGCACCCATGAGGGAGAGGGCACAGGAAGCGAGTCTGAATTATGAGACTTGGCAGCTTTTTCTCTGACTCCGTTTCATCCTCACTGTCTAGCTCCTAAATTATTTTTTGCTCTCAAATTACACAAATCTGTTTGAGCTCCTTTATGAACATTTGAAATAACCTTAGAAGTACTTTTTTTCCTGCCTGTTTGGCTGCTCTAATTTTCCTGGGTAACTCTTTAGCTTGTGAGATTTCCCAAGTTTCCAGACTGACAGTATCTTCATCTGGGACAAACTTCATATTAGAGGGATTAAGGAGTTTATCCTAAATCTTTGTTCTTTTAAGAACCTATTTGAGGGATCTGATAAATCCCATCCTACTAGTTCCTTGCCCCATGTCGGCCACCAGACTCTACCTTAGTCAGTTGCTTTGCTCAAGCTCCTGTGGTCCATATAACTTGCCTCAGCTGATCCTCCATCTCAGGTTCCCGGGTTTTGGCACCACCTGTGGCTGCCCGCAGCCACACTTAGATACCACCTGAGAGAGGGCTGGGAGAGAGAGATAGAGAGAACAAGGCGACATGAAGAAGGACATTAAGTCTTTGATCAAGGTGACAATTTATTGAAGGGAGAGCCAGCTATATAAAAGCAGGCGAGAACAAGGAACTTTCTCACTGTAACATCCATCTGCATCAGCTGGCAGCTCATCTGAGAATTCACTCAAGGTTGCACCAAGCTTGCTTATCTTGTTTCCAGGAATTGCACGGAGCTTGTCTATCTTGTTCTCAAGAACAGAGCTCCCTAATGCAAAGCTTGCCAAGGTCAGTCTTTCAGAAGCTGACTGACTGCCAAAGTCAGAAGGCAAAACTTTATTTACCAGAGACCACTGCTCACACTCAGCACCAAACAGCAAGTACACACTCCATTTTGGCTAACCAAATCCACTCTGGCTGTCACACGTGGACATTCTCTAGAGGTTTTTCTGTGTCATTGGCATCCAATCTTCAGCTGACCAGCCCAGAATATCTGACAGACTTTGCTGTGAAGCAAGACTTTTGAAGAGCTGTCTACCCAGTCTTTGCAAAGTAGGACATCGATTTCCCAGTGTCCTGCTTGTAAACAGTTTGAACAGCCTTTTGTCAGCAGTTGAAGTAAGGACAGCTTTTGTCCGATGTCTCTCTTGCCATATTTGTTTTTTTTTTTTTGATGCCCATCATCTTCTTTGAAGTAGATGGGGGGAGGGCTGCCAGGAGCAGTTGTGTCTCTCTCTCATAAAAGCCTTTTATTTTTAAAACCATATCTTTAAATGCCATATTCTGTAGGTCTTTGAAGTTTTTGAAGAACACCTATCTATCTTAGCATGTCAAAGTAGACAAACATTGCTTGTTTCTAGCTATGTACTATCTGCTTAATATTGAAAACATATACAAGAGCCTAAGTAAAGTTTATTTATGTAATTAACTAAACTAGTATTGAACAAACTACAAGTAAGATTATTTATAGGTGACTACCTACTAACATGCACCTCCAATCATCCTGAACAGTTTGCAATACTTAGCTTTCATGAGATTAGAACTTTACACCACACTTTCAAATGAGTTGCAAATGTACAATACTTTATGCAAAAGTTGAACAAAATAACCTTAGAGTCCTATCAATATACAATAAATGAGTTGCATGTGTACAATACATTAATCAAGAGTTAAAGAAAATGATCTTAAATATCTATCACTATGCAATAATACATATCAATGTGAAATATTTGAAACTAGTAGATTCAATAATCTACCTTTTATCCTACCATCCTATATCCCCACCCATTTTTTTTACACTTTTAAATTTCAACTTTTGAGGATGGGGTAAGAGTTTTCTCTGTAGCCAGATCTAAAGCTTCCCTGCCTTAAGTAGCTTGCATGAGATCAGCAATACTTAGTTGCAGTTTTCCTGCTTGCTTGTTGCCCCCTGGCTGACACTCGTATTTTTTTTTTCCGCTGCTGCGGGGCCTCAAGCTGACAGACCCCTCAGTTCCTTTCCCTATAGCAAGAGGTTACTTTGTATGTCTCTCCTGGATCTGCACTCATTACTCCAATGCTTTCCCTTTTTACAGAGCCTACAAACTCCAGGAAACCTGCTTTATTTTATTGCTGCCAAAAACTTCTTATTTGCTTCTAAGAGTGAAAGCACAGTATTCCTCAGAGTTAACACACTTGCCATTTTGGGCTTGCAATTTCTTTGTAAATGGCCTAATTCACTGCAATTAAAGCATTGAGTTTTGTTTTTTGTTTTTTTTTGTTGTTTTTTTTTTTTTTATATCTGAGACCCCTAGCTATAGCTTGCCCTATGATATTGGCATGATACTTAGGAGAGCCAATATCAGTTGTATCTCTTATCCACTCTTCTATTGGTGCTGCTCATAATTTAAAGGTCTAATTACTCTCTTACATTCAATATTTGCATTCTCAAACACCAACGCCTCTACCAACACCTGAATGGCATCAGGGCTTGATATGACTTTGTTTGCAGCTGAAGGCAATCTCTGTAAGAAGTTTGTGAAGGCTTTTCAAGAGCCTTGTATTATCTTAGTAAATGAGGTGGATCTTTTCCCTGGCTCCTCATCCATATCCCAAGCTCTTAAAACTGCAACTCAACATTGTTCTATAATGGCATTGTCAGGTCAAATTTGGTCTTGTAGGTCAGAATAATGCTCTGCACCAAGTAATTGATCTTTAACATTTATGCTTCTTGCCATATTTTGATGTTTTCTTTTCGTGGCTTTGTCCTTCCACCACAATAACCATAGTAATTGCTGACCAGATTCTAGCTCATCTGATATAGTCTCTTCAAGTCTTGGGGGATAATGCTATTTTGCAAAGCTCAGTTAAGATTTGTTTAATGGATAAGTAATGCATTCTGTAGGAAACAATGGGTTCTTTAAAAGCTTTAACATTTCTATTGGGGCAGCACCGGGACGACTCTCATTCTGACACACAGGATCGGCACAGCAGGATCGGCACAGTGACCAGCAATCAGAACTCACAGCCATAAAACACAAGTGATTGTGTTTCCCAGGTCTCTGGGAAAATTACCCAGTTTTGGCAGACGCCCAGGCTCCCAAAGGCCAGAAAGGCGGAGCTACGTGCGTCTGTGCCTGTGGGTTCTACTCGCCATCCCAGACAGAACAGCGGTCCCCAAAGCAAAGACTGGGTGTCCCTGTCAGGAGGAAACCCCACAGCAGGGGGATCATCAGGTATAACGCTCAGGACACCCAGCACCAAAAGACTTTCTGGATTCCCGCAGACTCTACACTGTAGCCTTCTACTGCAGGCAGGAGTACTGTGCTCACCCGCCATTACTGAGTACCGCTAGGACACTGGGGCACACAGCTGCATCCTCAGACCTACAAAAACCAGAAAGCCATTACAGCAGCCCTCAGATACTGTGCCAAGGATCAACCAGTTATCCCTAGCTAGACTGACAAAACTGTGGGAATCCCTGGTCCTTCAAGAGGGCTGCACCCAACAATTACACCTTAAGAGCAACAGCTGCTGCTCACTAAATTCAGAGCAAGAAACTCAGCAGCAGGACAGCCATCACCAAGACCTCTAATGATGAGAGGAGAGCCTTCCTGAATACCACAGTTACCATACAGGTCCATACACCTGAAGTGAACTGTGACAATTCCTGAGAAACACCACTATTCAGTTGACCATACCCAAAAAGCAGAGGAGAACTTCAGAACCCTGCCAAGTAGATTCTCCCCACCCCAGGACTCAGCAGGCACCATAAATTAACAGACAACACTTGAGACAGAGAGATGGGTAGAGGCCAGCGAAAAAGTACAACCAACAAAAGGCAAAACAACATGACATCCCCAGAACCCAGTTATCTAGGGGCAAGTAACCCTGGACACCCTAACATAAGTGAAATTCAAGAAGATGACCTTACATCTATGCTAATGAGGAGGTTAATGGAGGAACTAAATAAAATGCGTAAAGAATTAGGGGAAGATATAATAAAACAGATTATGGTCATCCGTAAAGAAATACAGGAAGATGCAGCCAAACAGTCTGTGTCACTGAAAGAAATAAAAGAAACAGAGGAACGTTCAAACAAACAGCTAAAGGAATTGAAGGAAAAACAGGAAAATACAGTCAGACAGGTGAAGGAAATCAACAAAACGGTTCAAGATCTGAAGATAGAATTGGAAGAATTAAAGAAAACACAAACGGAGGAAATCACAGAGAGGGAGAACCTAGGAAAGAAAACAGGAACTACAGAGGTAAGCATAACCAACAGACTACAAGAGATGGAAGAAAGAATTTCAGGTGTGGAAGATACAATGGAAGAAATCGAGGTATCCATCAAAAAAATAATAAATCTAAAAAATTCCTGACACAAACCATCCAAGAAATCCAAGACAACATAAAAAGACAAAACCTAAGAATAATAGGAATAGAGGAAAAAGAAGATTCCCTCCTCCAAGGCCCAGAAAATATTTTCAACAAAATTATTGAAGAAAATTTCCCCAACTTAAAGGGGAAGCCTATAAGAATACAAGAGGCCTACAGAATACCTAATAAATTATACCAGAAAAGAAAATCCTCCCGTCACATAATAATCAAAATAGTAAGTATACAGAACAAAGAAGAAATACTAAAAGCTGCAAGGGAAAAAGGCCAAGTAACATATAATGGCAAACCCATCAGAATTACACCTGACATCTCAACAGAAACTATGAAAGCCAGAAGGGCCTGGAAGGATATCATACAGACCCTAAGAGAACACAGATGTGAGCCTAGGCTACTGTACCCAGCAAAACTCTCAGTCCTCATAGACGGAGAAAACAAGATATTCAATGACAAAAACAAATTTCAACAATACCTATACACAAATCCAGTGTTACAGAAGATACTAGAAGGAAAAATACAACCCAAGAAAACTAACTACTTTCAAGAAATCATAGGAAATAAATGATCTCACTACAGCAAAACAAAAGTAGCCAAATACACAAACACACTAACATGGCCAACATCAATATCAAAGGATCTAACAGCCACTGGTCATTAATCTCCCTCAACATCAATGGACTCAATTCTCCAATAAAAAGACACAGACTAACAGAATGGATGCATAAACAAGACCCAACAATCTGTTGCATACAAGAAACACACTTAAAAAACAAAAATAGACATTACCTGAGAGTAAAGGGCTAGAAGACGGTTTTCCAAGCAAATGAACCCAAGGAGCAAGCAGGAGTAGCCATTCTAATATCTAATAAAATAGACTTTCAACCAAAATTAATAAAAAGAGATGGGGAAGGACACTTCATAATCATCAAGGGAAAATACCACCAGGAAGATATCACAATCCTGAACGTCTATACCCCTAATGCAAGGGCACCCACATTTGTAAAAGAAACTTTAATAAAACTTAAACCACACATAGACCCCCACACATTAATAGTGGGAGACTTCAACACCCGACTCTCAACAAAGGACAGGTCAACAAAACAGAAATTAAACAAAGAAACAATAACTCTGACAGAAGTCATGAATCAAATGGACCTCACAGACATCTACAGAACCTTTCACCCAAACTCAAAATAATTTACCTTCTTCTCAGCACCTCATGGAACCTTCTCCAAAATAGACCATATAGTTGGTCACAAAGCAAGCCTAAACAGATACAAGAAGATTGAAATAATCCCTTGTATCCT
The DNA here is from genome assembly GCF_030254825.1 of Meriones unguiculatus. NCBI lineage: Eukaryota > Metazoa > Chordata > Mammalia > Rodentia > Muridae > Meriones > Meriones unguiculatus. The sequence continues at coordinate 42,479,277 of NC_083358.1, forward strand.
ATCTGATCACCATGGACTAAAACTGGACCTCAATGACAAAAATAGCAAAAGGCATAGAAACTGAACAACTTGCTTCTAAAGGACAGCTGGGTCAGAGAAGAAATAAAGAAAGAAATTAAAGACTTCCTAGAATTCAATGAAAATGAAGGCACAACATACCCAAACTTATGGGACACAATGAAAGCAGAGCTAAGAGGAAAGTTCATAGCACTAAGTGCCTTCAAAAAGAAATTTGAAACATCTCATGCAAGCAACTTAATGGCTCACTTAAGAGCCCTAGAAAAAAAGGAAGCAGACACACCAAAGAGTAATAGACGGCTGGAAATAATCAAACTCAGGGCTGATATCAATAAATCAGAAACAAATAAAACAATTCAAATAATCAATGAAACCAAGAGCTGGTTCTTTGAGAAAATCAACAAGATAGACAAACTCTTAGCCAAACTAACTAAAAGGCAGAGAGAAACTATCCAAATCAACAAAATCAGAAACAAAAAGGGGGACATAACCACAGACACTGAAGAAATCCAAACAATTAGGTCTTACTTCCAAAGTCTATATGCTACAAAATTTGAAAATCTAAATGAAATGGACAATTTTCTTGACCGATTCTACATGCCAAAGCTGAATCAAGACCAGGTAAACCAATTAAATAGTCCTATATCCCCTAAGGAAATAGAGGCTGTCATCAAAAGTCTACCATGCAAAAAAAGCCCAGGGCCAGATGGTTTCAGCGCTAAATTCTACCAGACCTTCAAAGAAAAGCTAACACCAATACTCTTCAAACTATTCCACAAGATAGAAACAGAAGGAACACTACCAAACTCATTCTATGAAGCCACAGTCACCTTGGTACCTAAACCTCACAAAGACCCAACAAAGAAAGAGAATTTCAGGCCAATCTCCCTAATGAACATTGATGCAAAAATATTCAACAAAATACTTGCAAACCGAATCCAAGAACACATCAAAGACATCATCCACTACGACCAAATAGGCTTCATCCCAGGAATGCAGGGGTGGTTCAATATATGTAAATCCATCAATGTAATCCAACACATAAACAAACTGAAGGAAAAAAACATGATTATCTCCTTAGATGCTCAAAAGGCATTTGACAAAATCCAACATCCATTCATGTTTAAAGTATTGGAGAGATCAGGGATACAAGGCACATACCTGAACATAGTAAAGGCAATATACAGCAAGCCTATAGCCAACATCAAACTCAATGGAGAGAAACTTAAATCATTCCCACTGAAATCAGGGACAAGGCAAGGTTGTCCACTCTCTCCATATCTTTTCAACATTGTTCTTGAAGTCCCTGCTAGAGCAATAAGACAATTGAAGGAGATCAAGGGGATACAAATTGGAAAGGAAGAAGTCAAAGTATCACTATTTTCAGATGATATGATAGTATACCTGAGTGACCCCTAAAATTCTACCAGGGAACTCCTACAGCTGATTAACACCTTCAGCAAAGTGGCTGGATACAAAATTAACTCAAAAAAATCAGTAGCCTTCCTGTATACAAAGGACAAAATGGCCGAGAAAGAAATTAGGGAAACAACACCCTTCACAATAGCCACAAAGGACATAAAGTACCTTGGTGTGAACCTAACCAAGCAAGTCAAAGACTTGTATGAAAAAAATTTCCAGTCTCTGAAGAAAGAATTAGAAGAAGATATCAGAAGATGGAAAGATCTCCCATGCTCATGGCTTGGCAGGATTAACATAGTAAAAATGGCCATCTTACCAAAAGCAATCTACAGATTCAATGCAATTCCCATCAAATTACCAACACAATTCTTTACAGACCTTGAAAGAAAAATTCTCACCTTCATATGGAACAACAAGAAACCCAGAATTGCTAAAACAATTCTCTACAGTAAAAGAGCTTCAGGAGGTATCTCCATCCCTGATCTCAAGCTGTATATAGAGCAACAGTACTAAAAACTGCATGGTACTGGCATAGAAACTGACTGGTGGATCAATGGAATCGAATAGAAGGCCCTGACATAAATCCACACACTTATGGACACCTGATTTTTGACAAAGATGCCAGATCCATTCAATGGAAAAAAGACAGCATCTTCAACAAATGGTGCTGGTTTAGCTGGAAGTCTACAAGTAGAAAAATGCAAATAGATCCATACTTATCACCCCGCACAAAACTAAAGTCCAAGTGGATCAAAGACCTCAACATAAAACTAGACACACTAAACCACTTAGAAGAAAAAGTGGGGAAGACCCTTGCACTCATTGGCACAGGAGACAACTTCCTGAACAGAACACAAACAGCACAGGCTCTAAGAGCAACAATTAATAAATGGGACTTCATGAAACTGAAAAGCTTCTGTAAAGCAAAGGATACTGTCCTCAGAACAAAACGACAGTCTACAGATTGGGAAAAGATCTTCACCAACCCTGCATCTGACAGAGGGCTAATATCCAGTATATATAAAGAACTAAAGAAGTTAAACAGCAAAAAATCAAGTAATCCAATTTAAAAATTGGGTACAGAGCTAAACAGAGAATTCTCTGAAGAGGAATATCAAATGGCAGAGAAACACTTAAAGAAATGGTCAATCTCGTTAGCCATCAGGGAAATGCAAATCAAAACAACCCTAAGATTTCACCTTACACCCATCAGAATGGCTAAGATCAAAAACTCAAGAGACAACACATGCTGGAGAGGTTGTGGAGAAAGGGGAACCCTCCTCCACTGCTGGTGGGAATGTAAACTTGTACAACCACTCTGGAAAGCAATCTGGCGCTTTCTCAGACAACTAGGAATAGCGCTTCCTCAAGATCCAGCTATACCACTCCTAGGCATATATCCAAAAGATTCTCAAGTACACAATAAGGACATTTGCTCAACCATGTTTGTAGCAGCCTTATTTGTAATAGCCAGAAGCTGGAAACAGCCCAGATGCCCCTCAGTGGAGGAATGGATGCACGAATTGTGGTATATCTACACAATGGAACATTACTCAGCAATAAAAAACAAGGAAATCATGAAATTGCAGGTAAATGGTGGGATCTGGAAAAGATCATCCTGAGTGAGCTATCCCAGCAGCAGAGGGATGCACATGGTATATACTCACTCATATAGACATATAATATAGGATAAACCTACTAAAATCTGTATACCTAAACAAACTAATCAAGAGGGAGGACTCTTGCTAAAATGCTCAATTCCTACTCAGAAAGGCAAAGAGGCTGGACATCAGAAGAAGAAGAAAAGAGGGAATAAGTCAGGAGCCTGACACAGAGGACCTCTGAAAAGCTCTGCCCTCCAGACTTTCAATGTAGATACTGAGACTTATGGGCAACCTTTGGGCAGAGTGCAGGGAATCTTAGGAAAGAAATGGGAAACAGTAAGATCTGGAGAGGACAGGAACTCCATAAGGAGAGCAACAGAACCAAAAAATCTGAGTACAGGGGTCTTTCCTGAGACTGCTATTCCAACCAAGGACCATGCATGGAGATAACCTAAGACCCCTGCATAGATGTAGCCCACGGCAGTTCAGTATCCAAGTGGGTTCCACTGTAATAGGAACAGGGACTGTCTCTGACATGAAATGATTGGCCTGCTCTTTAATTATCTCCCCCTGAGGGGTAAGCAGCATTACCAGGCCACAGAAGAGGACAAGGCAGACACTCCTGATGAGACTTAATTGACTAGGATCAGAAGGAAGGAAAAGAAGTCCTCCCCTATCAGTGGACTTGGGGAAGGGCATGCATGCAGAGGGTGGAGGAAGGGAGGGATTGGGATGGGAGGGGGGAGAAAACCACGGGGGGGGGAATAAAGGAGGTGAGTAAAGTGTAATTAATAAAGAAAAATAAAATAAAAAATTAAAAAAAACATTTCTATTGAACCCCATGTCACCTTATCATATTCATGACCAACATCATTAGCAGGCATGTGCTGCACAATTCCTGGGAAAACTGATGGTGACTTTGTAATCCCAGGCAACTCCTTTGGCAACATACTGGACTCAAGATTAACCCTTCTGCCATGTTCAGTCTCCTGCTCTTCCCAGCTCCGTGCCTCAGTCAGGAGATCTGGAGCAGGGTGGGTCAGCAAGAGCTAGAAATTTGGCTCTTGGTTACCAGGTGTGAACTCTTTTGTTCTCCCTTTACCAGTTGGGGAGCTATTTAGGAAGCTATTTGCTTCCCAGGTGCTTCCATCTTTACCTGCAAACTCTGCACAGCCAACCCTGCAATCCTTTCCAAAATGAGAGAATTGAGTGACACTTCTGATTTTTCTATTCCATCCACTTTTTGTTTCTGAAACCCTTCTGTTGCTTTAGTGAATAAAAATTCCAAATTGGGGCTGGAGAGATGGCTCAGAAGTTAAGAGCACTGTCTGCTCTTCCAAAGGTCCTGAGTTCAATTCCCGGCAACCACATGGTGGCTCACAACCATCTGTAGTAAAATCTGATGCCCTCTGCTGTCCTGAGGAACACATGCAGGCAGAACACTGAATAAATAATAAATAAATCTTAAAAAAATAATAAAATGTATTTAAAAAATTTCCAAATTGTTCAATTTTGCCAATAAAGACTCAAGAGCCAGATTATGTACTGAAAACTTGCTAGCTCAGAGGCAGAAAAAACACCCAGTTGACTTTCCTACTCAGCTCATGTCCCAAAGGAAAAAGCCAAATGGCCAAAAGCTAAAGGCCCAAGGTCAAAAGCTTGCTACCTCTTCCAACAAGTTCAACTCCCAGCACCCATATCAGGTGACTCACAACCTCCTCTAACTTCAGCTCCATGGAATCTTACACTTTCTTCTGGTCTCCAGGGGCACTTAGAGACACCTGCATGCACACGCACTTAAAAATGAAGTAAAAAAAAGATGCACCATTTATGGGTCTGATGACTCAGCATTTAAGTGCATGTTTGGGTTTGTTTCTCATTGCTATGATAAAACACAGACCAGAACCAAATTAGGAGATTAAAGGGCTTATTTTTCTTACACTTCCTGTCTTAATTAATGTTTCTGTTGCTGGATAAAACATTATGACCAAAAAGCAAGTTATGAGGGGCAAAGGGTTTATTTGGATTTCACTTCAGTATCACTGTTCATCATCAAAGGAAAATTGGGGCAGGAACTCAAAACAAAGCAGGTAAATGGAGGCAGGAGCTGGTGCAGGAGTCCATGTAGGAGAGCACCTTTCATGGCTGCATTCTTATGAAACCCTGGACCAGTAGCCCAGGGATGGCCCTAGCCACAATGGGATGGGCCCTCCCCCATCAACCACTAAATAAGAAAATGCCTTATAGGCTTGCTACAACCAATCTTATGGAGGCAATATTCTTTCTTTTCTTTTTTTGTGTTTGTTTTGTGTGCTTGCTTTTTATTTTGTTTTTTCAAGTTAAGGTTTCTTCTTGTAGCTTGACTGTCCTAGACCTTTCTCTGTAAACCAGGCTGACCTCGAACTCAAAGGTCTGTCTACCTTTGCTTTCTGGGATTAAAGGCATGCACTAACACTGCCCAGCTGGACACATTTTCTTATTTAAGGTTCCATCCTCCCAGATGACTTTGGCTTGTGTCAAGTTGGCATAAAACTATCCAGCACACTTCCCAATCACATTCCATCACTGAGAAAAGCCGGGGTAGCAGCTCAAAAAAAGGAACTTGGGGGCAGGAATTGAAGCAGAATCACAGAGGAAATGGCGTTTTCTGGCTTATTCAGCTTACTTTCTTAAACAATGCAGAGCCAGCTCCAAGGGGTGACACAGTGGGCTGTTCCCTCTCTCCCACATTAATCAAGAAAATATTGATGAAGACAATTCCTCAGTTGAGGTTCTAGCTTCACAGATAACTCTACTTTGTGTCACATTGTTAAAAACTAACCAGCATTGAGTGCTTGCAGCTTTCCCAGAAGATCTGAACTCAGTTCTCAGCAATTTACTCCTATCACTCAGTTGTGGGTACTTCAAGCTGCTGATGAATGTTCTCTCTAGGTTCATTTGCATGCAATTGAATGGAATTTTAAATAGTGGATTATTTTTATTGGCACAGCCATATCCTCTGGATATGTCAAAAGTCATGAAGAAGCCAGTACAGCTGTTTGACAGAGTTCCAGAAAAGCTGAACCGAATGCTGCAATTGCTGTCATTCTGTCTGTGGATTTTGGTCTCTGCAAGTCGCATTCCTCAGGATGGTCTGTATTATGATTTATTGTATGTCTTTTTCTGAGAACATTATGCCTGAGTCTTTTGGGGAAAATTCTAAAAATTAACTTCATCAGGCCCTATTTGGAAGTCTTAGGCCCTGGAAATCAGTAAGAAATGATAAACACATAGGTAGATGAGGTCATTACTTCAGGAATCTTTTTAGGGTATCTGACCTTGAACAAACTCAAACAGTATAATTGGTATAAGGTAAACAGAGAAAACTGATAAACTCTGACTGGCCAGGGGACTAGGTTACAGATTCAAGGCCTCTTTTTATAATACACTTAGAGCTCTCTGAAAACGTAGTGTAAAGATGGGGAGTTATAAAGGGTCCACCTCTGGAGAACTAGAACACAGTGAATAAGATAGATTAACAAAAATTAACTTTCCTACTTTATAGTGTAGATGAGAAACAATATAGTAAAGGAGTTATGTATCAGTATTTTCTATTTGTAAAAGGAACTTTTACTCACCTGTTTCAATTGTTGTCTGAGAGGCCTCCATCTACTAACCTAGGTCTAGTCCTGGAAGCTTCTATCCTCTGTACAATCTAACCTAGGCCTTTTTCAGCCTCTGAGACTTGTATGACCTTGCTCCCAGGCAACACCAAACAGGAGCATTTCTACTTTAGCATATAGACCTTCAACCACTAATTGAAGCTTGACAATACACATACAATCTTTAGTCTGACCATTCTGGCTATAGGTGAAGCGTTTTTATCCAGCACCTCAATGGGCTGCCATTCTGTAAATTTGTTTAACCCTTTGTGGGTTTTTCTCATCTGGAACTACCTCTTTTGGTGTTATTGTAAGTTCAAAATTGGATTTCTCTGAAGGTTCCCTATTTTGATTCCAGGCTACAGAGGAAGAGGATCCAGGCAGTCCTGATGAGACTTGGTAAGCCATGGGCAGATGACAAGAGAACTTCCTCTTTCAGGGGACAAGAGGAAAGGGATGGGGAGAAGAGAAAGAGAGGGTGGGATTGGGAGGAGTGAGGCAGGGAGCTTCAATCAGAATATAAAAAGAATAAACTGTAAAAATAAAAATTTAAAAATAAAAAAATATGGTTACCCACAACAACAACAAAAATGATTCCTCCAACCTCCATTCTATGATCTTTAATTAGCATCTAACTTCTCAGTCTCTTCTTTCTTCAAGGCTGTCTTATTCTGATCTCTCTCAAAGAAGATATACAAAACTATAACCATCATTGAAAAAATTATGTGTGTGCTAACAGAAACAAACTCAAACGGAATCCACAAGCACTGTGTCACTGTGTCACTTCCTCCACTGTCAACAGAAAACAATCTTCAACTTCAAAACCTCTCCTTAAAAACTTGACTTTCTCAGACCCAGCTTCCCTTCTAGACCTTACCGGTTCAGATGCATGAGGCTTCTCAGTCTGTTTCTGGCTCCTGCTTCTAGGGAGAGGCTTTTCTGCCCGCCTCACTAGATCCTGACACCTCCCTCATTCTGGGAAGTTATTGAGTCCACAAGTCTTTGCTCTCTGGCCTGCATGACTCAGGGTTAGTGAAAAATAGAGACAATCTCCCCTGGCAGTAATCAATGAGAATTGGTTGATAATTGGTTGGGAAAATTCTCCCCAGTGTTCCAGATATAGTTTAGAAGAATAGCAATTGTGATTATGTGCCTCAGAGAAGGTCACCTCACCCCCCTGACTTTTACTCAATCCTGTAATGCCAAGGCATGTGCCCCCGCTTGCTCTGATGGAAACCCCCAGCTTACAGTCTTTCCCTTTAAAAAAAAACCCTGCTCACTCAGGGCTTGAGGTCCCACTTCTCTACTGCTGTGTCAGTGAGACTTGGGTCCCAAGTTTGATCGCTCTTGTAATTAAGCTCTCTTGCTCTTGCATCGAGTCATCTCCTGGTAGTCTCTGAGGGTCCTGTGATCCTGGCATAACATTTGGTTCACTCACTGGGAACTCTCAGGACCTCTAGGACTCCCCACCCTGAGAGCTTAGTCCCACGGGTAAATGTTTTGTGTTGTCTCTCTGTCTTAAGTTTTTTGTTATATGGTTTTGATTAAATTTCAGTCAAGGGGCAGAGCACAGCTTGGGAAAGACATTCTCAGGCGGCCATCTGCCCGAGGGGGCACCAGAAACATCTCTCCCTCTCATCAGTAATCAGTTTACCCCTCAAGAACTTCTGTGGCAGGGATTCAGGATCAGTTTTTGACTCTCTGACACTTCTGTGGCAAGAAAGCCGGAGTGGAGTCAGTTTTAACCCCTCCAGAATTTCTGTGGCAAGGAAGCTGGAGTGGAGATCAGTTTTAGCCTCCCTGAAACGTCTGTGGCAGAGAAGTCTGGGAAAAGCCAGGTTTTTTGTTTCACTTTGTCTCTGTGTGTGATTAATTGTCTCTTGCTTGGTGTTGTGCCAGCAGTCACTGCTTCATTTCTGTGATTAATTGTTTGTGGTCTCATGTTTGCCTGAAAGTGCTTGCTTCTATTTCTGTTTGAAGCCACGGTTCTTTTCGCTTCTGTGATTTCAGTTTAGTCCCATGATATTACCCTGGGTACAGGCTGTGATTTATTGTCTTTAGTTTCGCTTTTGCCTGAGACAGCTGGCTCCTTTTTTTGTGTGACTTGCTGTTTGTTGAAATTGTCCTCTTCACTTCTTTGCATTCTCCTGAATTCTTCTGGCAAAAAGACTGATGATATGGGACAGAATACTTCCAAACCCCATGACTTGGTTCTGATTCATTTTAGGGAAATTAAGACTCTAGCTCACGGTCTTTCAGTTGATTTGAGGAAAGGAAAAATAATGACTTTTTACAGCTCAGAATGGCCCACCTTCAATGTGAGCTGGCTGCCAGAAGGAACTTTCCACCTTCCCACGGTCCCTATGGTGGGAAATAAATTTTTTCAGAAAGCATGTGGGCACCCAGACCAAGTGCCCTATATTGTAGTTTGAAAGGATCTAATGATTCATCCACCTCCATGGATTAAGCCCTTTCTGACCCCCACTAACAATCCTCCTTCAACAGGCTCTCCAAAACCAGAGGCCACTATTCTGGCTCCCTACCACCACCACCACCCTTTACTCTGTTTTGCAGGATGGGACTCCCATAAAAATAATTTTTCCACCCCCTCCATATAGACCTCCTCTCACTCCTCAGCTGGCTCCTGCCCCTTTAGCCATGTTGGAACCACCATCTGACCAGGCACCAAGGACCCAGAACCACCAGGAAGCCTCTCCCTCTGGGAAACCAGAAGCAAATTCTACAGTCCTTCCCTTACGGGCCATGGGATTGCCCATCAATATCATCATTACTGGCCTTTTGCCACATCACAGGTTTATAACTGGAGAACTCAGAATGCCAAGTTCTCTGACAATTCTAGGGATTTTATTGATCTCTTTGAAACCATTCTTTTTACCCACCAGCCCACCTGGGATAATTGTCAGCAGTTTTTAAAAGTTTTGTCTGTCACAGAGGAGAGCGGATGTACTATTCAGAAGAGCACAACAATGTTCCAGACACTGCAGGAGTCCCAATTACTTTCCCTACAAGAGGCGCAATTGGGATTACAACACAGTTGCAGGTAAGGAACATCTCCTAGCCTACCTCGAGGTTCTATTGGCAGGTCTCAAGGCGATGACAAGATGGCCCATTAATTTGGCCAAGGTGTATGATGTCAGACAGGGAATAGACTTTCCCTGAAAGGATTAATAAAGCCTTCCACAGGTATATACATACAGATCTGGAGAAGCCTGGACATACAGGTGCGGTTGCTTTGGCTTCCATTAATCAGTCTACTCCAGACATAAAAAAGAAATTGCAGAGAAGAGAAAGAATAGGACGCTGCAAGATTTAGTTGAGGTAGCTGAGAGAATGTACAATAACAGGGACAGTTCTGAGGAAAAGCAGTTAAAGACAAGAAGGGCCTTGAACAAGGAGCTGGCAAAGATCCTACTGGCCAACAATGTTCCAAACCCTGGAGAAAGAAAGCACCAACTTCAGCGAATAGCCAATGACAAATGACCCAAAGGATGACACAGTCCACCACTGGGTAAGAACAAATATGCACATTGCAAGAAGGAAGGTCCCTGGTTTAGAGAATGCCGCAAGAGGGGACCCAGGTCCCAGACTAAGGTCCTGGAGTCCAAGAAACCATAAGTATGATTGGAGCAAATTGGAGATTGCATTGTGCATATAGGCTCCAAAGTTCAGGACAGATAGAGAAAATAAGTAAAACATTAAAAGAGACCTTAACTAAATTGACCTTGAATCTGGCACTGACTGAGTGATGCTCCTCCCCTTTGCCCTTTTTAAGGTTAGGAATTCCCCTTACCAGCTAGGGTTAACTCCCTTTGAGTTTATATGTGGCATGCCAGCCCCTGTAGTACCCAACCTTAAGACTGATACTATTGCTGAAGTGGATAAAACAGGTTTTGAGAAATGTTTAAGGCTTCTGTGCAAGCAGGCAGCTCTTAAAGGGGCAACAGCAGCTTCTCAGGTTAAAAAAAAAAAAATTAAAAAGCTGCAAGCCTCTATGGTCATAAAAATTGAATTCAACAGGTAGCAAAATGTTCCTCCCTTGAAATTACAGCTAAAGGGAGTAAAAATAAGTTTTATAGTTTTGTCTGTTTGTTTTGAATATGTAAGTTTACGATGTTCTATATATCTTGATATCTGATTATTGATTATTAAATGTATTAAGACTTTACATAATTTCTGTCCTGTCTTAGAAACCAGGTTTATAAAAATAATGAAGTTTGAAACTCTGTTTATATAAAATATTAAAACTGCACCTCCATGTGTTTGTATGCAAGAACTTTTCTTGCTGGCAGCCAAAGTTTATAAATACAAAATAATACACTTGTATTGACTTTAAAAGGACTGAATTATTTGCATTGATGAAATTTGCTTTTGACTTTTAGAATTATGGTTATACTTTATGACTTCATTTCTAAAAAGGGTACTGTATTTTGATCTTGCAAAAACAGGTTTTAAAAAAAAATAATGTTTAAGGCTATAGAACATTTTAAAGTTTATCAGGCATTTTGGATAATGACCTTGGCAGTCTTAACAAGGAACTTGGAACAGTTTCTCACTCCTTTGGGGGAAGACAAAAGACTTTGGTGTTTATCTTGTTAATTTTACCAAATGAAGCCAAGCCATGCTATTTGAACCAACTAAGAAAACTGCAGTTTTTATAATGTGTCATGTCAGAATGATAAAATAATGAAAAGGGTTCTGATGAAAAATTTTATATGGTCTGAAAATCAAGAAAATATCTGGTTAAATCAAAAGAACAAAGCTGGAGAAAGCCTAACCTGAAGGTATATAGAATGTTACAGAGGGTATAAACTATTTGCTTTGGGTTTTTTTGTTTGTTTGTTTTTTGGTTTTGTTTTTGTTTTTATCTGCAAGCATGATTTGAGAAAGAACTGTAAGATATGTTGCTCTTCATTTAAAAGGCTGATGTTTCTTTAATACAAAATGTTTTTTATGTTCTTTATTGTGGCTCCATGTTAGCCCAGGGTTATATAGGGTTATATTCAAGTCATTGTTAATTATTATAAAAATATATGCCTGGTTGCCAGTTCCTATATAAATGATTTAATGCTGTTTCTTTCTAGCTGATAGGTTTGAAATGGCCAGAATTGTCCATCTCTGCTAAGTTGCCAGCTGTGTTTAGTTCTCCGTTTAGTGCTAAACGAAACTTTTGTCCTTTATGCTTTTTTGCTTTTCAGTCTTAATGCAATATGATAGGATGAGAAAGATTTGCTGCCCCTTCTATGTATTGTATCTGATTGAAAGTTTTGCTTTGATGTTAGTTCAGAAAGATATTTGAAGTTATGCTAATGACTGCCGTTAGTTATAAGAGTGAACCTTATCTAGTCTTTTATGTTTTTAAAGTTAAGCCTAGGATGGGTAATTATGAAGTTTGCCTATGTAGATCTACTTGAAATAAATATGGTTCTAAAACATTTATCTAAGGAATATGCCAGAATTAGAGATTATGACATTTTGTTTTATAGGATGCAATTTAAAATAGATAATTAAAAGAAAGATAAAAAAATAATTTATATATGCTGGCCCTCAAGCTTGTCAGAGATCTGATGAATATGGCATTTTAACAGGTGTAAGCTTATTATGAAAGAGTCCCAAAATCCTGGCAGTAGCTCCCCCAAGATCTCCAAGAAGATTTGGGCATAATGTGACTCTGGATTATGGTATGCTAACCACTGGGTAAGACTGCCCCAACTGGCCCACAGCTAGGGCCCAGCCTAAACTGTGGACAAAGCTGTGGACACCTGGAGAGTCATGTTTCACGTTGCTAAGGGCAAGGTTGAGGTCATTCTCTCATCTCTTTCTCCTCAGAAACAGTCTCTCATCTTCTGTGCCTGGTCTCTGGACTGCCCTGCTCATAATGCCACAAGACCACAGGAGCCAGGGACAGCTGCCTAGGGTGATAGACTGACTAGTTGTCACTGTCATTTTGATTGGTACATGGATTGGTATATATTTATCCTTCTCAGGTCTCTGATCACACTGATGGCTAAGCTAAGCTAATGGTAGTTTTGCAGCTAAAGAGCAGATAATTAGGCCCACTGTTAGTTCATTGGATAATTTATTAATTAATTAAAATTACCAGGTACTAGGTCTTCTATTTAAAAATGCAAACAGGTTTGCCTTTCCTCTGGGCTTCATGTTAATTATCTGTTTTATGATGAATAGCTGGGTAAAAAAAAAAATACAAAATTTATATAAAATTTAAGGATATAAAACTTAAATTATAAGAATTTAAAAATTGTTATTTAAGAATCTGGAAAATGTTTTAGAGTTAAGAAATAAATTAAAGAATCTAAATAAATATTTTAAGAAAATATTTCAGATTTCTCTCCCCTTCTCTGCTATTGATATGCTTATATTGTTATAAAATTTCAGAAGTTCAGCATTATAATATTGATTAATAGGAAACACTGACTGCTTATTATCCAGTCACAATCTTGAGATTTTAATTTTCTCTTGGTTGTCTTCTGGAAATAGACTTAAAGATGCATCTCATCATGCTAAGAACATCTGTCCAAAATGTATATTTGACCCAAAAAGCCAGAGCTTTTATTATGGTATTTTTAATATCTGCCATTTGTGAGGTAGACTTTGATATAGGATTTAGAAATATTTTAAATTTATTTCTGCTAGTTGCTTTGTTAAGGAAAGTCCAAGCATCCAGAGTTCAGTACTAAAGCCATTAATGTACTTCTGCCTAATTTTCCAGTGTATAAAAAATGGCATGATGGCTGATTAACCAACAGCTGTACCCACAATTAAAATGTTAAAGTTTCAGACCATGGACACACTTAAATTGTTACCCATTCCATTGGATGCAGTTTTACCTGTTATTCACAGAATGTTGTTGATATATTACTTTTCTGAGTCTTTTTTCGCAAACTAAAAATTTATATGAGTTTCAGGAAATCAAAAAGTCATAAGACCCGAATCTGACATAGCACAAACAGACCCCAGATGAGTTATTTCCTTGATTTTGGGAGTTCTCACTTTCCCCATTTATTAGACAAATTTTAACTTCTGTTTCTAGTTTGAATTCATCTCAGCAGTTTTTCACCTGGTTGAGACTGCAAGTTGAGATCTGAACTTGCTGGAAGCTGACATGATTGCTCACTGCCTCCTCAGATGGATCAACTAACCAGATGTTTCTGAGGACTGCCCCATTGCCCAGCCTTTGGCTGGCATTTCAGCCTTCCTAGCCCCAGATGGCAATGGTCCTATTGTTAGAATTTAATCAATTTCAGAAGAAGAGACCACCGGCCCAAAATCCCACCTACAGGCTGAAATGCTAAGTCAAAGGTGGCTCCCTAACATTAGCTATTGTCTTGTGGACCTGCTTAACTGGAGTAGAAACTAGTATTGCAATATTGGATGTACAAACAGCTCAAAGGCAGAATCTTTTGCTTTTGGTCATTTCTAGACCAGGCTTGCTTAACAAGTTGTTAGGATATATTAACAAAGACTTGGGACTATGCAATTGATGGTAATGAGAACCCAGTTCCGCCAGCTTGAAGCTGACCATGGACTGTAAGAGCCCAAAATTGGCCTCTTTAGGTACAAGGAAAGGGGGAAATGAAGAGTTTAAGTTAGCCTGGGTACTCCATTTTGAAATAAGGAGCCATCTTGACTGGGAGCTGAACTCAGGTACCAGGAAATATCACAGAATGTACACCTGGCAGAAAATAGTTAGCTCTCCTAGCAATGGCCTCCAGGAAATATCACAGAACAAATGTTTAGTGAAAAAAGAGACAATCTCCCCTGGCAGCAATCAATGAGAATCAGTTGAGAATCAGTTGGGAAAATTCTCCCCAATGTTCCAGATACAGTTTAGAAGAATAGCAATTGTGATTATATGCCTTAGGCAATTGTGATTTTGTGCCTTAGAAAAGGTCACCTCGCCCCTCTGACTTTTACCCCAATCCTGTAACGCAAAGGCATATAGCCCCCCTGCTTGCTGTGATGGAAACCCCCTGCTTACAATCTTTTTCTTTAAAAACCCTACTCACTCAGGGCCCGGGGTCCCACTTCTCTACCGCTGTGTCAGTGAGACTTGGGTCCCAAGTTTGATCGCTCTTGTAATAAAGCTCTCTTGCATTGAGTCATCTCCTTCCTGGTGGTCTCTGAGGATCCGTGATCCTAGCATATGAAGACCAAGCCGCCTATTGGCTACATATGTTGTTGGTATAATGTTCTTTTAAAATGTATACACCTTACCCTTGTTAATTCAAATGCTGATTTCCCCACCCCCAACTCTCTGATTTCAATCTCGATATTGCATTATGATACTCATTATAAGCATCCTGTCTCAACTCTTGTGTAAACAGGACAAAATAAAGCAACTAGATACAATGTTGTGCAATGGGAGGAGCCAGAGGACAGGAAAGAGGGGAGGAGCTAGAGAGCAGGAAAGGAGTGGGAGGAGAAGGGGAGAGGAGAGTGAGGAGAGCAGAGCTGGAGGAGAGATCTTGAAGGATGTGGAGCATGAGCCAGACCTAAGATTTCACAAAAAGCAAGTATAATATGGGAAATCTAAATGTTAGGAAACTGAGGGCTTGGAGGTTTAGGAGGGGGTAAATATTGCCCAGCATTGTGTTCTAAATTAACTAAAAACCCAGCCTCTGTGTGGTGATTTGGTTATACAGCTGCTGAGGATTAACAGCAGCATTACTAGAAAATAAACAAATAGTAAATATTAGTAACTTCCTACAACAAATGGCACCCAACTAATCTAAGTATCCACACCCTTTAAATCATACTTTATCACAATTTGGTGGGGGGAATAAGCTCCCAGTGATGCAAACCAAACTTAAAATCTAAAAACTCCCAGGTTAATTACTGTCTCTTTAAGAGAGACTCTTAAACAGGCCTTGGAGCAAAGGGCAGCCAACTGTGGGCAGACCTCAGACTTAACATAACAAAACTAGCTGCCACTACAGTCTAACAGGATGGAAGAAACAATAAAACAGATTTCTTGGAGCTTGGCTGATAATCTATTCTATGGTTTTAAGACTGAAATAAAGGAAAGTCTAGAAATTATAACTATGCTTACATTCGTAGTCCTCAATTTAACTTTAATCATTGCATTAGCCTTTTATGTCTTCTCGAAGGCAAAGGCTTTAGAACAATATAAAAGAAAAAATGAAGGTTGGAAACAGGACATAAAACAAGAAATACAAAAACATGCAGAACGCAATCAACAACAGGAAGGTAGGGCAGAGGTTTTAGAAAAGATACTGGAACAGCACAGAGAACAACTAGAACAATCTAAAGAAAAAATTAAAAGTTGGAAGAGAGGCATAAAACAAGAGATTATTGAACAAAACAAACAACAGGGAGATAGGTGTGAAATGTGGGTGCAGACCTTAAGAGAAGAGTTTAGAATACTAAGTAAAGAAAATGCTCAGGCAGAGGCAAAAGACAAAAATAAAGAAAGCCAACCAAAGGTGGTTAGAAAACAAACGTTGGCTTATCCAGTCACTATACAGCAGAGACCAGCAGATGATGATCATCCACTGAATTATCACGAAGCTGAATGGTGCCCTGAGGAAGTGCTAGATCTGAGGAAATTTAAGGAAAATGTTACTAATTTTGGAATGCATTCACCATTTGTAAAACAAATGCTGACTTCCTGGTCAATCAAAAGTAGAGTAATCCCCAAGGACTGGGAAGATATGGCAAAGGCAATATTAGAACCTGGGCCTTTCATGGTGGAGAGAAGAAGCTAGAGAGATAGCACACAAAAATAGAGCCAGAGGTGTTGGTGTTTCTAAGGATCAGCTGCTTGGTGATGGCCAATACGCTGACACAGAGATACAAGCTGTATATAACGAAGAAACCTTAGCATTATGTCACTTAGCAGCCTTAAATGCTTGGGACAAGGTTGAGGAATCAGGAAAAAGGCTTGAGCCATTCTCCCAGGTCATACAAGGTCCAGGTAAAACATTTACTAACTTTTTGCAAAGATTGACTTCAGCTGTGGATAGAAGTATATCAGATCCACTAGTTAGAAAAGCACTAATAGAATCTTTAGCTTTTGAAAATGCTAATACTGAATGCAAAGAGGCAATAAGGCCATTAAGAGCAAGATCTGCTCCAACAGACAAATGGATTAGAAATACGATTGACATCAGACCTCATTCACCCAATTTGACCTTGATAGGAGAAGCTACCCCAAAAGACCTTGGGAAATGTTATAATTGTGATGGGCGAGATTACTACAGAAGAAATTACCAGGAAAACCAAAATAATTCAAGAAGGGAGCCTGTGCTTCCTAGAATATGCAGAAGATGTGGCAAGGGTCGTCACTGGCCTAGTGAATGTAGAGCAGTCCCAGATAGATGGGGTAATCCTTTATCAAAAAATGCCCAAGGGGGCCTCTTGCAGGCCCCAGAACAGGACAGGGATACTCCTCCACAAGAAAATTAAACACTACTGCTCTGGGAATAAACATTAAAAACTTGGACAGCGAGGCCAAGCAGATACTATAGATAAATCAAAAAGCCAGGAGGAAACAAAAAACAAATATATTGGCAAACCTCTATAAATGATCAAAGGCCAAAGTTCAAGATAATTTTAAATAATATTGAAACTGAAGGCATGGTAGATACTGGGGCTGATGTCACAATTATTACTTCTAAATCCTGGCCCCCAAATTGGCCACTTCAGGAGGTGGATATTCAATTCCAAGGAGTTGGGACTTTATCTAAAGTGAAACAAAGTGTTGGATGGCTAAAATGTACAGGACCAGAAGGTCAGATAGGAAAACTAAGACTATATGTGGCTGAGATAGCCATAAACTTATGGGGAAGAGATCTGTTACAACAATGGAAGACCCAGATTAACATGCCCCCACGTTCTGAGACAAGCCAAAAAACAAGTAACACTCCTGATAAAGAAGCTAAAAGTATTAAAAAATGTCATCAAAAACAGTTTCAGACTGTCCAGGCTGTCCATAAACAAAATACAGCAGAGGCCGTCTTTTCAACTGCCTGTTGGGAAAGTCAATTGAATAATAAAATTCCCACAGCCTTACCACTAAGGTGTTGGCAAACCAACCTATTTGGATTGAACAATGGTCTATGAGTAAAGAAAAATTACTGGCACTAGAACAGCTAGTCCTGGAACAGCTGGATGCTCAACATACAGAGGAGGAATTCTCCGGTATTTGTCATCAAAAAGAAATCTGAAAAATGGAGTCATGTTAACAGATCTAAGAGCAATTAACAAAATTATTCAACCAATGGGATCGTTACAATCTGGAATCCTATTGCCTTCCTTGTAAAGAATGGCCTATTATAGTGATTGCTTTAAAGGATTGCTTTTTCACAATTCCTTTACATGAACAGGATAGGGAAAGATTTGCTTTCTCAGTAACCACTTTGAATAGAAGCTGTCCAATAAAGAGATATCACTGGAGGGTCTTACCACAAGGGATGTTAAACTTTGTGCCAGTATTTTGTACAACAACCATTGGAGATAATTCGTAAGCACTTTCCTCAACTCATAATTTACTACTATATGGATGATATCTTATTAGCTGATTCAGATACAAAAACATTAGAAAATATTTTTGATGAAATAAATAGAACTTTGCCTTGTTGGGGATTAGAGATTGCTCCCGAAAAAAAAATACAAAGAGGAGATTTTGTTAATTACCTAGAATATAAAATAGGTCTACAGAAAATCCAACCACAAAAAGTACAAATTAGAAAAAAACAGTTAAGAACTCTTAATGATTTTCAAAAATTGCTGGGAGATATTAACTGGCTACGGCCTAACCTTGGTTTAGCTACTCAAGAGCTAAGTAACTTATTTCAAACCTTACAGGGTGATAAGGACTTAAATAGTCCAAGAACATTATCAGATGAAGCTGAAAAGGAATTGGCTCTGGTAGAAAGGAAATTACAAGATGCATGTATAGACCATATTGATCCAAAAAGGGCCTGTATTTTGGTTATTTTGCCCTCCACTCATTCTCCCATAGGAATTCTTATGCAGAGGGAGGAGTGTATTTTAGAATGGATATTTTTGGCACACGAACAAAATAAAAAACTAAAAACCTATATAGAAAAGGTTTCTGAATTGATCCTAAAAGGAAAAATGAGACTTCGTCAACTGGCTGGAATAGATCCAGCTGAAATTGTGGTGCCCTTTACCAATGCTGAGATTATGTCCTTATGGGCAGACAACGAATATTGGCAAAGAGCTTGTTGTGAATTTTTGGGAGAAATCAACAACAGATACCCAAAAAGCAAGCAACTTGAGTTTATAAAAAGAACCAATTGGATTCTCCCTCATATAGTAAAAGGAACTCCAATTTCTGGTGCTCCCACATTTTATATGGGTGCCAATAAATAAAAAAGGGCAGGTTATAAGTCAGAAAATCTGAGTAAAGTGGTGGAGAGTCCTTATGATGCAGTTCAAAAATCAGAATTATATGCAATTCTCTTGGTGTTATCAGATTTTCAGAAATCTCTTTTTTTATTTTATTATTTTTTTTATCAGTTACATTTTATTAACTCTGTATCCCAGCCGTGTCCCGATCCCTCATTCCCTCCCAGTCCCTCCCTCCCTCCCTCATCTCCACCGTGCCCCTTTCCAAGTCCACTGATAGGGGGGGACCTCCTCCCCATTCATCTGATCCTGTTTTATCAGGTATCTTCAGGACTGGCTACAAAGCCCTCCTCTGTGGCCTAACAGGACTGCTCCTCCCTTCAGGGGTGGGGAGACCAAAGAGCCAGTCATTGAGTTCCTGTTAGAAATAGTCCCTGTTCCCCTCACTTTGGGAAACCAATTGGTTACTGAGCTACCACAGGCTACATCTGAGTGGAGGTTCTAGGTTATATCCATACATGGTCCTTGGTTGAATGTCAGTCTCAGAAAAGACCCTGTGCCCAGATATATTTGGTCCTTATGGAGCTCCTATCCTTTCCCCATCAGACTAACTCCCCTTCTTTCTTATGATTCCCTGTACTCTGCCAAAGGTTTGGTCATGAATCTTTGCTTTGAAAACACTGCTAGTTAGAGTCTTTCAGATGCGCTCAGTAGACTCCTGTCATACGTTCAATGCACATCCCATCTGTCTTTCTAAATGAGGATTGATCATCTTACCCCATGTCTGCTCAATTGATTATCTTTTTTAGGTGTATAGATTTCGTTATGTTTATCATATCTTATAGGTCTATATAAGTGAGTATATCCCATGTTTGTCTTTCTCCTTCTGGGATATTACACTCAGAATGTTCTTTTCTAGATCCCACCATTTGCCTGCAAATTTCATGATTTCCTCCTTTTTGATTGCTGAGTAGTATTCCATTGTGTAAGAATCTCTTAATATAGTCACTGACTCTCAGTATGCAGAAAGAGTTGTTCTGCATATAGAAACTGCTGATCTAATTCAGGATAAATCAGACTTAACTTCACTGTTCCTTCAATTACAACAAGTAATCAGAAATAGAAATAATCCATTGTATATAACACATGTCAGATCTCATACAAGTTTACCAGGTCCTCTAGTAATAGGCAATGATGAAATTGATCAACTATTGATAGGAAGCCTGTTAGAGGCCTCAGAATTTCATAAAAAAACACCATGTTAACAGCAAAGGTTTAAAAAGAGAGTTTTCTATCACTTGGCAACAAGCCAAAGAAATTGTGAGAAAATGTTCTTTATACAGCCAAACTCCACTACCTCCAGGAAGTAACCCTAAAGGTAACCAAAGAAATGAAATTTGGCAAATGGACGTGCTTTATTTTACAGAGTTTGGTAAACTGAAATATGTGCACCATACTATAGACACATATTCAGGGTTTCAGTGAGCAACAGCCTTAAGCTCTGAAAAGGCTGATTCAGTTATTACCCATTTATTAGAAGTGATGGCAATTATGGGCATACCTAAACAAATTAAGACTGATAATGCTACAGCGTATGTCTCTAATAAAATGGAAGGATTTTTTACATATTGCAAGATAAAGCATGTAACAGGTATACCTCACAATCCTACTGGTCAAGCAGTCATTGAAAGATTCAATCGTACTTTAAGGGACATGCTTAACAAACAGAGAGGGGTATCAAAGACCCCCAGAGATAGATTACATAATGCTTTGTTGACCTTAAATTTCTTTTTTTTTTTTTTTTTTTTTTTATTTAACTTTTTTTTTTTATCAGTTACATTTTATTAACTCTGTATCCCAGCCGTGTCCCGATCCCTCATTCCCTCCCAGTCCCTCCCTCCCTCCCTCCCTCATCTCCACCGTGCCCCTTTCCAAGTCCACTGATGGGGGGGACCTCCTCCCCATTCATCTGATCCTGTTTTATCAGGTATCTTCAGGACTGGCTGCAAAGCCCTCCTCTGTGGCCTAACAGGACTGCTCCTCCCTTCGGGGGTGGGGAGACCAAAGAGCCAGTCATCGAGTTCCTGTTAGAAATAGTCTCTGTTCCCCTCATTTTGGGAAACTAATTGGTTACTGAGCTACCACAGGCTACATCTGAGTGGAGGTTCTAGGTTATATCCATACATGGTCCTTGGTTGAATGTCAGTCTCAGAAAAGACCCTGTGCCTAGATATATTTGGTCCTTGTGGAGCTCCTATCCTTTCCCCATCAGACTAACTCCCCTTCTTTCTTATGATTCCCTGTACTCTGCCAAAGGTTTGGTCATGAGTCTTTGCTTTGAAAACACTGCTAGTTAGAGTCTTTCAGATGCGCTCAGTAGACTCCTGTCATACGTTCAATGCACATCCCATCTGTCTGTAAGATGAGGATTGATCATCTTACCCCATGTCCGCTCAATTGATTATCTTTTTTAGGTGTATAGATTTCATTATGTTTACCATATCTTATAGGTCTATATAAGTGAGTATATCCCATGTTTGTCTTTCTCTTTCTGGGACATTTCACTCAGAATGATCTTTTCTAGATCCCACCATTTGCCTGCAAATTTCATGATTTCCTCCTTTTTGATTGCTGAGTAGTATTCCATTGTATAAAAATACCACAATTTCTGTACCCATTCCACCGTTGATGGACATCTGGGTTGTTTCCAGGTTCTGGCTATTACAAATAGGACCTTAAATTTCTTAAATGTTAATGAACAACAAACAACAGCTGCGGAGAGACACTGGGTTATAGAAAAAACTGCTGAGTTATTTCAACCTATATATTTTCAAAGATACCCTAACTTCACAGTGGAGAGTGGGGAATGTGTTACACTGGGGAAGAAGTTTTGCTTGTGTTCATGCAGGAGAAGAGAAATTATAGGTTCCTTCAAGACTAATAAAAATCAGATATGACAGAGGAAGACCACCGGAAGACCTTAGCCACTCAGAAGAGGAGAGAAATCAAGATCAAACAGAACAGGTAACATAAGTTGATAATCCCTTTACCTGGAAATACCTCTGAAACTGACAGACATAAAACATGTCTCCAGCCAGAACTCCATCAATACTTGGCCAATAATCCTTGGCTATAATATCCTCAAAATGTATTATGCTAACCTTTTAATTTGCATAGATAAAATTGGCTTACAGTTTAGTTTCATCCTGCACATCTCATACATTTATAATTTTAGAACTCCATAATGCTTGTGAGAAGTTATATGTTTGCCGAAAACTGGACACCAGAGATGCTGGATCAAACCTTACAGAATCATTCTTCAGCATGCTGAGACATTGACACATCTGTTCCAGCATTCTGCTTGTTCCTGCCTCAACTGCTTCAATTGCTGTTTTCTCATCAAAGCCTGTTCCCAAAAGAACTTTGAAGAAAGCTACTAATTTTAACTGATCCAGCATTTTAGACTGTTCCAAAAAGGACTTTTATTAAGCCTGAAATTTCTCAACATTCAAATGTTATTGGACCACAAATGTTATTGCTTGCTTAATTAACCATTTTTATTTGGGCCTCATACAGGATTTCTACATGTCCAAAATGTCAGCTAGAAGAAATCTATGAGAACAGCATCCAATTTTCCTTAAAGGAGTTTGGGTATGTTTTTGGTTGTTTGCTATGGCTATGAAATTTTATTATCATGGGGAGATGTTTATTATTAACGGTCTTATTCAAAGTAAAACAAGGAATATACTGGGATATTTTATAGAAATAGAAAAAGGGTAGATTATTGAATCTACTCAACTTAAGGTTTTATTTCTTATTCCCAAATAAGGTTAATTTTAACTCTGGTATAGGATTTTGCATATAGGATATTTGCATTTTAATGCATTGGTATATGCATTAAAGCTTTAGTATATTGATAGAAAGTCAAGATTACTTCCAATGCTTTTAAACTACTATTAAAAGGTGGTTAGGATATTAGGTATGCAACTTAATTGTTAGTTATTCAACTCATAGTCATGTCAGACACTAGTCTAATTTATCACAGGAGTATATCTCATAGGTTTGAGAGATAGATATGATTTTGTATACAAAGCGATTACGTAAAGATAGGTAGCCTTCAAAAATGTCAGAGACATACAGAATATGGCATTTAAAAGTGTCTTTATTATTTTAAAGATTCTTTGACAATGAGACAAGTCATTTCCTGGCAGCACCCCGCCTACCTAAAAAAAGATAATGAGCCTCAAAGAACCTCCATATGGAGATGGCTTCAAATGTGGCAAACAAGCCACTCGGGTAAAGAAAATACCCTCGCTTCACAACAGACAAATTCTGCCTAAAATGGGCAAGCTTAAATGCAGGACAAGTCGACGGCGGAACTCTGCCAACACAGGGTAAGCAAGTCCTAAATAGTTCCTGCTTCATGTATATGTCTGTCAAATATTCTGAGCCAGAAGGCTGAAGATGATGCTCCAACGTTATAGAGCGTTATGGGTGACTGTTCAGCAGCAAACTGTCTCTGTCAATTTTTATTTTTTGGAAGCTGCTAACATGCACTTCCTGTTTACTCTCATAACTAATTTTATTCCTTCTCAAGTCTGATGGGGTTGAAGGCCAAATAGTTACAGTACCACATTTAAGCTTAAGTTGTTTAGAAGTTGAGAAATCTTTTCATATAGGTAATACCAATAAGGATAAAAGTTAAATTAGGTATAAAACTTTAAACTTGTCAAGATAGATAGGATAATCAGACACTTTCTCCTAAGATACCCCCACCATGTGCTAAATACACATAGACTAGATATTGCACATGTAGATTTTACCTAACAGTTTTCATAATTTTGTAATTATTATTGTATTGAAAGAAAGGAGCCTTTTATTGGACTTAAGGGGGTAAATGTTGGTATAATGTTCTTTTAAAATGTATACACCTTACCCTTGTTAATTCAAATGCTGATTTCCCCACCCCCAACTCTCTGGTTCCAATCTGGATATTGCATTGTGATACTCATTATAAGCATCCTGTCTCAACTCTTGTGTAAACAGGACAAAATAAAGCAACTAGATACAATGTTATGCAATGGGAGGAGCCAGAGGACAGGAAAGAGGGGAGGAGCTAGAGAGCAGGAAAGGAGTGGGAGGAGAAGGGGAGAGGAGAATGAGGAGAGCAGAGCTGGAGGAGAGATCTTGGAGGATGTGGAGCATGAGCCAGACCAAAGATTTCACAAAAAGCAAGTGTAATGTGGGAAATCTAAATGTTAGGAAACTGAGGGCTTGGAGGTTTAGGAGGGAGTAAATATTGCCCAGCATTTTGTTCTAGGTTAACTAAAATCCAGTCTCTGTGTGGTGATTTGGTTATGTAAGACCTGGGGTCTCACAGCTCAGGAGTTCAATCGCGCCCTTCCCAGAAACTCCCCCAGACCAAGACTCATTGCAAAAGCAAGAGGTTTATTAACCATTGTACAACGGGGTCACCCCTGCCGGTCAGCAAAGAGTGGCACCGGGAGACAAGGGCTTCAGGTTTTTAAAAGAAAAATTGCGGGAAATTAGAAGTTGCAGTTTTGGCAACTTAGGATTGGATGAGGAAGCTATAAAGTAAGATAATTCGTTAGTCTTGGGTGCTCAAGCTTGGCCAGTCCTGCCAAGTGTGGATGCAGCTGCAGTTGAAGGTGGGGGTGGTTAGCTCATCCTTGAAGATTAGGGTTGGCTTTTGGCTGGAGGTCAGGAGCTACTCAGAAGAAGGATTGAGGCCGTCTGGGTTCATTGCTAAGAAACACTATCTTGAAGACAAGGGTCTGGTCGTTCTTTTTGCTGAGTGAAGGTCATTGCTTGCTTGCTTTTTTTTCTATCTGTCCTCATAGATAGGGTCACATTCCTCCATTCTCTGGAAAGGTACTGCAAAACCTGCACTCCCGGTGCAGGGTCCATACCGCTCCCTCCCCCAAAGTGACTCACAGACCGAGGTTCCATGCAAAAGCAAGAGGCAGTTTATTCCGATCGCGATGGGGGTCGTCCCTTCAAAGCAGGAGACAACCCCGAGCATACAAAGCACAGAGTTTTTATTTCAGGCCTTTACATTGATTAGTTAGCAGAAAAGATAGCAGTTATGCGGTTGGCAGCTGTGGCGGGGAGCTCATAGCTCCAAGGACAGTCCTCCCCTCTTCTCCCATCTCTCAGTTCTGTAGCAGGCCGCTTACAGCTTCAAGGACAGTCCTCCCCTAAATTGCCTGACTTGCTCTTTCTTTTTAGCTGGCCCTTATTCAAGGTCCAGTTGTTTTTCTTTCTAATTTGGGATGGTCCCATTTCTCAGTACTAGGAGGCTTTAGCTTAACCTGGACCTAAAACTCAAAACTATAGGCTTTAGAAGATAAATAGGTTACAAAGTTAGTCTGACCCTTTCAGTTATACAGCTGCTGAGGATTAATAGCAGCATTACTAGAAGATAAACAAATAGTAAATATTAGTAACTTCTTACAACAATATGTGCAGGGGTCCTAGGTCCAGATCATGCATGCTCTTTAGTTTATGTCTCAGTCTCTGAAAGTCCCCATGGGACTGGGTGAGTTGTCTCTTTTGGTCTTCTGGTGAGGTTCCTGTTTCCTCCAGATCCCTTCCATCTTTCCCTCAACACTTCCAAAGGACCCCTGGAGCTCTGCCCCATGCTTAGCTGCAAGTCCCAGCATCTGTCCTGATCTTCTGCTGGCTGGAGCCTCCCAGCCAACAGTCACGTTAGGCTCCTGTCTGAAAGCTTAACAGAGCATCATTATTAGTGTCAGGGGCTGGCTCTCTACCATGGGGTGAGTCTCAGGTTGGGCCAATTATTGGTTGTATTTTCTCTAAGTCTTTGCTCCCTCAATATCCCTGCACTTCCTGTAGGTAGGGTGATTTTTGGATCACAGGTTTTGTCAGTGGGTTGTTGTTCCCCTCCTTCCACTAGTTCTGCCTGGCTAGGAGGTGGTCACTTCAGTCTTCAACATCCCCCCTCCAATTAGGAGTCTCAGCTAGAGTCACACCCATATCCTCCTAAGATCTGCCATGTCACAGGCCTCCAGCTTGACAGAGATGTCCTCCCTCAGTTTCCCTTCTTGTTCCCAGCCCTCTCCTCCCACCTGCATTCTCCCCACATCTGATCTCCACCCTTGTTTCCTTCCCCAATCCATCTCCTGCTCAGTTTCCTCTCTTCATCCCTTTTGCTGTCTTTTTTATTTCCTCTTCTGAGTGACATCCTGGCACCATCCCTTGGGCCCTCCTTGCTAGCATCTTTGGATTTGTGGTTTGTAGTATGGTTATCCTGTACTATAGGTCTAATATACTTATAAGTGAGTACATATCATGAGCTCCTTTCTGGGCCTGGGTTACCTCACTTAGGATGATCATTTCTAGTTCCATTCATGTGCCTCCAAATTTCATGCTTTCTTTGTTTTTAATAGCTGAGTAATCTTCCATTGTGTAAATGTACCACAATTTCTGTATCCATTCTTTGGTTGAGGGACATCTAGGTTGTTTCCAGGTTCTGGCTATTATGAATAAAGCCATTATGATCATAGTTGAACAAATGTCCTTGTTGTATGGTGGAGCACCTTTTGGGTATATGTCAAGGAGTAGTATAGCTGGGTCATGGGGTAGAGCTATTCCCAATTTTCTGAGAGAGCACCAGACTTATTTCCAGAGAAGCTGTACAAGTTTACACTCCCACCAGCAGTGTAGGAGGATCCCCTTTCTCTGCATCCTTAGTAGTATGTGTTGTCACTTGAATTTTCGATCTTAGCCATTCTGACTGGTGTAAGTTGGAATCTTTTATTTATTTATTTATTATTTTTATATTAATTACAGTTTGTTTACTTTGTATCCCAGCTGTAGCCCCCTCCCTCATTCCCTTCCAATCCCACCCTCCCTCATTTTCTTCCTGCCCCTCTCTAAGTCCACTGATGGGGGGAGGTCCCTTCCATCTGCTCCTAGCCTATCAGGTCTCTTCAGGGCTGGCTACAATGTCCTCTTCTGTGGCCTAGCAAGGCTGCTCCTCCCTTGGGGGTGGGGGAGGGAAGTCAAAGAGCCAGCCATTGAGTTCATGTGTGAGGCAGTCCCTGTTCCCCTAACTAGGGAACCCACTTGGATACTGAGCTGTAATGGGCTATATCTGGGGTAAGTTGGACTCTCAGAGTCATTTTGATTTGCATTTTTCTGATGGCTAAGGACACTGAGCATTTCTTTAAGTGCTTTTCAGCCATTTGAGATTCCTCTATTGTGAAGTCTCAGTTTAGCTCTTTATCCCATTTTTAGATAGATTTTTTGATTTGTTGATGCTTAATTTCTTTTGTATATTTTAGATATCAGCCCTGATATTTTAGATATCAGCCCTGTCTGATGTAGGGTTAGTTAAGATCTTTTACCAATCTGTAGGCTGCCATTTTGTTCTACTGACAGTGTAATTTAACTTACAAAAGCTTCTCAGTTTCATGAGATCCTATTTTTTAATTGTTGATCTCAGAGCCTAGGGTGTTTGCATCCTGTTCAGGAAGTTGTCTCCTAGACCAATGAGTTCCAGACTTTTCCCCACTTTGTCTTCTAATAGGTTTAGAGTCTCTGGTTTTATATCAAGGTCTTTGATCCACTTGGACTTGAATTTTGTGCAGGGTGATAAATACAGGTCTGTTTTCATTTTTCTACATGCAGACATCCTGTGAGACCAGCACCATTTGTTGAAGATGCTGTCTTTTTTCCATTGTATGATTTTGGCTTCTTTGTCAAAATTCAAGTGCCAGTAGGAGTGTGGCTTTATTTCTGGGTCTTCATTTTGGTTCCAATGATCAACCTGTCTGTTTCTATGCCAACACCATGCAATTTTTATTACTACTGCTATGTAGTATAGATTGAGGTCAGAAATATTGATTCCACCAGAAGATCTTTTATTATATGGCTATCCTTTTATTTTTTTTTTTTTACTGTATTTATTTATGTATATATTTATTGTATTGTTTTGTTTTTGTTATCCTTTTATTGTTTTGGCTATCCTTGGTCTTTTATTTTTCCATATGAAGTTAATAGCTGCTCTCTCTAGGTCTGTAAAGAATTGTGTTGGAGTTTTGATGGGAATAGCATTGATTCTGTAGATGGCTTTTGGCAGGATGGCCATTTTTACTATGTTATTCCTCCTGATCTATGAACATGGGAGATCTTTCATCTTCTAAAATCTTTTTTAATTTCTTTCTTCAAAGACTTGAAGTTCTTGTCATACAGGTCTTTCACTTGCTTGGTTAGAGTTACACCAAGATATTTTATAATATTGGTTGATATTTTGAAGGGCGTTGTTTCCCTAATTTCTTAGCCCTTTTGTTGCTTGTGTGAAGGAGGGCTACTGACTTTTTGGAGTTAATTTTGTATCCAGACACTTTGCTGAAGGTGTTTATCAGCCATAGGAGCTCTCTGGTAGAAACTTGGGGATCACTTATGTATACTGTCATATACTGTCATCTGTGGATAGCAATACTTTGACTTCTCTTCCAATTTCTTTCTTCTTGATCTCCTTTACTTGTCTTATTTCTCTAGCTAGAACTTCAAGAACTATACTGAAGATATAAAGTGAGAGTGGGCAGTCTTGTCTTGTCCCTGATTTTAGCGGGAACTCTTTAAGTTTCTCTCCATTTACATTGATGTTGGGTATTGGCTTGCTGTATGTTGCCTTTATTGTGTTTATGTATGTGCCTCAAGAAACCCTGATCTCTCCAAGACTTTAAACATGAAGGGGTATTGGATTTTGTCAAAGGCCTTTTCAGCATCTAATGAGATGATCATGTGGGTTTTTTTTTCTTTCAGTTTGTTTATATGATGGATTGCATTGATGGATTTTCGTATCAATCATCTCTGCATTCCTGGGATGAAGCCTACTTGATCATGGTGGATGATACTTTTGATATGTTCCTGGATTTGCAAGTATTGTATTGAGTATTTTTGCATCAGTGTTCATAAGGGAGATTGGGAAATTCTCTTTGTTGGGTCTTTGTTTAAGTATCAGGGTGACTGTGGACTCATAAAATTAGTTTGGCAATGTTCCTTCTATTTCTATGTTGTGGAACAGTTTAGGGAATATTGGTATTAGCTCCTCTTTGAAAGTCTGGTAGAATTCTGTGATAAAACCATCTGGCCCAGGGATCTTTTTGGTAGGGAGGCTTTTGATGACTGCTTCTATTTCCTTGGGGGTTATAAGTTTATTTGTATTGTTAACCTGATCTTGATTTAACTTTGGTAAGTGTTATCTATAAAAAAAAAATCATCCATTTCATTTATGTTTTCCAATTTTGTGCTGTACAGGTTTTTACAGTACAACTTAATGATTCTTTGGATCTCCTCGGTGTCTGTTGTTCTATCCCCCTTTTCATTTCTGATTTTCTTAATTTGGATACTCTTCCTCTGTATTTTAGTTAGTTTGGCTAAGGGTTTGTCTATTTTGTTGATTTTCTAAAAAAAAAAAAAAAAAAAAAAAACAACAACAACAACCAAAAACAAAACAGCTCTTGGTTTTGCTGATTCTCTGTATTGTTCTCTTTGTTTCTAGGTTATCGATTTCAGCCCTGAGTTTGATTATTTCCTGCCATCAACTCCCCTTACGTGTGTCTACTTCCTTTTTTCCAAGGGCTTTCAGGTGAAGTGTTAAGTTACTAGTATGATATCTCCCCAGTTTTTTCATGAAGGCACTTAGCCCTATGAACTTTCCTCTTAGCATTGCTTTCATTGTGTCCCATTACTTTGGGAATATGTGCCTTCATTTTCATTGAATTGTAAAAAGTCATTAATTTCTTTCTTTATTTCCTCCCTCACCCACTGGTCATTAAGTAGAGAGTTATTCAGTTTCCATGAGTTTGTAGGCATTCTATTGTTGAAGTCGAACTTTAATCCGGGGTGGTCTGATAGAATACAAGGTGTTTTTTCAATTTTCTTGTATTTGTTGAGGCTTGCTTTGTGTCTGAGTATGTGATCATTTTTGGAGAAGGTTCCATGAGGTGCTGAGAATAAGATATATTCTTTTGTGCTTGTGTGGAATGTTCTGTCAATATCTGTTGGGTCCAATTCATTCATAATGTTGGTTAGTTTCGTTATTTCTCTGCTTGTTTTCCATCTCAATGATCTGCCCATTGGTGAGAGAGGTGTGTTGAAGTCTCCTACCATTAATGTGTGGGGTTCAATGTATGGTTTAAACTTTAGTAACGTTTCTTTTTCAATGTGGGTGCCCTTGCATTTGGGATCTATGTGTTCACAATTGAGATGTCATCTTGGTCGGTTTTTCCTTTGATGATTATGAAGTGCCCTTCCCCATCTCTTTTGATTAACTTTGGTTGAGTGTCTATTTTATTAGATATTAGGATAGCTACTCCAGCTTGTTTCTTTTGTCATCTTGCTTGGAAAACCTTTTTCCAGTCTTTTATTGCTGAGGTGTGCTTCTTGTATGTAACAGAATGATGGGTCCTCTTTAGGCATTCAACCCATTAGCCTGTGTCTTTTTATTGCGGAGTTGAGGCCATTGACGTTGAGAGAGATTAGTGGCCAGTAGTTGTTAATTCCTCTTATTTTGATATTGGTGGTGGTAGTGTCTGTGCTTCCTTTCTTGGTTTTGTGGCTGGGGGATTATTGTTTCCTATGCTTTGTTGGGTGTGGTCAGCCTCCTTGGGTTGGAGTTTTCCTTCTGGTATCTTCTGTAGGACTTGGTGTGTGGCTAGGTACTAATTAATACTATCTCCATCTATGGTGATAGAAATTTTTGCTGCATATAGTATAGTAGTCTGGGTTGACATCTGTGCTCTCTTAGTGTCTGCAGGAAATCTGACCAGGCCATTCTGGCTTTCACAGTCTCTGTTGAGAAGTCGGATGTAATTCTGATAGGTTTGCCTTAATATGTGACTCAGCCTTTTTCCCTTGTGGCTTTTAATAATCTTTCTTTGTTCTGTACATTTAGTGTTTTGGTTATTATGTGACGGGAGGATTTTCTCTTCTGCTCCCATCTATTTGGTGTTCTGTAAGCTTCTTGTATGTTTATAGGCATTGCTTTCTTTAGGTTGGAGAAGTTTTCTATGATTTTGTTGAAAATATTTTCTGGGCCTTGGAGTTTGGAGTCGTCTTCTTCCATTCCTATTATTCTTAGGTCTGGGCTTTTCATATTGTCCCGGATTTCTTGGATGTTTTGTGCCAGGAACTTTTTTGATTTAACATTTTCTTTTACTGATGTATTGTTTTCTTCAATCGTATCTTCTACATCTGAGATTCTTCCATCTCTTATAGTCTGTTATTAATGCTTGTGTCTGTAGTTTCTGTTCTCTTCCCTAGGTTTTCCATCTCCAGGATTGCCTCAGATTGTGTTTTCTTTATTGCTTCTATTTCCAATTTTAGGTCCTGAACAGTTTTATTCATTTGCTTTTCCTTTTTGATTGTATTTTCTTGTATTTTAAGGGATTTACTCAGTTCCCTCACCTTTTTGATTGTATTTTCCTGTGTTTCTTTAAGGAATTTTTCCAATTCCTTTACCTGTTTAGTTGTATATTTCTGCAGTTCTTTAAGATATTTATTTTCTTCTTTAAAGGCCTCTATCATTTTCATAACCTCAGATTTAAGATTGTTTTCTTGTGCTTCCAGTGTGAAGGATCCTCAGGGCTTGCTGTGGTGGGATAGCTGGCTTTTGGTGGGATCCTATGGCCCTGGGTTTTGTTGCTGATGTTCTTGGGCTGACTCCTAGCTATTTGGTTGACTGTTATTAGCAGGCTTGGCAGTCTCTGATGATAACAGGTCTCTGGCGTTGTATATAGAACTCATGGTCCCAGGTGGCCTCAGTCCTCTGGTTTTCCTGCTGCTCTCTGATCTGTGCTGGTCTCCAGGGCTGCTGCTCCCTGATCTGTGGTGATAAGGGCCTGCAAATTGGGGTGGGTCCCGGGAAAATTGGACCTAAGCTTTTCTTAACCTAAAACTTGCTCTGTACCAGGCTGGCCTTGAACTCAGATTTATTTGTCTCAGTTTCCTGGATTAAGGGTGTGTTTATATTCCAGCCGGATCACACAGACCTAAAAGATCTTTAGATGTGATCTCTTGCCAAAGCAACAAAGTTCTGAATTAAAATTCCTCTATTACTTCCCCCTTTCTGTTTAAGTTTTAAAAAAAGTGCACAGTTTAATTTTTATAATAAACACAGTTATCAATCCCATAAATTTAACAATCCAGGTGTCCTTATGACAATCCACTTAGCCACTGATGTGATGATCCTTCATAATTGTAGTCCTGATCATCTGCTCTTTAGCAACAGTCTGTTTCAACATCATGGTTTTCTAGTCTGCAAGTCTGGTGAACTACCTGTCCCTCTTCAGCTGGCTTGTTAAGCTGTCTGCATGGAGGGAGATCTGTTTTCTGCATTGTCTGTATTGCTGTCTTTCTGTATCTCTTCCTTGAGTCCTGCTTTTCACTTAGAAGCTTCTCTTATTCAGATTGGCTTTTTATCAATTTTAATGCAACCCCTAGTCTTCCATCACCTATGGAAATATAGGCAAAACCTCTTCTCCAGTGTAACATATTCCCTGAGTTCCATTCTGATGTTAAAACATGTTTAAAGTATATAGTATAAAGTGTACTGATCTAACTCAGTAGCTTTTCCTTACCCACCCAGTGTCTTTCAGCCAATCTTATTCCCCCTTTTCGTTAATCAAGGTACAACTAGACCTTCATGAACTCACACATAAACTAGGCATTTAGGCACTCTTGTTCCATTCCCAGCTCCATGCCAGTGAGCTGGGCTCCATTCCAGGAAGCCAGGCTTCTTAACCATTATCAATGGGCTCTCTATCTTGATTCTTAATTTTATTAGGTACACATAGGTTCACAATTAAGCATTTCCTGTTCTCTTGGTTCCTCCATCTCTTGTCTATCACACCTTTGTAGTATCATAGCTACTTTTTTCTTGTTTATTTGTTCAACCTTTTTTGAGAGGAAAAATATAAAGATTTCAAGTGACAATAGAGAGGGGCTTACTCCATTGTTCATAATTGCAATGAGTACTGCAATGGCTTTTTCAAGTAATGTTGCTATCCCCTCACCTCCTGTTCTTGTTCTCAAATATATGAGCCATTCTCATTCAAACCACATATATCTCTTAGGTCTAGGGGACACTTCCCTAACTCCTGTCTTTTCAAGTTGTTTGAGGTATTATCCCAAAAGAGGTCCTTTTACCATGGGCCTTTTACCATCAATAAGCCCTTTATTTTATACATCTCTTGCCAAAAGTTTGAATTAAAAGGAGCTTGAATCCATATAGGACTAGGGTCAGGGACTTTTGTTTCTAGAGACAGAAATTCTCAGCAGGCACGGTGGAGTGGCAGCAGGTGGGAATAGGCTAGCCCACGGCGGGACAGCCAGCACAAGACCCACATGCCTCTCTACTTGGGCCTGCAGTAACCATCAGAGGGAGGAATCTGAACAGCCATCCCATGCTACCAGCTTCCTAGAATTTGGCCACGAGCTTCCAGGTAGATCCGGTGCCATGCTCATGGCCACCCCAGATCCAGGGACAGGAGTGGTCACTGTGTGAAGTACAGGACCTGTACTGAGAGATACTGCCTGGTCAGAGCCTCCATAGAGCAGTTACTGTGAATGGCTTAAGATGATCTCAGCTTCCAGGAGACCCTTGGGATTGTGTGGCATCTAACAATGACCTGCCATGTGGGAGACTGTATTCAGCAAAGAAATTCTGTTGTTTTGTTTTTTTGAGACAAGGTTTCTCTGTGTTGCCCTGGTATCCTAGAACTCATGTTAGACCAGGCTGGCCTCAAACTCAGATCCACCTGCCTCTGCCTCCTGAGTGCTGAGATTAAAGGCATGCAGCACCACCACCCAGCTCAGCAAGAGTCATGGTATCCCTGACCTTCTCCACCTTGACCACCATGATCAATCTTTCTGTCATTTAAAACTAAAACTATTTCCAGTACTCATGAACTGAAAGAAGGAGGATCATTCCTAGGTGTGTAGTAAATCTGAGGCCAAACTGGGATTCAGGAAACCTGTCGCAAAGGACCACATGAGATAGCTCAGTGGGTGAAGGTGCATACCTCCTTTCTGACAAGTTCCCTGCTGTTCACATGCTGGAGATAAATGGCTCTTGCAAGTTGTCCTCTGGCCTCCACATGCACATATGTGTGATGCATGAGCAAAGACACACATGTACTTGCACATATACACAAATTTAAATTTTTTGTTTTAATTCTGGAGAAGCACATTCATAGAGAGCCCAATGAATGATGGCAACTGTTCCAAATCACCCTCCAAAGAGCCACTCACCACTGCCACCCTCTGGAGAATCATTTTTCCAAGGCATGTGAGAAAATGGGGCTCAGCACTGCGTAACTCATAACTGCGCTTCTTTTTCCGTCTGTCTCCCCTTCTAGACACCAGAGTGAGACTTCTGAGTCTCATCACATAGCCACAATTGCCTCTGACTAACAAATCTGCCTGCTTTAGCCTCCCAAGTGTTAAAATTAAAGGCAGTTACTGCCACACTCTGCTTTTATAGTGAGACTTTAAAAAGTTTTAGTGAGTAATTGCAGCACTAAGAATGAGGAGAGAGAATTCTAAGTTCAAGGCTAGCCTGGAATAATCAGTTCATTCAGAGCTAGCCTCAGCTAGAGCACTTGAAAGATCTTTGTGTAGAGAAGGTCTTGCTTTTGTGGCTGGGCTTTACATGCCAGCCAGAACAGAGTCAGAAATGTTTCTGGGATGTATGTTTATGATTTTGCAGTACTACAGCAAGCTGTCTTCCAAACAGGGTGCTTCTCTGGCTCTCCCTGCCAAGTCCAACCACTGAAACAGTTTGGCATAGAAATATGCCCAAGGCACTGGCCCCATGTGGCACAGGACAATCCTGAGCAGAACAACCATGTTCTCCAGAAAACCTCATGGGGCTGTGTTGTGGTATATTAGACTCTAGATGGGCTTCCCCACCCAAGGTAACTCCCAAATATACCAGACAGGGGCCTCTGGGATTTATAAAACTTTTAAAGCATAGTAACTGGGCAGGTATCAACCCTCTAAGCTATTTTGCTGTTTCCCAGCTACATACCCCATGTTAGCTGGTTTAATCATTCCTATCTATGTAGCTTCTGTTCTATCAGGCCAGCCCTCATGGCCACATGTTCATGGTCCATACTGCCCCATGGCATCTTCCATCTCTGAGTTTTCTTCTCCTGTTGCTAGATCTTCTCCTTCCTCTCTCTCCTCTTTGTGGTCCCCAATTGACCCCAGCACTTAAGCCCCACCTATTTCTCTTCTGCCCAGTTACAGGCTTCTTGCTATTTTATTAACCAATTAACTTTAAATTAGATAGACCAAAGTTTAAACAACAAAGACTGTGTACAGGAGAATGTGGTCCTCTGGGTGGCAACCAGCTCTTGGAAGACAGTAATTAGCATTAGAATACATAGGAACAGACCAACCCCCAACATGGCTACTTACAAAAGATCTTCACAGCTGTACTGTGGACTGTTGGCATTTCTTCTTAGAAGGGAGGTTGGGAGTATCATTGGACCCTCACTTTATTAGTACCCAGCCACCTCTATCAAAGAGTATGTGATTCTACCATAAATGAATGTGGCCTTGTGGTATTGAGGGGCTAAAGTGAATGTGTAAGTCAAGAGAAAGTCTTCCCAGTGATCCCAAGTCTTTCTCAGCATGAGGTCTTAAGTAGAAAAACCATGTTCTGGGTTGACACACTTGAGTTAAGAGGAGAGTTATCCAGAGCTGAACTACAGAAGCCAAAAAGCAGGTTAGAGACATCCCCAGAACTACAGACATTGATGGATTAGGTCTTTGTTTTTATTTTGGCAAGTGTAATGTTGCAGGAAATTTGATCATACTGTGAACCCCGAGATTGTGTTGTTTACTTTAAAAAACTGTTTCTAAGAGCTTTCTGCTTCAACAGGATTAAATAAAGCCAACAGTAAGTGAAGAGGTGGCAACCACTTGACAGGGAGTGAAGATAAGAAGTTGGGAGGATGAAAAGACACACAGGAAGGAGATTGCAGGGACACTGAGTTTGTGGAAGGAACATTCTTTTTCCTTCTGGAACATCAGCTGTGGAGGAAGGTCAACTGGGTGCTTTCTCTGCCTCTCTGGGCTAGCAGGCTTTCACCCCAGCATCTGGCTCCTGAGTCTCTACTGGTATAATCAAACTGATATTTTGTTAAAAACAACAGGTGTTGCTGCCTATATGCTGGGTTTTACAGCATCAGTGGTACTTCCATCAGTTGTGCTAAGGTCTCAGACCCTGTTCCAGCTCCTCAGGGTAAACTTGGTGGAATGGAACTTTGTTTTGTCATAGGAAGGGACATTATTTGTTATAAGGAAGGGATGGACATTGTTTATCCCAAGCCACCCCTAGGGATGTCAGGCCTGATCTGATGGGTAAAAACAGAGAGCCCCATTTGGGCCTCCTTAGCAGATCTGGCCTATTCAAGATGGAGACTTAGAAAAATGGGGGTGTGTTTTGTGTCCACAACTGAATTCAGTGTTCCCGTCTAACTCTAATATCAAATTGTTGGTGCTAATATTGGAAACATTACAAGGCCAACATACCTCTGGCCTACCTGTCCACCCAGGCCAGTCCCTGTCATCAGAAAGCTAAGAAACAACCACTGTGCAAGCCTGTGTCCTGGTGGCCTTTCTAGGAGACTTGGGAATTCTGTTCAAAAGGCACAACCAGTAACAATACTCCTCATCCCTAGTCCCTGCCCAGATCCCTATCAAGCCCATTTTTGGTGAGTGCAAATCACTAGGCTATAGAGGGGTTTGGGATGCTCCCCTCTAACCCATCTCCCGGAGCCTTTAAAGCAGCGAGTCTCATCCTGTACATCTCATTTGACTCCCTGTAGGGGTCAAATGATTCTTTCACATGGGTCATATATGAGATATATGATATATACAATTTATACAATTCACAACAGTAGCAAAATTACAGTTATGAAGTAGCAATGAAAATAATTTTATGGTTGGGGGTCATTGCAACATGAGGAACTCTATTACAGGGTCACAGCATTAGGAAGATTGAGAACCAATGCTTTTTTTGTATGTGTGTGGGGGAGACAGGGTTTCTCTGTGTAACCCTGGTGTTGGTATAATGTTCTTGTGGAATGTACATTCTTGTTCATTCACATGAACAAGATTTCTCTACCCCACTATCTGGCTTCGATCCAGACATTGCATTGTGATGTTTACTCTAAGCATCACCTGTCTCAAGTTTGTGTAAACATGTCACCATTTGTTCTCTGTATTTTCAATAAAACAACCAGCCAATGCTGAGCAATGGAGAGAATATGCTGGGACATCCTGGTCCAGAGGAGAGGAGAAAAGTAAAGTGGGAGGAGAGAAGAGAAAGGAGAGAGGCGAGGGAGAGGGGGAGGACCTGGAAACATCAGGTGAAATGAACCAGACCTAAGCTATGACTAAAAAGCAGGTATAATGTGGAAAATCTGAATGGGAAGAAGCTATGCAGGTTTGGAGGTTTAGGATGAAGTCATTATTGCCCAGCATTGTGCTCTAGGTTATTTAAATAAACCCTAGACTCTGTGTGGTGATTTGAGTATACAGCTGGTTTAGGAATAACCACTGCTTAACTAATTTAACTAAAGATAAATCAATATTAAATATTAATAATCATCAACATCCTGGCTATCCTGGAACTCACTCTGTAGACCAAGCTGACCTCAAACTCAGAGATCTGCCTGCCTCTGCCCTTATTGCTGGGTTAAAGGCATTTACTGCTATCACCTAGCTAAATCCCATAAATACTTTTTCATTCTCTCTCTCTCCATATTTGTGTGTGCATGTGTGTATAATGAATATATATTCATTATATAAATTCTGTTAAGTGCTGTTCTTCTAGAGCACCCTAATACAGTAATTCTACTAACCCTCCTTCATGTTGGGATTACAGACATAAGGCACAACATCAAGTCTTTATTTTTTGACTTGAGAGAGAGACAGGATCTCACTAACTATGCAATGAGAGCTGTATTACACAACAGCTACCTCTCCCCTGTATGGGTCTGCCCTAGTCTTCTGCATAGGTTATGGTTGTTAGTTTGGCGTTTTGTGAGACTCCCAACAGTGGAAGTCTCAAGACAAAATCCTCAAGACAAAATCCCAATAGTCTCTGACTATTTCCTGTCCTCTTGGGACACCTTTTCTCCTGTTGTGTTGCCTCATCCAGGCTCAGAACGAGGGTTTGTGCCTAGTCTTATTGTATATTGTTATACAGTGGATATTCCTGGATGGCTTGCTCTTCTCTGAAGGGGAGTGGAGAAAGAGAGCTAGGAAGAGGGGAGGTAGGGTAGAAGAAAATAGGAGGAATAGAGAAAAGGAAACTCTGGTTGGGATGTATTGAAAACAAAAACTTAAAAAAAAAAAAGAAAGAAAGAAAATGGCCCTTTTAAAAAAAAAGTGCTTTGTTTTGCTTTTTCATTTTACGTGTGGATGTGTGCACATGAGTACAGGTCACCATGGGCCACAAAGGCCAGTGCCATTGGTTCCTCAGGGCTGTGTTACGGCTGCTAGCCACTGCAGTTGCTGGCAGCTAACCTCAAACTCTTTGGAGGAACAGTGTGTACATCCAGTCAGAGCCGCTTCTCAAGCCCCAGCACCCAAACAGGCAGCAGAACACACCAAGGACAGATCTCACTAGGCTCTACCTCAGGAGGTTCTCTTCAGGGAGGAGTGATAACTTCAGCTACCTGGGAGGAGCCTAAGGCCTGGACATGCTTCCAGTGGCTACTTCCTCCAGGACCTCCCAGATTCCACGCCTAGATCTGAATCAAAGGCTGGTTTAGGAGAGACCCAGGGTGCAACTGGTTTTCTGACACCACGTACTGCCCAGGCCAATCCTCACTGCTTCCTCAGACAGCTGTGTGAGGGCCTGTGCAGACAAATGATCAAAGTAGGCAGATAGGGAAGCAATCAGTGAGCTGGGGAGAAAACAGAAGGCTAGGGTGATCACTCCAGTGGGGAGGTAACCTCCAGGCAGGGCTGGGCTACAGTGTGCTAACCTCCCTAATCTCAAAGTCACGTCTCCTCCTCAAAAATAATACACAATTACTGGGTGACCAGGGTGTTAGTAGAGCTTTTTAATGACTCTTGTGAGTGGTTACAGCAAAAGAAGGCCTCCTCCTGGCACACCTAGCTGAGTTCCTGCCACTGAACCAAGGCCAGGAAGGTACGTATTTCCATAGGCTGCAGGGTGACTGAGGTAGGGTCCAACTTGGAGGCATCAGGGTAGGAGATGGGACCTGGTGATTGGCAGAAGAGAACAGAGGCCTGAACACAACCACACACTCTTACCTCACAACTCTGCCCCAGAACCTCACACCCAGTACCTTTAAACCCCTTCCTTATATCCAAACACCAAACCCTCCCCAGCTCCTAATCACTGTTCTCAGATCCCCAAAGGTAACACACACCATCCACAATCCTCGGGACAAAATCCCATGCCCCACACTCCAGCTGCACTGCTGCTCTTCTGGACCACAGCGCGTTCTTAGCGCCCTGTCCTCAAACTACCCCATTCTAGCCAGCATTCCTCACGCTCCACTCTCAGCTACCAGCCCCAGGTCTTCACCAGTATTCGTTATCCACTTGAGCCGGGAAGCCTTGGACAGGGGCTGGTTGGCTGCCAGTGTGGTCTCCTTCAGGTGTGTGATGGTGAAGGCCTGGAACAGGTTCTGCAGGGAACAGATGGATCTAGTTGATCCACCAAGCTCAGGTCTTGCCTGCCTCTATCCTGTCTTTCTCAGCTCAGCCCCTCCTCACCTTCAAGTTCAAGGTTACAGGGGCACTCAGGTTTCGACCTGAGTCTTCTCTCACAGTGAACTGGTGCTCCAAGCGCAGCAGCAGCGTCTTTGGGCCCCAGCGGGCCAGCGTGAGCAGATGCACCTGCGGAGGGAGGTCCTGGCGGAGTCCGGAGAACTGCAGAAAAGAAGGGTTAAGTCCAGGGGATGGTCAGAGCCTGGCTGGCAGTCAGCGCTGACATGCAGGAAATGAAGCTTGACCCTGAATGGGAAGGGGCACTGAGCTGAGACTCAGGACTGAAGCCTCTAGCTTACAACAGGGTGGAGCTCCTGAAGGGGAAATGCTTACACTGAGGAGGAACTCACTCCTGAAAAGAGGGGCTCAGTTGGCACCATTCCAGGTCTCCCTTTCTGCCAGCCTCGCTGTCCCTCACCTGCATTCTTGGTGCTGCGTGGGGGTGATACAGTCGGCCACCACCCTGAGCCAGCACCAACTGAGGGGCCAGGACTTCCTTCTCTGCCAGCAGCCGGTGCCTTGCAGCCGCTTCTCTAACAGAACTCAAAAGCACAAGGTGGTGCCCGCACACCCTCTGCCCGGTTCCTGACTCCATTAGGGGCTCCACCACTCCTCGATCATCATCCACAAACAGCCTTCGGTGCACCTGTGAGGAGCGGCCAGTAAAGAGTGAGGGTCTAGCAAGTGATCCAGCTTAGAAGTTGGCTACAGACTTGCAGGAATTCCAACAGAAACTGAAGAGTAAACAATGGAGACAAAGGTCAGGGGTTGGCAGGGGATCCCAGCAAAGTGAGACCCAACTGACAAACGCCCAAGACAAAGAAAAGTAAGTGCCTCAGAAGAGCACTGTCACAGGACAAGCCAAGGCCAGAATAGGGACTGCGTAAAAGGGAGAATGGAACTTAGAAACATAATTCCCAAACCAGGCATAGTGATGCTGGGATCCTTAATCCCAGCACAAGAAAGGGAGGAAAAGGGAAGAGCGTGGGACCAAGGCCACAGGCAGAGAACAGGTACCAACAACAGCCTGCAAGCTTGGCTAGGTCTGGGTGGGTCCCATGGGAGAACCCAGCTTGGATGGGGCTCCCCTCTCACCATGAGCTCCAATGAGCCATCCTTCAAACTGCTGCCCCCCTGGGAGCGGTCGGTCAGCACGGTCAGCTGCATGTGCCCATCCTACATGTAAGAGGATTGAGAAGGTGGGGCCTGACTGGGAGCCCACCCTGCCCCAGCTATCTGGGAGATGCCTCCTAGTCTGAGGCAGTAGCAGGGCAGGTACCGTGATGTAAATTCGAGTGTTGACAGGATAGTAATTTCCAGCCACTGGTTCAGTCTGATTTAATCTCCAAGTGGGTCGATAATCACGCCTGGGAAGGGTGTGATGTGATCACATTTGGGTCCTGCTTCCTCTTCATCCTCCCACACTCATGTCATCACAGACTCCCCATCATGCCCTTTCCCACCTCCTCCTCAGGATTTCCCTGCCATTGCTGTCAGTGTAGAATTGTTCCTTCGTTTTCATTGGGGTGTCAAAGCGGCTGATGACTTCCTTTCCCCAGTGATCTCTATAGTCAATGGAAAAATTACCTTGTGAGTTCCTCCTAAACACCAGTCCATGTTTGCTCCCCATTACAGAAAAGCTTATGCTCTTACTCTGCTGGGATTGGTCCCACTGTCCACTCCAGTTCCAAATGACGCTGTCCTGGGTACAGGCGAACCACTTGGGAACACCAGGCTGAAAAATTCTGGTGCACCTCTTGCACCAAGGCTGTCTGTGGGCACACAGGATGGTTTGTGTCAGCCAGGTTAAAAATGCCACATTGGCAACCAGGACTGGTGGCACATGCCTTTCATGCTAGCTCTTGGGGAGGCAGAGGCAGGAGGATCTCTGTGAGTTCCAGGCCATCCTGGTCTACAGAGCAAGTCCAGGATAGCCAAGGCTATGCAGAGAAACCCTGTTTAAAAAAAAAAAAAAGTCAACTGACTATGAATCCTCCCCAAAATTTACACTAACACCCATCTCTCAGACTATCTCAATGCGATGTTCTCACTGCTCTTGAGCTTCGCTTTGCTTTGTGGAGCCCAAAGGACAACTTGCAGGAAGTGGTTCTCCTTTCCACCATGTACATTTCAGGGATAGAACACAGGTGGCCAGACTTGATGGAGAGCACCTTTACCCACTGAGCCATTTCACCAGCTCCTCCGACCAACCTCAACCCCCAACCTTTACTCCTTACCCTTGCTTCTGGAATCCAGAGCCTGGCCAGCCCTCATAATTATTTTATTTTATTTTGAGATCTCAAGCACATCAGGATAACCTCAAACTCTACAGGCAGTCAAAACTGAAAAGCTAGATCCTGCAGCCTCTGCAGTGCTAGGATTGCAAGTTGTGCTACCATGCCCAACAGGCCACACAGCCCTGCACTGGATCCATACATTCTTGCTATCCGCCATGCCCCGCCTTCCCTCCTTAGAATAGGATTCTAGTTCACACATCTAGCCTTCTCTGTGGCTATCAGGGACTGTATGGCCACAATCTGCCATGGAAAATGATCAAGGTAGTATGAACGTGTTCTTGACCATTTCCCTCTCATTGGCAATACAGATGCACAGGCTGGAACCTGGGTGTCTATCTTGGACCACGAGACAGGCTGAACATTAAAGAAGTTAGAGGGGCAAGAACAAGACAGAAGACATTTTGGCAAATGTGAGACTTCCACCTTTCCTGGATGCCCAGCCAGACATGCTGTTAGTCTTTCTTTCCTTTCTTCCTTTCTTCCTTTCTTCCTTTCTTCCTTCCTTTCTTCTTTCCTTCCTTCCTTCCTTCCTTCCTTCCTTCCTTCCTTCCTTTCTTTCTTTCTTTCTTCTGTTTGTTTGTTTTGGTTGCTGTGGTGGTGGTTGGTTTTGAGTTTTGGTTTTTGAGATGGGGGTCTCACTACTTAGATTTGGCTGAACTCAAATCAGAGATCATCCTACCTTTGCCTCTCAGTGCTGAGATTAAAAGTGTGCATCACCATGCATGACCCAGAAGAAAAGAATCTCATCTTGCTGTAAGCATGCCTAACTCTTTTAAAATAGCCCAAACCATATCCTAAAATAGGTATGTAGTACTCGCCTAGAGGGGAATCACATCAAATATGAGCCTCCTAAGCCTGTTCTACTCCTTTCCTTTCCCTAGAAGGACACATCAGAAAATCACCAGGGGACACCCGAGAGTCTCAAGAAAATTAAGTGTGAATTATCAAATATCCACCGATTATTGGCAAAATGTTCTTGTGGACTGTGTACAGTTTATGCTTGTTCATTCAAATGTTGATTTCTCAACCATACTGTCTGGTTTCAATGTAGACACTGCACTGTCAGGTTTATTCTAAGTATCTCTTTTCTCAAGTTTATGTAAACATGCTACCATTTGTTCTCTGAAATGCTAATTAAAAGCCAACTAGCCAATG
Source organism: Meriones unguiculatus (assembly GCF_030254825.1). Taxonomy (NCBI): domain Eukaryota; kingdom Metazoa; phylum Chordata; class Mammalia; order Rodentia; family Muridae; genus Meriones; species Meriones unguiculatus. Next base: position 42,522,597 of record NC_083358.1, read on the forward strand.
CTGAGAGATACAGAGGACAGGGTGGGACACCTAGGTTGAAGAGGGGAGGAGGATAGGAAGGAGGGAATGGATCCATGAGGAGAGGACTGGAAGACATCAGGATGAACCGGACCTAGGATATGATTAAAAAGCAAGCATCCCTCTTGGCCTTAGCGCCATCTTCCTTGAAACTCCTGCACCATGAGAGCAAAGTGGCGGAAGAAGCGAATGCGCAGGCTGAAGCGCAAGAGAAGAAAGATGAGGCAGAGGTCCAAGTAAATAGACTTGGGACCATGAAGGCTGCAGAAGTGAAGGATGCTGAAGTCCAGGACGCTGGTGAAGCTGTCGGCCTGGGACTGTGAGCCCCTGTCGGCAATACTGTCTCCAATGGCCTCTGGAACACCCTCTCGCCGAGACCACCTGAGAAGCAGGCTGCCTTCCCTACAACCAAAACAGTCCCGCTTGCCTTCTGCCCTGGGCCTTTCTCATTCTGGACTAGTTCTGTTCGCTTGTGGCCAAGTGTAACTCGTGTACAATAAACCACCATTCTCGCTGTCTGAGCTGAAGAAAAAAAAGGGAAAAAAAAAAAAAAGCAAGCATCATGTGGGAAATCTCAATGGGAAGCTACACTAGCTTAGAGGGTTAGAATGGAGTAGTTATTGTGCAGCATTATGCTTAGGGCTAATTAAATAAATCCTAGTCTCTCTGTGTGGCTCTTCGGGTATATTGCTGGTTAGGGAATAACCACTGCTTTACTAAAATATAAGTCAAAATTAAATATTAGTAGTCATTTAACAACCCACATATAAATGTTCTGGTTGCTATCTCTATGTATACGCACACAGAGAGAACCATGGAATCGGCCTGGCCTAGATGCATTGAGAAGCATGTGTCATAAAGTTTTTCAGGTTAGAGTCCATGGCTGCTGGGACCCCATGTGCCTTCCCGTTCCTGAGAGACCAATAACTCCCTCCAGCAGTGAAGTGTTCGGCCTCTTTGTGTTTTTCCGTATGCTCCCTTAGTAGTCAAGGAAGCATAAAAGCTTGACAGGACAATTGGTCCTAGACACTACCTTGAGTATCCTGTATAGCTTGAAAACTTCATTGTATCCTGACAACTACAACTGTATTGATCCTGGCAACTGCCATTATATTCTGTTTCTGATGAAGGTATAAAAAGTGTGATTGTTCTCAATAAAATTGTCACCACCTCAATGGTGCTGTGGCCCCTCCAACCTGGCCTGGTTGAATTCCTCTCAGCCATATCGGGTGACTTTGGCCCATAAGTAAGCCTGGGCACTTACAAATATGTGTCTGTGTCTGTGTGTGTGTGTGAGATAGAGAGCGCTCCACTACATAGCCTACCTTTAACTGAGATGCCCCTGCCGCAGTCACCCTGGTGCTGTTGCCATAGCTCCTCTCTTTTGTGGCAGTGTGGACCTAAAACTCAGGCCTTAATGCATATTCAAGTGGTCTAAACTACATTCCAAGACACAAACCCACTTTATAGACATTGGTGAATTCTTAAGCAATTAGATTTTACCACACCTTTCACATACAATTTCCAAAGATAGGAATGGATTTGAACATGTTGAGACAGACTTTTATATAAGTGACTCTCATCCATCAGCAGGAGGAGCCTGGGGTCTTACTCACATACATAAAGGAAAAGCCAAGCACCAAGCGGTGATAGCACACAGCTTTAATCCCAGCACTTGGGAGGCAGAGGCAGGAAATCTCTGTGAGATCCGGGTCTACAGAGTGAGTTCCAGGAAGGCCAAGGCTACACAGAGAAACCCTGTCTCAAAAAACAAAAACAACAATAAAAAGAAAATGAAAATCCAGGCATGGTATTGCACTCTTGTGACCCTAGCACTCCAAAAGATTAAGACTTTTGAGGCTCGCTGAGCTACACAGGAAAACCCTGTCTTGGAGACCAGGGAGGTTCAGTGGGTGAAGGAGCTTGCTGATGACCCACACTCTATCCTAGGACCCCATGCGGTACATTCCCTCCTTGAACTTCCACACATGTGCACACAAAACACACACAGACACAAATAAACAACACAATACTTACAATTATAATAAAACAGCTCCCAACCACACCCTACATCTGACCCACAAAACCCACTCACGGTCCTGGTCACAGACCTTCACCAGACGAATCTGCGCCCAACGGCTTACTGGCAGTGGTTTAAGCTGCCAGGGTCTAAATATGTAGGCACCAGAGGCCTGAGAACTCTGCTCATCACCAGTGCTGGCATTGTACCTAGAACCAGAGCAAATGAGCGTCAGGAAGGGGACCTCAGCTCCATGCACCCCAGCCCCAGCCCTGTGAACCCTGGCCTGCTGACACAGCAGCCCGTACTCACCAAAAGAAGCCTTGCCTCACAGGGAGCGAGAGCTTCTCTTCCATGTTCTCAATATTCTTCAGTAACCCTGTGCCAGAGTCAAATGTGGCCCGTATGTACTGCATGGGGAAGGAAAGCACAGACAAAGAAGTGTCTCCTCCAGCCGTCCCTCATCTCACTCAGCTGTACCTGATCCTGTAAGCAAACACTACTCTAACAGCTACTTCCACCAGCTTTAGCCTCTACCTGGCCACTTCTCTACACACCGAGAACCCCTAGGTCTAACCCGGCCCTTTGCAGAAACCCCCACTTCTATACTTATCCAGTCTGTTCACCCCACAGCACCAGAGGCCAACTATGGCATCGGAAATTGATCCCCGTACTCATTTGCTCCAGAGCTTGACCAATATATCGTCTGACTCATAAGCCAAATGCCAGAACCCATAAGGTTTAGTGGCCCACAGAAATTTTTTCATGTTGCAACAGCAAATCACACATCAGTTGTCAGAGTGCTTGCTTAGCATGGGTGAAGCCCTGGGATTGAGCCTTAGCACCCTGCAATCTGGCACAGTGGCACTCAAGATGAAGAGGGAAGAAGATCAGAAGTTCAATGTCATTTTGAACTTCTCAAGTTCAAGGCAAGGCTTAGCTTTGTGAGACTTTGTCAATACCCCCTCCAAAAAAGACAAACTATTTTTATTTCTTTTAGTATCTGAAGAAACACTGAATAGTAACAATGAACATATCATAATGAGACTTGCATGGACTTACTTTATAGAAATATCATATGATTTTGTTTTATTGTATGTCTGCAAGTGTGCATGTGTGCGTGTGTGTGTGTGTGTATGTATTCTTGTACAAGCATGTGGAAGCCAGAGACTAAGGCTGGCTGGGTGTCAATGGCTCTCTACCATACTGCTTATTTTTTCTTTCTTATTTTTTTGAGCCAGGTTCAGACTATGTGGCTCTGGCTAGACTGAACTCACTATGTAGACCAGGCTGTTCACCTTGTTTGAGACAGAGTTTTCAGTGAACGTTGAGCACACCAACTCAACAACACTGGCGGCCAGCAAGCCCCACCAATGCTAGCTCTGCCATCCAAGCATCAGGCTACAGACAAATGGCACTGAGGCCCACATCCTCCTCGAACACTTTTTGGTATTTTTTATGAAGGAGCCAACAAAGCAAATATGCAAAGTCTCAAAACAGTCTGCTTTTCTTTTTTTCGCTTACCTGGGTTTGAGAATTTTCTTAATTTCTTGTTTGTTTTGTTTTGTTTCTTTAGACAGGGTTTCTCTGTGAAGCCCTGGCTGTCCTGAAATGCAATATGTAGACCAGGCTGGTCTTTCCCTCAAAGAGAGCCAATTGCCTCTGCCTCTTGAATCCTAGGATTAATGGTGTATACCACTACACCCAGTCAGGATTTTCTCTTTAGAAGATGAACTTTTACTATTTTTAGTTTTTGAGGGAGGATGAAATAACGTGAACACTGCAGGTGCCTGAAAGGCCAGAGGCATTGTGTCCCTGAACCTAAAGTTACAGGCAGCTGGTTGTAAGCTGCTGGACCTAGCAACTGGGATCCAAACATGGGTTCTCTGCAAGAGCAATGCATGCTCTTAATCTGCTGAGCCATCTCACCAGTGTGCTGCCTAGTTTTTATGTCTACTCAACACAAAGCCAGAGTCATCTGGGAGGAGGGAACCTCAGTTGAACCTTATAGAACTGCCTCTCTAAGATAGGAAGGCTGTAGGCAAGCCTGCAGAACATTTTCTAAATTAGTGATTGATGGCACCAGGACCAGGCCATTGTACGTGGTGCCATCCCTGGGCTGGTGGCCTGGATGCTACAACAAAGCAGGCTGAGCAAGCCACAAAGAGCAACAAGGAGCACTCCTCCATGGCCTCTGCATCAGCTCCTGCCTCCAGGTTCCTGCCCTGCTTGAGTTCCTGTCCTGACTTCCCTCAGTAATGGACTGTTACCTGGAAGTGTAAGTAAAAATAAACCCTTTCTTCCCCAACTTGTTTTGGTCACAGTATTTCATCACAGCAGTAAAAGCCCTAAGACACCAGCTCTTGATTTACGTGTTTTTGAGGTGCTGAGATAGAACACAGGGCTCTGCAGATGCTAGGCAGGTGCTCTGTAACTGTCACATAATGCCAACTTCAACTGTCTCCTCACCACAGAAGCCTTCCCTGACCACTCAACACCTGCCTGCCATGGGCTCTAACATATCTGTATCAATCTCCAGTTGACGTAGATTTACACAACTGCTCCAGAAAGGAAACTGAGACTCAAAGGTCACCCTCCTCAATGATGTAAACCAAGGACCCAGAACCTACTGACTCAGAATCCAAGTAGTTTTATAACACTTTAAATTTATCACAGGGGCAAGACAGGGGATCCAAGTAGAGTCTCACCTCATTTTCAATGGATAAGGCATGGGACCTGGCTTTCCTGGGCCTGGCCTGCAGGCTGTGCTCCTGGTAAAACTTATGGCCAGTAATTTTGGTCACAGAGTAGATGCTGAAGCCCAGAGCAGGCACTGAGGCCGAAAACAGCAGCTCCCACTGGTACTTCTCACTGTAAGAGCTGGGAAGCATCAGCACCTTGAGTAAAAGAAGATGCCCATCAGCAGCCAAGACACTTAGAAAACCAGGCATGAGCCAAGCATCAAACTCAGAGGGCATGGAGTAGATTGAAGAAAACCTAAGTGTGATGGGGAGAGGGCAGAGAGCATTTGCCCAGCACATCCTATACCTCACTTAAGGAAAAAGAAACAGGAGGAAGGAGAGGGAGAAGAGGAAAAAGGAGAGAAGGAAGGGGGGAAGGTAAAGTTATATACAGAGACTACTAGTCTGAGAGAAAAAAGCAGAGAAAGACATGGGTTTGAGACTCATGAAAAGGAGGCCTCCTGGGGTAAGGGGCTATGCATAAACAGAAAATTTGCTGGGGAAACTGAGTGATCCCAACCTACAATCTTAACACTCAGTGGGTTAAGGCAGGAAGATCACAAATTGGAGGCTAACCTGGGCTACACAGTGAAAGCCTAGCTAAAGGAAGGAGGAGGAAGGGTTGAGGAGAAAAGGAGGGAGGAAGGAAGAAAGGGGAATTCCAGTAGGGACATTGAGAAGGTCGTCTCTTGTGGGAGGGAGATGTTTCTCAGGAGGCTGCTATTCAGGAACAGGTGGGAGACACCCAGAGGTGTCCCCGGAAGACACTCAAGGAGAGAGCAACACGAGATGCGGGGACACGTGTGGAGGATTCACTGTACAAGCTCACATTGCTGGGCACAGTCTTGCCATTAGGGTTCTTCACAGTGAAGAGGCCTTCACGGACAGGCAGCCGGACCATCTGATGCACCTTCCGCCCCAAGGGGTTGTAAACAGTTACGAGGAACTACGGCAGAAGGGCAGAGTCACAGCAGACCTCCACACCCACCATCCAGCAGGGCATCTTCCCACACAGCCCTGGCCTTCTAGCCTCGCCCCTGTGATGGACTATCCTGTCCCAGCTCCCTACCCAGAACGGCCCTCCAAAAATAAATCACACAACCGCGCTTCGCCTTCTGGGGTCTTGCCCCACCTGCTCCCAACCCCAACTCACGTGCTCTGAGTTCTGGCTGACTGGGCAGATGCTGACGTTGAGCTCATGGCAGAATGAGAAGTCCTGTTTGTAATCGCTGAGCTGCGCCAGAGCGTTGCTCACCAGAACCTGGTGAAGATCACCAAAAGACCTGCACCAAGATCTGCACCCCTGGAAGGCTGGCTGTGCCCCTAACAAGGGCACGCCTCTCCTATTTATACTCTGCCCATTTCCTGTAGGCTCCACCACTTCTTTTCCAAGAAGACCCTCCAGGCTCCCCACTCCTCCTCCCTGCTCCTGCCAGTGCCTTGAGGCCACCCATCACCCGGACCACGCCCCTTCCCGGTTTCTTCATGGCCTGGCCCTCACACCTCACAGGGTCCCCAGGCTGCTGCCAGCTGACGTGCATAATCATCTGCAACTTTCTGCCGTGAAGTACCAGTGACAGCGTCGTGGTGCTGGAGCACCGCCATTGCCTCTTCTGCCAACACAACAGCAGTCAGAGGCTGACTCCCACACTCCCCTGGGCCCCCGCCAAACACACACACACACACAAAGGGTCTGATGCAGGCCAACAGGGTTCTTAGGAGAGTGAAGAATGGCTCTGGAAGGCTGGAGTGGTGGCCCAGCAGCTGAGAGCTCTGGCTGACCTTTCAAGGACCAGGGTTCTGACTCCCGACATCACATGGTGCCCGCGGGCATCTGTAACTTCAGATGTTCTAGGGGATCCTGACACCCTCTGCTGGCATCCAAAGGCCCCAGATATGCACACACTACACTAATCTACATGCAGGCAAAGACCCATGCACAGAAACATAAATACAAAAATACATAACACAAATGCAACAAGAAAGCAAGAAAGAAGCTCAAGTTTAGGGATGTAGTTCATTGCTCAGTGGCACAGTGCTGTCTAGCATTCAAGAGGTCTAGGGTTCGATCCCTGTCACCACCAAAAGTCAAGTGTGTCCTGGGGATGATTTTGGTTTCCAGTGTCAATCATACGCTCTCCTGCCCCATTCCATCCCATGGGTGACAGGTGACACTTACTAAGGGGTGCACTGTCTCCTGAGCCATAGGGTCCCACGTTGGCTGGGGGACCTGCCAGTGCTTCCAGCTGGTTGCACACCTGAGGAAAAAGAGAGATGTTGGAAAGAGGCTCCTCTGGGCCTCCAGGATCCCCATAAGCGCACTCACCTGCAGGAAGTTGTAGCTGAGGCGCTCATAGCGCTTGAGGGCGGGCCTGCTGGAAAAGTAGCCAGTCCAGAACATGTGGGGGCCGTCCGCATAAGGAAAGAAGTCGTCCTCCTTCACTGACCTGCACGGACACATTGAGAGCAGACACAGCCCACGGAGCATGCCAACCCCACCCCACTCCCCAGTCTCCTCCCCAGATACCAGGTGAGATTGGCCTTGTGCAGCTCCTGGAGGTAGCACGAAGGGGTGGAGTAGAGGACATGGACCCGGCTCCCATTTTCCTGCTGCTGGGGCAAAGGGAGTGTGAGCCTTGGGATCTGCACCTTCCCGCGGCCCGCGGGCATCCACCTTTCTGAGCTCTCTAGTTCCTCGTTGTTCTCGTTTTCAAGAGTTGTTTGTTTGTAAGGTTTATTTGTTTATACCTGACATGTACATGGTACACAGATACATATGAAGACAAAATGCACATAAAATAACTGAATAAATAATTTTTTAAGACGAAAAACACAAGGAGGCAGGAAGAAGAGAAAGTAGAAGAAAAGGGGGAAGGAGACAGGAAGAGGAGAAACAACTAACTAGGAACAGAAAACCAGAAATAAGAATGAGGATGGTTCTGGTGCTGTGCACCTTTGATCCCAGCACTTGAGAGGTAGAGGCAGGACCACTGGGAGTTCAGGATCATCCTCAGTCATACACTGAGCTTGCGACCAATCTAACCTACAGGAACGTTTGTCTCAAAACCCTGAAGTGACTATGGAGATGCCTCAGCAGGTAAGAATGCTTGCTACACATATATGATGACCTGAGTGCAATCTGCAGAACCCACATGGAAACCTAGGGAGAGCCACCTATGAATCTGAATGCCAGCACTCAGGGGGCCCAGAGAGGAGGACAGTGCAGCTCTGCTGGCTGCCAGACTAGCTCTAGGTTCAAGTCTCGGGAATGAGACAGACCAATAGAGCAGGACGGGCAACATCGTCCTCCATGGACAAGCGAGGCCATGTGCCCCTGCCTGCACACAATTCTAGAAAACAAAATTGTGCCGGGGATGGTGGCACACACCTTTAGTCCCGGCACTCGGGAGGCATTAGCATGCAGATCAGGCCAGCCTGGTCTACAGAGAGACTTCCAGGAGAGCCCAGGCTACACAGGAAACCTTGTCTCAAAAATGAAGAAAAAAAAGGAAAAGAGAAAAAAAAGGGTGGGCGAACTAAAACTAACTTCCCTATTTTGGTTTGTGTGTATGTTTTTGTTGTTGAGACAGGGTCCTGTGTGTGTGTGTGAGTGTGTGTGTCTGTGTGTCTGTGTGTGTGCATGCGCACATCCTTCTGTCTTCCTGGGCTAGCCTTCAACTCTAAGCAATCCTTGGTGTCCCTAGTACTCAGGTGCACCCCTACGCTTGACTCTTCCATTTGTTACTTGACCATCTCAGGCACTGATGACAGCAATAGAGAGCTGAGAAACACACACAGGGAGGCACACTGACCTGCTTGTTGACCAGCCGGATAAGCTTGTCCATGTTTTTGAACCACATGTTGGCATTCTCGTATTGGAAGTCTGAACCCATGGTCATCACAGTGTGGTTGGTTCGGTAATTGTGTTTCTGTAGATGAAAAGGCAATCCTCAGGCAGGGTGTCCTGGACTGTCCCTGTGCCCAAGTGTGCAAAACTACATGTGGGGACCTGTGGATATAGTTCAGTCTAACCACGCATGCTCAAGACCACAGGTTAGATGCCCAGTACAGAAACCGAAAAACAAACAAACACACAACGAAACCCACAAACACACAATGAAACCCACAAACACACGAGGACTCTGGCACAAAGGAGCAGAGGAAAACAGAAAAGCATGCAGTGCAGGGCTGGGGCTGGAGCTCTGCTGGCACTTGCTTGCCCAGCATGCACCAAGTCCTAGCCCTGCCCCCAGACATGGTGTGCATATGTCTGCTCTCACCACTCAGAAAACGGAGGCAGGAGGAGCAGACGTTCAAACCCAGCATCACCTACATAGCAGCTTAGAGGCCAGCTGGGGCTACATAAGACCTTGTCTGAAAACAACAAAAACAGCCAGTAGTTGCTGAGGTACTCTAGAGTCCAGTACCCGGATGAGGTTACAAGGCACTGAGCCACACTCTCTCCTCCTGCTCCTTCTCAATGTTTATTTACTATGGGAGGGACCTATGGTATGGAATGCATGCTAGAGCACCAGCTTAGGGGTTGGAGAACAACTGACAGGATTTGCTGCTCTCCTCCACCAAGTAGGCTCTGGAAATTAAATTCAGGTTGTCAAGCATGGCGGCAAGCTCCTTTATCCGATGAGCCATCTCACTGGACCACCTCTTTGGTTTGTTTATTTGTTTTGTTTTCAGACAGGCTCTCACTATGTAGTCCTAAGCTGGCTTCAAGCTCTCAGAGCTCTGACTGCCTTCCCCACACAACCCCCAAGGTACTGGTATTAAAGTGTGCACCACTACAGCTGACCCCACATCTCTGTTATTTTTTTTAATGCGCTTATCTCTCTCTCTCAGTGTGTGTGTGTGTGTGTGTGTGTGTGTGTGTGTGTGTGTGTGTACAAATATTTGTGAGGGATGCATGTGCCTATACACACATGCACTTGTCAGAAGAGAGTTTCCTCCTACTCTCCTCTGCCTCTTTCCTTGAGGCAGAATCTCTCCCTGAACCTGGGACTGGCATTTTCTTCGCTAGGCTGAATAGAAGCCCCAGTGGTCCTCCTGTCTCTACAGCCCTGAGCACTAGGGCTCCAGATAACTCTCATACAGGAGTATGTGGTTACATACTTATTGTGTGGTGCTGGGATCCGAACTCAGGTCCTCATACTTGAGTAGCAAGTGCTCTTAAGTGCTGAGCTATCTCTCCAGCCCCTCATGTATCCTTCTAACAAGGAAAAATCCCAAAGAGAAGTCCCCTGGAGGCATCCCTCTGGGAGTAGGGAAAGGTTGGGTGCCTGGCTGCACAGTATGGACATGGTCTGGATATCTATGTTACCTGGGAAGAGGCCAGTTCCAGGAAGTAAGTGACCAAGTTATCAGCATTGAACTCAGGACTATTTGGATCCTCCACTACGGGAGGGTCTGCACATAGCACATCCCAGCATAGGTCCTTAGGAGGGTTGTAATTGTTGGGGAGCACACCTGCAGACCAAACCAGACTCAGTAAGCTAGACCTGCTCTGGGATCAGAGCCTGTCATGCCTCACCCAGGATAAACTTCCAAAATCAAAAGCGTTGGTACAAACACACACACAAACACTGAGCCCCACTCAAAAATCATTAAAAATTCTTAAGATAATCAGAGCTTATGACAAAAATCACACCGGGACCCTTCTGAGCTTGAGGTCTTATGTGACTTCCTTACTCTCCCACCCACTTACCAGTAAAGAGGTCAGCAGCAGGGGGCTGTAAGCTGGCACTGGCCCTCCACACCTCCTCCATCCTCAGCTTTTGCCTTCGAACAATTTTATCTTGATAGTCAATGCGCCCAAGGAAGAAGCCATCAAAACCCATCTGGGAGTGCAGAAGAGATGGAATAAAGGAGTGCAGGGCCTTCTTGCTCGTTGGGAAAATCAGCACAGAGAAAGTGTGCACAACTAAAACTAGGATTTTCAGGGATGGAAAGATGGCTCCGTGGTTAAGATCATTACCTGCTCTTCCAGAGGACCAGAACTCAATACCTAGCATCCTCATGGTGGCTCACACCATCCATTACTCCAGTTCTAGGAGACCCCACAGTGCTCCTCTGTGGGCACTATACACACGGTGCACAGACATACATGCAGTCAGAACACCCAGAGATAACAAATAAGAAAAGAAGAAATAAAGCTAGAGATTTTGAGTCAGGGTCTCCGTGTTCAGACAATGCTGCCCCCAGGCTCACAGCCCTCCTGCACCATTCTCCCAAGTGCTGGCATTACAGGCACGAGACACAAAGCCTGGATGTTTATTTCCCAGCACAAGGAGCGTCAGGAACAAAGAGGCAGCTCTAAAGCCAAAACCCACTTTCACCTCCCTAGTTATGTCAAAGCCAAAAGGAGGCTTTCCCATTCTCTACATCTCAGGTGAGACAGGTCAGCACAGACAAGGGGCTGGTTTTAAAGCAAGGCGTCTCCACCAGTCACTGGTTTAGAAAGCAGTCTCAATCCTCACAGGCTGGTAGAGTCCAAATTCTAATAAGGGCAAATCAAGGGAAGGGACCAAACCAGCAGGACAGAGACAAAGCAGTTTAAACCTGTGCTACCCTAGGACATGGACTAGGGCTGAAGTTGACTCGCAGGAGCCAAATTCAGCTGAGAGGTGGGGTCTCAACAAGCCAGGGTCTAGTCGCAGAGATTACTAGAGAAGGGCAGGGTTTGAGCAGCTAAGGAAGAATCAGAGTAAGTTCAGGGCAAGTCCAAAAGAGAATAGGATGGCTGGCACCTGGGCAAACAGGGAGGCCTGTTCTCGAGAGTGGCCGAAAGGGTCAATATGCCAGGCCACACGGGGACGCCCATGGCTACCGAATGTGTCTTGCAGGAAGCGTAACCCAAGTGTCATCTGGTCCACAATAGCACCATAGTGGGTGGCTGCCTCATCATTCATCACCCAGCCTCCATTGACAAACTCCAGGCGCCCTGTTCAAGAAAGGCAAGGGGAGAAGGGTAGCTGTTTGGAGTGGGGCCATTGTGGGCAAAGCTAAGAAAACAGACCACACTGTACACAGAAGCCTGGGGAGAAGGGGAGTTTCTGCGCCATGTGCTTAGATCTGCATGGCTGGCTTCCCTCTGGAGCCCCTGGAGGGGGGGCCTTGTGAGACACGGTTCTCCACACGAAGAGAGATTCTAAGCAGCAGAACTCTGGGTACAGTGTGTGCACACTATGATATGATAAGAATCTCAGAGATGCCTGGTTGCCCACGCCTTTTGTTCCAGCACTAGGGAAGCAGGGAGGCAGGAGGGTCTATACAAGTTCAAGGCCAGGACAGTCTACATATCAAGTTCCAGGCCAGCCAGGGTTATGTAATAGACACTGTCCAATAGATAATCACAAACAAATAAATAAGCACATCAATGCATAAACTCTCTCAGACACAGGTTTGTGCAAGCACACACTGGGCTGGGCTTTCTCCTTTCACTTCTTGGGGCAGGCTCACCCTGGCGCACCAGCTCCTGTACGGTGTCCTGTGTTGCACTGGTCTGCTCCTTCCACCAACGAGAAAAGAAGGCCATCTCCACATAGATGAAGCGACGGGTGGGGTCCGCCAGCAGAGCGGAGATTACCGAGTCTAGGATGTACTGAACAGACGCATGTTGAATGTCATTCTTGACTGTGGACATGAAGGTCAGACAGTGAGGAGCCACTAGAAGGTAGGTCTTGATACTTGTCCCTGAGAAAATTAGAGGGGCCCCCACCTCTCTACTCACCACCGTAATAGTACTGGTCCACTGTCTTCAGCCAGCCTACATCATCATGGGTATGAGGTAACAGGTGCACATTGAGCATGCCTGGCTTCACTGTGGGACATGTCTGCACAGAGACCCCCAAAACATACGCATTTCCTGTCAGTAACCTAGAGTTTGAGAGGCAGGTGGGTTGGGGCCTCTGAGGTAGAACCCTTGCCTGGCGTGTTCAGGACCATAGATAGGACCTCCACCATCACTAAGCAGGCAGACACGTGGTACAAACACAAGTTTTGACTCTGGAGTGACATAGAGAGGTCAAAAAGCTACCATCTGTGCTCATAGAACCAGTTGTTACTTTGTGCAAGCCCCACAGCACAGATCTCATACTTTAGGTCGATCAGCAGGCAACCACCCTGGGAGGAGGAGCCATATTAGCCTAGTTGTCAGGCTAGGACAGAAGGCATGGTGTAGAGAGGCGACTTGCACATGGAAGGAGCCAGGAAGCTGAAAGACCACTTAAGTAGAACCATGGCAACCACTTAAGTAGAACCTGTGCAAAGCTTAGGGTCCTGTTCGCAAGTGGCTGCTCATACTTCTCCCAACAATCACCGTTAAGTGCATGCAAAGTCCAAGCCGGCCACCTGGAGCCACGGGGCGGTGGATACAATCACATTCAACCCTGTTCTCAGGCTCGCGCCAGACATTTTCAGAGACCCAATGCACGCAGCAGTCAGTGCCGCCCACCCCTCTAGTTCAACTCTAGGCCAAATAAATTTTCGCCAGGGAGCCCCAGCTCACCTCGTAGCCCGCGGCCCGAGCGCCAGGAGCGGCCAGAAATAACCAAAACAGAGAGGAAACAGGCAGGACAGGCGAATATAGGATGCAGGAGCTCATCCAGAGCCACCTAGAGCTCCAGCCACCAGCACGGACACCAGAGGCCAGCGACGAGGAGCCCATGGTTCCGGCGACACTGCTTCCGCGGCTTCCCTAGCCTAGCTAAATCCCCACGAAAGCTCCGCCCCCAGAACCCAAACCAGCCAATCGGTGCGGAAGGGGGCAGGGCCTGAGCCATGTAAGACCTGTGGCTGTAGAGTTTATTATTGAGGATTTAGGAGCACAGGGAAGTGTTGGATCTGTCCCCATTCCCATTCCACCCAGGACTCTTTTTGGCAGAATACTTTAGCTCTAGGGTTTTGATATGCCTTTTTGTGAGTGTGAGCAAAGGATACAGCTTTTCCTATGGAATGGAAAGTGTAGATGGCATTCTAGGTATTAGTCTCTGTAGGGCGGGGGTCCTGAAGGGACCTAGTAAAGGCAGAAGCTGAGGTCGAAAACGGTTCCGGTTTGCCTGTGGGATTGGGACTTTAAACAAACTGCCACCGGAATGTCAGAGATGAGGCACCCAGGCAGGTCTGGACAGAGGCTGACCCTCCTGTGAACTGGAAGGGCCTTATAAGGAAGGGAGAACACCGCGTCTTTCATACCTTTCCCAGCTCTAAACGGTCTATTCATTACTCTGTTGCTCTAATAAGAAAACCCAGCGCCAGAGTATACAGTATACAGCTGTAACCTCAGCATGTGGGAGAGTGGGGCAGGGCTATTGTCATCCCGGACTGTGTGATTACAGGCCTTCCAGGGCTATATAGCAATACAAAAATCATAAAACCTAGAAATATGGCTCTGTAGTAGTGTACCAGTGTAGCATGTATAAAAGCCCTGGATTTTATTATACCCAGAACTCCAGAAGTAAAAAGTGGGTAAATAAATAAATGAACAGAAAATCATAGCCTAGATTAGTTAGGATAGCGGGGCCAGCAGTCACCCAAGTGTGGAAATAACTATCTTGCCTCTATTGCCTAACCTAAGACAAGAAGTTTGTGAAATACGAACATTAACTAAAAAAAAAAAAAAAAAAAAGCTGAGATATGGGTCTTTAACTGGGCAAAGCACCTCGTGAACAAAGGAGAAGTAATACAAGCCAACCAGAGTGGAAATTTTTATATCAATTGGTTTCAACAAGAAAACAAGTGAATACTTAGAAACATGAACAGTGTTTCCCATAACAGTGGCCAGGGGAGGGAAGATACAAGGGAAGTCTGCGGGTTTACTCCTCTGTTAAAGCAGAAGTAGGACCTCAAAGAAAGGGCCAACTTCCCTCCATTCAGCTGGGAGTCCAGAGACCATACTCAGGCAAGTTTAGGACAGCAGCTGAGGGCAGGGTGGTGGCAGTCAAAGGCTAGGCCAGAGAGAAGGCGGATAGGGGTCCGGGATCCAACCCCTCTAGGTGACATCACCAGGGGGGTGTCATGGGCTGAGGATTCTGCAGATAAGACATCACGACGGCAGAAATTGAGAGCCTGAGACAGAAAAGAGGTGTCAGTTTCAGAGGGCAGGCATGGGACCCCGTCCCCTACTCCAGATCCTCACATGAAGCTACTCATCATCTGCTTCGTGTCCTCCGAGCTCCGGGAGTTGGCAAAGCTGATAAAGGAGCAGTAGACGGCAACCCAAGCACACCACTTCAGCTGAAGAAAGGTGGGTGAGGAGACCGAATCAGTGAGCAGTATGCCAAGGAGCCCCCACAGCCTAGAACTTCGTACATCAGGTTCCACTTGTAGTTCCGACCTTGTCCCCAAGAAGTACATCAATACCAACCCTTCAGAGCCTACTCCAAGCAGCAGGCTTCTGATCCTGATGTGTGTGTGTCCTGTATCAGACCCCACCACATCCTCTCAGACTTAAAAGTTCTTAACACTCCCATATGCTAACACCGTGCCTCCCCGCCCCCCCCCCCCCAACTGGTCTGTTAACTGCTTCAAAATCAGGCTCCACCCTCAGACTCGCTTGGCTAAGTACACATCAACAACTGCAATCCCAACTTACCCTATTTTGGGAGCGTCACCCCGGCTCCACTCCCTGCTGACCTCAACCCCCTTCCCCACCTCCAGCCCAGAAAGCGGACTCGCCTCTTTCTGAACCCGCCCCCAGCCTCAGTTTCAGGCGGAACAACAGACACCCAGGGAAATTCAACCCCGCCCACCTTAAGCATGAGGCCACACATGCTGAAAATCATGCCGAGAAGATTCATGTAGTCCGGAGTCGGGTCGTCCAAAGCCGGGTTGCACTCGCTCGGCGGAGGCTTATACCTGCGACATGTTCAAGGGTCAGGAGCGATCAAGTCCCACCTGGGCCAACTTGGCCTGGACCCAAGGCCAAAACCAGAGACGCCTTGCCATGTCTTGCTGGACTGCTCACCTCAGCACTTTGTTGGGCCTCCGTGGGTCGGACATATTGTTGGTGGACATAGCAAACTGAAGACTACTACGCCGTCCTTCTTTCACTGCTGGAACAGCAGCTTCCGGCGTGAGAATGAAGGGTGGCTTTTAGAGTAACACCAGTAGCCTAGCGCTTCTGTTCCCAATGGCGGAGACCAGGACTGCTCGTCAGAGAACGGAGAATAAGGCCAGAATAGTTCCTGGAAAGTAGGAAGTATGGGGGGGGGGAGGAGAGACTAAAAGGGGCTTTCAGTATCCCAAACACTTTATTTAACGCACTGAAATTTGAACACGGAAGTGCAAAGCAGGAAATAAATCCTGGGGACAATAATAAGGTTACACCCGACCGAGGATTTTTTTTTTTTTTTTTTTTTGAAAGCCTGGAAGGAAAACAGTGTCAATACAGAAGGTAGCACTGCGGGCAGCTGATTTGAAGTATGGCTTTTCCTGAGCCAAAGCCGCGGCCCCCGGAGCTGCCGCAGAAACGGTTGAAGACGCTGGACTGCGGCCAGGGCGCGGTGCGAGCCGTGCGATTTAATGGTAAGCCCCTTGTCTTCATCCCGGGCCTCCTGCTACCTGAGGCCGGAGGTCTGGTAACCCTTGCCTGCTGTTCCCCAGTTGATGGCAACTACTGCCTGACCTGCGGCAGCGATAAAACCCTAAAGCTGTGGAACCCGCTCCGTGGGACGCTGCTGCGGACGTACAGTGGCCACGGCTACGAAGTGCTGGATGCGGCAGGGTGAGCCTGGAGCCAGGGTGGGCTAAGGAGCACAGAGGCTAGGATCATGAGTTGATATTGACCTTCTCTTTCCTGCCCGCCAGCTCCTTTGACAACAGCCATCTCTGTTCTGGTGGTGGGGACAAGACGGTGGTGCTGTGGGATGTGGCATCTGGGCAGGTCGTGCGCAAATTTCGGGGCCACGCTGGAGTGAGTACAAGCCAGAAGACTCATTAACGTGTGCATTGTGGAGATCCATATTAGCTCGTAGATGATATGAGGAAGATCCTTCCGTTACAGTCTAACCATCTCCTATACCCAAGCAGTCACTGGGCACTGTCTTCCTTCCAGTTTCCCCAGAATCTTTCACCTTCCCTACCAGTAACGTGCCCTTGCTCTAACATGCACTGGGAACCACACCTTTATCCAGTCTTGGAAAGACCCGCCCTCTAAATTAGTAATTCCTGTTTCTCAGAAGGTAAACACAGTTCAATTTAACGAAGAGGCCACAGTCATCCTGTCTGGTAAGTCTGGGACCTGGACAGCTAGAAACTGGTTGCTGCCCAGAGACCTGAACCTGACCTCACCCTCATATTGGCCTTACAGGTTCTATCGATTCCAGTATCCGATGCTGGGACTGCCGTTCTCGGAAGCCTGAACCAGTACAGACACTAGATGAAGCCAGAGATGGCATATCCAGTGTAAAGGTGTCAGACCATGAGATCCTGGCAGGGTGAGTAGGCCCAGGACCCCGCTCCTGTCCTGGCAACTGGAGGTCATAGTAGCCATGGTTTGGTTTTTTTGAAACAGTATAATTCAGGGTGTCTTTCAATTTCAAATCCTCCTGCCTTTACCTCCCAAGTGCTGAGAGTAGAAGAATGAACCATGACAGGCATGGCAGCACAGGCCTTTAATCCCAGCATTCAGGAGGAGGAGGCATTTGCATCTCTGAATTCGAGGCCTGCCTAGTTTACAAAGAGTTCCAGGATAGCCAAGGCTACATAAAAAAAAAAAAAAAGAGAGAGAAAAAAAAGAATGACCCACCATGCTGAACCCCAGCCTAGATGTATTGTTTTTGAAGCAGGGACTTGCTCTGTCCTGCAGCTGACCTTGTGGCAATGCTCCCAGCTCTGCCTTCTGAGTGCTGAGATTATAGGTATGTACCACAAAGCCTGGCCCAGCTCAAATAATTAGGCAACACTTCATACTGTAAATCATTAAGTATCCCAAAAGGCTGAACACAGTTTTGTCTTTTAAGATGTATTTTTGTTAACTATGGGGGATGGAGAGATGGCTCAATGGTTAAAAACACTGACTGCTCTAGCAGAGAAACCTAGGTTCAATTAACAGCACCTATATGATGACTTAAAATTAATTGTCTGTAACTTCAGTTCCAGGGGATCTGATACCTTCTTTCCTACTTGTGCAGGTACAAGTCATGCACATGGCACACGGACATACATGCAAGCAAAAACACAAATACACATAAAATAAGAAATTTTAAAAATAAATAGTGTATGTGCATCTGTATGGGAGGTACATGTACTATGGGGAAGATGTATCAACAGAAGTCAAAGGACAGTTTTTCATAGCCAGAAACTATAGTATTTGTGGGTCACTCCAACACATGGAGGGCTGAAAAGATTGTTCAGTAGTTTAGAGCACTTGTTGCTCTTGCAGAAAACACAGGTTTGATTCTGAGCATCCACATGGTTACTTACAACCATCTGTAACTCCAATTCTAGAGATTCCAAAACCCTCTTTTGGCCTACCCAGGGAACCAGACACACACACATGATGTACATACATACTTGCAGACAAAAATATTCATACATGTAAGATACAAATAAATTCAAAAAATGAATATATACACACACAACCATGAACCCAGGCATGGTAGACATGCCTTTAATCCCAGTATTTGGGAGGCAGGGGCAGGTGGATCTCTTGAGTTCCAGGCCAGCCAGGGCTAGAGACCCTGCCTCAAAAAACAAACAAAAAATAACTAATTGCCAACTATCCCAGGTGTGGTGATGTACAGCAATGAGAAGGCCAGGGCAGAGGGACCAAGAGTTAAAGGTCAGCCTGTATAGAGCTGGGCAGTAGTGGCACATGGCTTTTATCTTAACACTCAGGAGACAGAAGCAGGCTGGCCTCTGATGCTAACTAGAGTGAATTCCAGGACAGCCAGGGCTACAGAGAAAACATGTCTCAAAAAAACAAAAGAAAGAAAACAGAAGTGCAACTAATCTAATCACATCCAGGACAAGGGAAGTGAGTCAGCAGCTTTCTGTGGCAGAAGTGGTAGGATTGGTGGCACTGAAGGCCTGATGAGAGCAAGTTTCGGTGGACTAGAGCCACCTAGTGGCTGGCCGGAGGGAGAGCAAGCAGGTGTCCCAAAGTGATGAACTTGGCAGGTGCAACTAGGCCAGATGGGAGAAGCTGGGGGCATGGCAGGAACAGGGTCTGAAGGCCTGCAGGAGGCATCTGGACATTTATTTTTCTGAGAGTAGTGAAAGGATATATTTCTTTAAGGGGAAGACTGGCATGAAGTGGCTGTTTCCAGAGTTTCCTGTCACCAGGTGTGGTCATCCTCCCATATGAGAGAAACTCAAGGACAGACTGAGTCACAAAATGAATGTGAGACCAGCCAGGACTGTATGAGATCCTGTCTCAAAAAAAAAAAAAAAAAAAAAAAAAAAAAAAAAGTAGGGGGAAAGCTCCTTGGGGTGGGAGGCTTGAGCATTAAGGACTGGGGAGTATAGGCAAAGCCTTCATACATATAAGAAGTAAGATGGTGGTGGTGCTGTATGTGCGGAAGGAGCACACCCTGAGAATATGAACTGCTTTGGTATCTGCAGTAGGCTGATTTCAGGACCTAGCCAGGGATAGCAGGTTTTAGGCTGCACATTCTACTGCATGGTTTTGGTTGGTTTGTCTGCATGCTGAGAGTAGAACAGGGCCTGTGCATGTGAAGAGGTCAGCCTGGTCTACAGAGTGAGGGCCAGCACAGCCAGAGCTACACAGAGAAGCCCTGTCTTGAAAAAACATGTAACATTATAAAGCATATTCCTGAGCTACAGTTGGTCAGATGTGCAGATGCAAAACCCAGAGACAGGTAGGGTTGACTGCTGTCCCATTCAGGAGGTGTGGGCCCTGGAGAGCTCTGGGTTTGGGAAAGAAGGTTCTTTGCATGGGACGAAATTGTCCCCCGAATCTGAGTCACAAAGCAGAGCATCTTTACCTTGCTCACTTTCCTAGATGGCCAGGAATGTACGAGGACACAGGCTGCCCTGGAGCAGAAGGCTACAATGCTTTAGACTGGACCTACCCTTTCTTGCAGCTCTGTGGATGGCCGTGTGAGGCGCTATGACCTGAGGATGGGGCAGGTCTTCTCAGACTACGTGGGCAGTGAGTGTGGCCCAGGAGGCCAGTGGGACAGTCAAAGCAGGGGGTGGGACAGGCAAGAGCACCTAGAATCATCTGCCTGCCATGCTGTCTCCCAGGCCCCATCACCTGCACCTGCTTCAGCCGGGATGGGCAGTGCACTCTGATATCGAGCCTGGACTCAACTTTGCGGCTTCTCGACAAAGACACTGGGGAGCTGCTAGGCGAGTAAGTCTCCATGGTTGGCCTTTCCCCTTTACTCCACTTCTGAGGCTAGGCAGAACAAGCCTCCCTGATTCTGCCCATCTCCACTGCTAGGTATGTTGGCCATAAGAACCAGCAGTACAAGCTGGACTGCTGCCTGAGCGAGCGTGACACACATGTGGTCAGTTGCTCTGAGGATGGGAAGGTGTTCTTCTGGGACCTAGTAGAGGTGAGCCTTCCCTTTGCACTCCCTGCCTGGACATAACTACATGTTTTTCCTCAGACATCCCTGGGCCTGAAAAAAGCAGTAACATCAGGTATTTGAGCTGGGACCTCTGGCAGGGGAGTGGAGGTGTGTCTCACTTTGTAGCCCAGGATGGGCTTGAATTCATCTTGCCTCCCCAACTGGAATTGGAAAGAGGAATGAGGGAAAAGCAGGACAGATATTTCAAGCAAAGAGAACAGCATATGCTAAAGGACTTGGAGGTGGTGGCTACAGTTGGTTTCAGGTGGATCACAAGAAAGACTGAGCCAGGGCCTTTCTATATCCAAAGCTGGGAGTCTCTGGGCCAAGGGTATAAGCTCAGTGGCAAGGTTCGCCTAGCATTCTCAGCACCACCAAAAGAAGTCAGGTGACTGAGGACTTCAGGCTGGCTCTTAGGGAGACAGCCTGATTGACAGGCATGGTTCCCTACCATTCATTCCTTAGAGTGCCCTGGTGCTGGCCCTTCCTGTGGGTTCTAGTGTGGTGCAGTCACTGGCTTACCATCCCACGGAACCCTGCCTGCTGACTGCCATGGGTGGCAGCATCCAGTACTGGCGAGAAGAGACCTATGAGACAGAGGGTGGAGCAGGCTGAGTCTTATGGACCTGACACCAAGGACCCAGACCAACTCAGAAGACCCAACAAAAAGACCATTTATTCTAGAGATGCTGCTGACCAAGGAGTGGGCCCATGGAGGGGCTGCTATGTAAAGTTAATAAATAAAGGTGTGGCAAGAATCCCCAGTCTTCACAGTCTTCTTAATCCTCATTCTTCTCAGCTGTGAAGGCATCTGCCTTTTGGGCGAATGTTTCAGCCACCAGCAGGGGAAAAACCAAGGAAGCATCAGCGCAGACCTGTAGAGAACCTGAGTGAGCTTTGGGAGCCCCGAGACAGCCTGTGGGCCCTGAGCCCCGGTCAGCCAGCTTCTACCTTTACTGGCTGTGCATCCATCCGGATCTTGCCCCAAGAGACGGCCTCATCTGGCTGGGCTCCTGAGTCTGAGCCATCAAACTCCTGGGCGGTGTTGATATAAACAGAGTAGTCAGCCCCATTCCGCTGTGGGCAGAGGAGGGCCAGGTCAGAAGCCATAAAGAGAGGGACAACAGAACCAAGGAGACTGAGGTTATGATACACAGGAAGGCCTTGAGACCTTTCAGGAAGGGCCCATCAGTGCCTGACATTACAGGACAGATGGTTGTCCATGTTTGCAAGACAGCCACCTCCTGGGTACAAGCTTTCCCACCCTAAACCAAAATGTACCATTTCTAAGCACCCCATGTGACAGTTAAACCACAGGCAAAGTAAAGAGTGTATAGGGCTGGAGCGATGGCTCAGGGATTTCATGCTGACAGAGGACCTGAATGCAATTCCCACAACTCATGTCAGGGGGCTCACAACTATATGTAACTCCAGCTCCAGGTGACCCAAAGGAACCCAAGTTCCTTTGGACTTGTAGGCACCTGCACTTTACTTCAAGTACATATAGACATACCTGTATACACATAATTTAAGTCTTTTTTTGGTGTATGAAATTACCTTCACACTATATGCCATTCACGTTTAAATCCTGCCCATGATTTCCTTCTAGGTTTTAAATATAAAATAACAAAAACACCAATCCAATACACTGGTGTTACCAAGCATTTTGGTTAAGGGACATTCAAGCCAGCTATGCTAACAAAGGCCTGTGCTTCCAGAAACGAGGCAGGGCAAGGCAAGATGATACTCGATTAAAATAGTCAAGACCAGCCTGGGCAAAAAAAAAAAAAAAAAGACCAGCCTGGGCATCAAAGAGAAAACACTGTCAACACCCAAGCCGTCAACACCCTCCACTCGGCAGAGGCTGCCACCAACCAAGTGCAGAGAAGCCCACACCCACCTCTGCTCCCACAGCAGCACTGTACTGTGCCTCAGACCCACAGCCACCAGGGGGCCTCCTGAGTCCTGTCCTCAAGCAGAGCAAATTTCAAAACCCTCTTTTTGTCCCACAGACCCAGCTAGCTCTGCAGTGTAACCTCTAAGCCATCTTCATGGCGCCACTCCAAGCTGGTCCTTGGCTACTTCAGATGCGTTTGTGCCTTTACACTGGCTGTTCCCCTGCTGAGAATGCTCTTCCCATACAAAAGCATAAGGCTCAAGGTCACATTTCCAGAAGCCTGTTCCAACACTCCCTTTATTGCACAGCACTCCTTTCACATCACAGCATTCCAGGCTGGCTCTGACCTATGTACAAGTCTTCCTCCTACCTCATGTCCTAAGTGCCTGGGACTACAATCACCTTGCCTAACATTACTTCTGTCCTTAGAATTATTGTCACATCACAAACATGTCTCTTATTTTGGGGTGGTATGATAGAGACAGGGTTTCTCTGTACAGCTGTTATCTTCCCTGGACTCACTTTGTAGACCAAGCTGGCCTCGAACTCACAGGAATCCACCTGCCTCTGTGCCCCAAGTGCTGGGATTAAAGGTGTGTACCACCACTCCCGGCTGCATGTCATTATTGCTGTCTGACTGCCTCACCCCAACGTAGCGAAGACAGGGATTCTAGCCCACTAGCCCATCTAGTCCACCACTGTTGTCCATTCCTAGCATGCCATATGTCTGTAACAGAGGGTGGAGATGGCCTGCCAAGGGCTACCCAACTCACCATGAGGTTAGCGTTGGCGATGTGGTGCTTGACCAGACCTCCGCCCAGGATGATCATCCCAGAGCACTTGGCGAAAATGGCCTGCATGTTGATGAGTCGAAGGTCTGGGAGAGACGGCTGAGGTCAAGCCTTGGCCTCAGTGGGCCCTCCTCCCCCTTCTCCCAGGGGCTTGGTACCTCACCTTCAACGATGTCCAGGACCAAACCTGGGTTTTTGTAGGAATGGAAGAAGATCATGTCACCCAATGAGCCATCTGTGAGTGCAGGGCTCAGCACAGGAATGTGGTTCTGGTGTGGAGATAGGACCCGTTAGCAGCTACAGCTCATAGCCCAGAAAAAGCTCTGATCCCCAACCCAGAGGCATCCCTCCCCGCCTCCCTGAGCAGGCTGCTTGATTTTTCTGGTGGACATGACCCTCTGCTTTACATGTAGAGGCAGACATGAAGAAAACCATTAGGGTCTCTAAGAAGGCGCTGGCACACTGAGCAGTGGCTCATTATCCTCCACTGTCTCTGAGAGATAGTACCCTGGGTCAGGCCCAGTGACTTCCTAAGCACTACACCTAAGTGGTCCCAATAGTGTAGGGGCATAGCTAGGAGAACCCATCATTCAACAGACAAATTACCTAGCCTTTCTGTGCTTGACACGCCTCAGCTAAGTTTGGGAAGACTAAGAGTAATTATAGAGACTCCAGGTGGCTGCAAAGACAAGATAGTCGTTGCTTGCCAAAGCCTAGGAAAGCTGACCCAGCCCAACCCACCTTATGGGCCCAATAATACACGGACTCTGGGTTGTTGATCTCCTTCCCGAGCCGGGAGATCATCCTGGAAGGTGTCCACTTCACACCCTATCGAGGAAGAGAGTATCAGTATTACCTCACATGTCTTCTGACTCGCCTTGGGGAGTTTCCCTGAGCCCTGCCTTCCAGCCCTACCTCTGTGTTCTGCTCCAACACCATCTGGTCCAGAATGGGCATCAGCCAGTCCTCAAACTTGCAGTAATTGTCATTTGGCACTAGCAGGTTCCCGATCCTAGGGACAGGAGGCATTCAGGCATCAGTCACCCAGATCCTCAGCCCATCTCCTCTGGCCCCACCGCTACTCAGGGGCCCACCTGTTGATCCCATTCTCCCTGAGCTCCTTCCCCCTGAGGCTGAACTCGCCAAGATACGTGGGTGCCAGGCACTTGATGAGGTCTTCTTCCACACCTCCAGCAGTGGTCACCAATACATCCACCTGCAGTCACAGGCGACACCATTGACCTAAACAGCACTCCTAACATCAGCCTGAGTTCATCCAGACCCAAACTATGAGCTCTGCAACACAACCAGCTGTTCCTCTGCTTAAAGTAGACCCAGAGCCAGAAAAAGTGCCACACTGCTATGATCCCAGCACTCGGGAGGCTGAGGCATTAAGGACTACCAGTATGTCCAAAACCAAAAGAAAAAGAAAAATCCATCTCCTTATAGCATTTTTTTCACAATTATTTTAAATTGTACGAGTGTTTTGCCTACATCCCTTGAAATGAAGCTATAGACATTAGTGAGCCACCATATGGATGCTGGAAACCAAACCCAGGTCTTCCACAGAGCAGCAAATAATCTCTGAGCCTCTTCAATTCTCTTAAATGAACCACTTTATTGTCCACTAGCCCAAGGAGGTTGAGGGCACAGCCCTAACGTGGACCCACCATGTTGTGCTGCACCAGGTAGCGAATGGTCTCACGGATGCCTGAACTGATGAGGTTAGAAGTATAGCCCAAGAAAATGGTGCAGCCTGTGAGCGGGCGGCGGCTTTGGGTCAGGTCTTGGTGATGATCTTCATCTAGTGCCAGTGGCTCCAGCTTCTTCTCAATCTGGGCATAAGGGTACAGGAAAGTTGAACTAAGACTCCAAACCACAGAAGCCAGCTGTGGCAGGAGCCGGGCCTGGCGATGCTCGCCTTTAATCCCCGCGCTCAAGAACAGAGATAGGTGGACCTCTGTGAGTTCGAGGTCAGTCCGGTCTACAAAGTGAGTCCAGGACAGCCAGGGCTCTGTTACACAGAGAAACATTGTTTCGGAAAGAGAAGAAAAACAAACAAACAAACAAAAAACCCTGCAAACTGCAGCCGAGGAACCCCTCGTGGACTCAATTCCAGAATTTGCTTGCCCTCGGGGATACAAGGCTACTACAAAACCGAAGCACAACCCCAGTGCAGACCCTAGCCCTTCCTTTCCAGGTCCAGGTCTGTCACTTAAGGTTTGTTACCTTTTAGGAACCACAAAGTATCTTCTTTTCAAGTCTCCTTTCACTGGGAAGAAGTGAATCTATAGTTGTCCGGCGTTAAGCTCCTTCTACAATGCCCTTCTTTTAACCCTCAAGCGCCTCCCGTCCCAGGACGCTAATTTACCAGGACTCCGCCCCGCCCAGCCCAGAGACTCACGCGGGACTCCACGCGGAGCGGTCCCGCCCCCGCCCCGCGCCTCACCATGGCGTTGACTTGCTGCACCGCGCGCCCGAAGTTGGTAGCCTGGAAGCCGGTGGTGCCGAAAGCCTCCAGAAGAGCGTGGTAATCTACGCCACGGTTGAAGTCGTAACCATGGACCTGGGCGCTCTCGGGCGGCAAAGCCGAGCTGTGCTTGAGCACGGCGGCCAGCGCCGCGGCGGGCGGCACCCCCTGCGGAGTCCCCTCCATATGCTCCCCGCAGCTCTCCGGTCACAGCCGCCTAGGTGCTTCGGGACTCGCTCGATCCCTCGGCGCGGTCGGCCAAGCCCAGGAAATGCGACTCAATAGCCTAGGGGTGAAACCGGAAGCCACTTAGTCACATGACCCTAGGCAGGTCCTGCTGCTGTGGTAGCGGCCATTTTACTCCTGTATTCCGTACGTGTGGCTCCAGGAGCTGTTACTCCCTTTGGGCATACTCTGCTTCAAGCCGAGTAAAAAAAGTGCCTAATCTGGAAGCTGTCTGTCCAAATAGTCCTGTCCGCAATGAGTGAGATGATTGTTTCTAATGAGCAGCCTCTTGTCAAATGGGATAGCAATTTCTTCTGGTGCCTCCCAGAGCTTCCACAAGCTTCACTGCCTCCTCTTCTCCCCCTCCAGCCATAGCTGCCACCTTTCACTGGATCAACGGCATCTTTGGGGAGGCAGGGATGAGTGCCATCTTTTTACCCCAAGAACCTTGTTACTTAAACCTGTATCTCATCCATCTTCTTAATGATACACTAGGCCTAGGCCATGGCCACCCCTTACTAATCCTACAGTTTGTGTAGTCTGCACTAAATAGTGCTATCTGCTGGATACTGAGATTCAGCTGTGGACAAGACCTCTGTCTTCTTGATGTCCATAGTCTAAATGATGAAACAGAAAATTAAAATTGGCAAATGGTTAAGCCAGGCTTGGAGCACACATCAGCCAGCAATCAGGAGATAGAAGCAGAAGAAACTCCAGGTCAGCCTTTGCTATACAGTGAGACCCTACCTCAACAAAAGGTGGTGTGGCTAAGAAAATAGCTGCCAATAAAGACCTTGCTTTGCAAAAGTGTGGATTGGATGTGCACATTCAATTCCCAGGACTCAAAAGTAAATGCCAGTAATTCCAGCTCCTCGGAAGCAGAGATGATTAAAAATCAGCAGCTATTATTAAAGTTTAAGGCCTGATCTAAGACTAGCTAGGTACAGACAAGTCCAGCAATGCCCTGAGGGGAAGAACCCACCTTACTGCATTCTTTCCCCACTCACTAGAGATACAGTTGCTAGGAATTTAGCCCATCCCCCTAGGGAGGGACACCAGATCATTAATGGTTTGGGGACCTTCCTATAGCCAGTCAATTCAAAATGCAGCATTTTGACCAATAGATGCTTGCCAGGCAAGAATCGCCCCTGCTTTGGGCATGCTGGGAGGGACCAGAATCTTTAAATCACCCAACTAACCTGAGCACAGGGCTCTTGGCTCTGGCTCTCACCGCTTCGGCAGTGAGGGACGTGAGCCCAAACTGCAGTTTGTAATAAAAAGATCCTCATTTGTTTTGCAATGGACTCGACTCCTGGTGATGGTCTTTTGCTCCTGGGGATGGTCTTTTGGAGTATCGTGATTCAGGCACAACAGAGACAGGCAGTTCCATTTGGTTGGGGCCTGCCTGCAGGATAGCTCAGTGACCAAAGGCACATGGTAAAAGAAAAGAGCCTTGGACTCCCGTAAATTACCTTCTGACCTCCACAAGCACGTCATGCATGCACATGCTCAGATATGCACAAAATAAAGTTTGGGGACCAGGTAGATGTCTCCTGAGAATGACATCTACAGTTTTCCTATGACCTGAAGCATGTGTGCGTGCATGCATGCACATACACACACACTCAAGTGTGAAAGGTGGGTAGAGGAATTGGTAACATTAGCTGAAGGAAAAAGTGACTGGAGAAAAATGCCAAGCACATGGCATTTTCGCCAAGGCCAGAAGACCGAGAAAATTCCTTTTATACAAAGATTACAGAGATACATAGATAGAGGGGGCCCCTTCAATTAACCTATATATACTAGCTGGGGGAGAACTGCATACATCTGGGATCGGCATACAGGAGAGCAAGGTGACTGGAATTCCAAATGAGACTCTGATGACCCTCACCCCCTCCTCCTCCTATAAGGGCACAGGTTGACTGTAGGTAACCACAGCCTCTCTGATTAAGATAGTAATGGCTGCTATGCTCAGATAAGCAGAGTCACCAATGATTTGCAAGCAGAGGAAAGCAGGTGAAGATAAGACACAGCAAGAAGTTGACCTCTGGGCTGAGGAGACTATGATTCACTGGGTAAAGGCCTTTGTCAGGAGGCCTGCCTACCTGAGTTCAATGCCCAAGACCCACATGGTACAAGGAGAGAATGGACTCTAAAAGTTGTCCTCTGACCTCCACATGCAACTCCCCTCCCCAACACATACATACAATATTTTTTGAGACACTCTCACCATGTAACTGACTGGCCTGAAATTTACTAGGTCTGGCCTCAACTCACAGAGATCAGCCTGCCTCTACCTTCTGAAGGCTGGGATAATGAACACAATTTTAAAATAATTTTTAAAAAGAGGCTGATGAAACAATAGCCTCTAAAGAAAAAATCAACGCCAGCACCTTGACCTCAGACTTCTAGCCACCTAGCCAACAATTCATTGTTGTTTATACAATAATTGTTTATACAATTCAGTCTGTTACATTTTGTTATAGCCGCTCAACCAGGCTAATACATTGCTGAAAGAAAAGAAGGAAGGAAGGAAGGAAGGAAGGAAGGAAGGAAGGAAGGAAGGAAGGAAGGAAGGAAGGACAAAGGAATAAACAAACATAATAATGTCAGGATAATCCCTGAGGTTAGATAAGGGGGAAGGATGATAAAAAGGCTAGAAGTGGCAACCTACCCCCACCTCTGATTTTTTGTTTTTGCTTTTTGAGATAGGGTCTTACTATGTAGCCCAAGCCAAACTCAAGAGTGACAGGCTCACAGGTGTGCACCACCATACCCAAAACAGCCAGGGATGAGGCAGGGCAGAGAGAAGCTGAAAACTGACACACAGGGGATTGTTGTGATTCCAGCCAGTGGGACAGGGCTGGTGATGTGAACAGTAAACAAGAAGCAGACTGAGAACTTCAGTTAAAGACTGGTATTATGGTACCTGAGGCAGTTAGATATGCAAGTGCCTGAGAGGGATGAAGGCCTTGGAGATGCATGCCTGAACAGCTGGAATGAAGGATCTGGGGGTGAAAATGTTAAGAGTTATGAGGCACAGGTGATTTTGGGCATGATGGTCAGATCAGCCTGGGCTACAAGACCCTGTCTCCAAACCCCATTTTTAAAAAGGGGTAGGGTGAGGGAGAGTTATTAAAAAGAGTTTGGAGCTCAGAAAGGGCCTAGCCAGGATATACACAGCCTCAGGCGGTGGCAAAAGCAGGGAGGGAGTTCTGCTGGGGACAGTCCACAGATATCCAGCAAATCAGAGACCCACATCCCTCAGGTCTGCAGCCAAGCTGCCCAGTTCCCCAGGGGATCCAGGAAACATGTGACATGAAAGCAGCCACTGGGCCTCCGGGGGAATGGACCCCTTCTGTCACAGCAGCTGCTGCTGTTGTTGCTGGTGACATTTCACTGGGTCCTGGCTTCAAAGTCTCCACAGGGACTGAAAGAGGATTGAAGCAGCCAGGCCAGCACTGGGGACGGAGCCAGAGTTGGGTAGCTGAGACTTGGAGCAGGTAGCCAAGCGTGTCCAGGCATCTTCAGGAACCAGGAGTAGCCAGGGAGCCAGAAGGAGTTGCAGAAGCTTGGAATCTCAGGCTTGCACAGCCCCACTCACCTTCTTCCAGATGTCCAGCAAGGTGGCCACTGGCAGTGACATTGGACAGGCCCGTCGGGCAGTGGAGCAACTGCGGATGGAGGCAGGCATCAACCGCATAAAGGTGAGGGTTGGGCTAGGCTTTGGGTGGGCACAGATGGGCAAGGAGGCAGGGGGACACCCAAATGTGGCTGACTTGGTTGGTCTGCAGGTGTCCAAGGCAGCTACAGATCTGCTGCAGTTCTGCACAGAACAGGCCAAGAGCGACCCCTTCCTTGTGGGCATCCCAGCTGCCACCAACCCTTTCAAGGAAAAGAAGCCCTGTGCTATCCTATGAACCCATGATAATGCTACTACCCCTACGGCCCTTCCTATGGAAACCACAGGAAGGGCCTCAATAAACATGACTGCTCTGGTGTTGCAACTTGTATGTGCTGAAGTGGGAGGCTGGGCACCAGAGGCTTTGGGGGCTCAGTGCACACCTGTCAGGCTTCCTTCTATGCCCATTTCCCCAAGGATAGCTGCAAATATCTGTGCACCCAGAGCCCTGCACTATGTCCCCCTGACATATACCTACTGGGTGGCTGGAACAGATGTCTGCTCTCCATAAAGACCTACACTGGGGATTTGAGTCAGAGTCTATATGCCACACAGCCCACAAGCACCTCACCAAGTTACATCAGACACAAGTGTCTGTGTCCACTTGTATCCATGGTCCTTGAGTGCATGCACAGAGCAGGAGGCACCCCAGCTCTAGCATGCTACCCCTCCCATGTACTCATTCACGTACAAGCCCAAACAGGCACAGACATGTGCTCACAGAAAGCTCACACTCCAGTTTCCAACAACTGCATAGTTGGTCATTTATTTCTCCTTCACTCTCCTCTAGGAGAGAGGCACCCAAACCCTAACAGTACAGGGAACCCCCTGGGCGTGATGGCCCACCTGTCATCCTAACACTTGGGATGACCAGATATTCAAGGCTGGCCTCAAACACATTATGAATATGAGCCCAGCCTGGGTTACATGAGACCCTGTCTCAAAACAAAACAAAACAAAACCCAGGAGTGGAACAGGACCCTGGGTAGCTAAAACTAGAATGCCACCTCCACAGGCACAGGTATGGGCCCACCCCTAGGGCTTCCTGTGTCCCGGGCCTGGGTAGCAGGGCAGCAGCACCAATAGCAGGAAGGTCCTCCAGAGCAGAGGCCCAGGCAGGCAGTATACATCCATCCACAGCCATGTCCAGCTAGCTGTTCAGGCCAGCAGCCTCCAGACCTCCAGTGACAGGCCACCAGAGGCAGCTACCACCACGTTGCCCTCAGCACAGATCTAGGGAACAGTGACAGTGGAGTTAGGGGATGGCATGGGCTCTTGGTAGGCCAGCAGGCTACATGGGGCAGGACCTTACCCCATTCAACACATTGTGGTGGCTTCGGGTACAGATGGTCCTAGGTGGGTCTGTGGGCACATGAACCTGAGAGAGACAAGTGGCAGAGGTCAGGATATGTGCCCTGCCCATTGTGTGTATGTGGGGGGGTGGTGGGGGGTGTTACAAGGGAGCAAGGCATCTGCATGGGCCAGTGTTCTCACCCGAATGGTCTTGTCAGTAGATGTTGTGTACAAAGTCCCCAGAGAATGTTTGATCCCTGTGATCTGAGACTGGTGACCCACATCAAAGGACTAGAGGAGAAAGGATAGGTGATACTCAGGTGGCGTTCTCCTGTGGTTAGCCCTCCACACCCAAAGAGTCACATAGAAGGTACAGACAGGGTCCTAGCAGACCCGGACAAGCTGGAAGCAGCCATCTCGGTTGGCGAAGACGTGCAGCAGGCCCTGGTTGTCACCTGCCCAGAGCTGGGGCTCCTGGTAGGACATGCAGAGCAGATAGGAGTCCAGCTGTGGGAAGGACAAGGCATAAAGCAGTTCAGGAATGGCAGGCTGGGCTGCAGTCCTCTGAGCCACAGGGAGGGCCACCCACCTGCAGCCGCTGCAGGACGCTATTGGCCCGGCGATCAAAAACTACAAGACTGTGGTCCTCGCTGCCTGAGATGATGTGCCTGTCATCCGCCAGCACTGCTAGCACAGCGCTTGAGTGCAGCCTCCGGCTCTTCACCAGGGCCAAGCCAGCTGGAGTGGGATGTCGGGCCATGGAAGATGGAGGACACCAGAGCCCTTCAGACTCTAGCCCCACCTGAGAATCTGGGCCACCATCTCCCCTGGGAAAACCTTCCACCTGCTCAGCCTTTCACCTGACAACTGACCATTCCCATCCCCTCATACCTTACCTGGATCCAGGACCCACAGGCTTTTGTCCTTCACTGGTCCTGTCTCCATGCCACCTTCTCCTCCAACCCCACCAGCTTCTCCCAAGACAGAGCCAAACACATTCCACCCCAGCCTAAGTCCAGCTCAGGGTCCCTTCAGTTTCCCAGAGTTCAATGAGTCAGTCGAGGCTGGGGTGGGGATACATCTCAGCAGCTAAGCAGTGGCCTAGCAACCACAAAGCCTTGGCTTCCAGCCCAGGATCGAAAGAGGGGAAAGGATTTATCATCAGCCAGGCCTAACAGTGCAGGCCTGTAATACCAACTACTCAGGAGCCTGGAGGCTGAGACAGAAGGATTAATAGGTGGAAGTCAGCCCAAGATATACAGTAAGTTCGAGGCTAGCCTGAGCAACACAGTGAGAACCTGTCTCAAAAGGAAAAGAGTGAAAGAGGAATACAGTTCAGGGACAAAGCATTTGTCTAGCTCAAGGGAGGCCCCAGGCTCAATCTCCAGTGCACAAACGAAGTCACAGAAGCAAAGAAAAGACTTGCAGTGCAAGCAGGCTTAGGTCACCCTCCAATGCTCTTTCTTTTTTCAGATGACTCAGTTGTTTGGATTTTTTATTTTAGCTCTTTGGGATTTCTCCTTATTTTATGTGTATGAGTGGTTTTGCCTACATGTGTGTGTGCATGGCATGCATGAAAGTGCCCATGGAAGCCAGAAGAAAGCAATGGATCCTCTCAAATCACAGTTATAGATAGTTGTTAGCTAACATGTGTGCTTCCCAACCCAAGCCAGATCCTCTGGAAGGGCAGCCAAAGCTCTTAAATCACTGAGCTGTCTCTTCAGCCCCTGCACCCCACCACCATTTTTTTCTGTTGTTTTGTTTTTATGACAGGGTCTCACTGTGTAGCCCTAGTTGGCCTGGAACTTACACATAGTAAGTTCTACATAAGACCATGCTGCTCTTGAACTCACAGAGATCTGCTTCTCTTTGCCTTCTAAGTACTGGGAATAAAGGCTCACCTCTGGGATCATA
The DNA here is from genome assembly GCF_030254825.1 of Meriones unguiculatus. NCBI lineage: Eukaryota > Metazoa > Chordata > Mammalia > Rodentia > Muridae > Meriones > Meriones unguiculatus. Next base: position 42,555,196 of record NC_083358.1, read on the forward strand.
GATGGTCACCTTCTTGTCATAGGTCCCAGTTACCAGGATGTCAGGTTGGTAGGAGAGGCACAATACCGCCGCCTTGCCCCTGGAGACACACAGCACACAAGGCTGGGGTGATGGCTGGGCAGGGCCCTAACCCCCCCCCAGGCCCCCTGCCCGGGCCTCCTCACACTTGATTTCACCAAACTGCTGCCCATCAGCCGCCATGTCCCACAGCTTCACAGTGCTGTCCCAAGAGCCGGAGCACACACGGTGGTCCTGTGCTGCTAGCGACCATACCCAGCCCTGTGGGAGCAGGCATGACAGTCACAAAAGACTTTAAGAGCTGTACAGCTCATGGCTCTCTCTCTCCCAAAGCCCAAGAGGGAGCATTGTTAAGAAAAACCCAAGAGATGAACAGATTCACTCCAGGCCAAACAGCTTTCCCTCCCTCATGCCCAATTCCACAGGCTGCAGTGACACAACTAACTCCTACTCTGTGGAGTCATCCCTTCCCACAGATGACAAAACCCAGGGTCAGAAGGAAGAGGGAACAACTGAAGCACTCACAAGAAATTCTAAGTGTGCTGTCAGGCTTAGGACCAGAACACACATCCCCAGGACTATCAGGTAGCACCGACAGGTCTCTCTCAGTGTCCCCCAACCCTCTTTTTAGGCTAGGATAGAACCGAGTGCCTCAACACATTCTAGGCAAGTGCTCTATCATGAGCTACATCCTAGCAGCCCTCCATACCTTGTTTTCGTTCTTTTGCTCTTTGAAACAGTCTCACTCTACAGTCCAGGCTGACCTGGAACTCATTAGGTAGCTCAAGCTAGCTTCCAACTCAAAACAATCCTTTACTTTTACCTTCCTGTGAGTGCTGAAATTATGGGCATAAGCCATCAAGGTTTAAGTCAAGGTCTTCAGAGGCCCACACTAATGGAGGTTTGAGGCCTGGAACAACTGGACTAAGACTGCAGCCTCAGGGTTGGAGAGATGGCTCAACAATTAAGAGCACTGACTGAGCTTTCAGAGGACCAGGTCTGATACCCAGCACCCACATGGCATCTCGTAACCACCTGTCATTCTAGTTCCAAGAGATCTAATATCCTCTCCTGGCTTCCATGGGCACCAGATGTGCCCTTGATCAGACATACAGGTAAGATACCCACACACATACATTTTTAGTTATAAGAAGGAAAAGTGAAGTCTCTACCCCAGAACCTAACTAATCACATGCCCTTTCTTTTCTATTTACAAAAATGGGCAAACAAAACAAAACAATAAAACAAAACCAATTCCTGCCTTATCAGTTACTATGTGTAGTCAGCTGACATCTAGTCAACATATTCCCTGCCAAATCCTTTGAAAAGGGGACTGTAATATATGCTGTTTGATAAATGATGCAACTAGGGCACGGAGAGGTTGAGTTCCTTACACAGACCACACAGCCAGGATGTAACAGAGCGGACATTTGAACTCAGCACTGTGTTAACAGGCCACGGGCACAGACCACCTTAATCAGTAGAGTGGTCCTCCACCAGCCACTTCTCATGAAAGCACAGTCACATGGAAGTCTAGCTGATCCCCAGGGGAAGCTTTAGAACTGTTCTGCACTGGGCCTTGTGAGGTATACATGATGACCTACTGGGCACCGTAGTGCACCGAAGACTGAAATTATGGCATATGCATATTAATATTAATCCACTTCTACCTTATCTACCCACTGGACGGGAAAACTGAACTCACCAAAAGTTATACCGACAGCAGAGGGAGAGTCAAGTCTATACAATCTGATATCAAAACCCAATCCCTTAACTTTAGCCCCTCCCAGCCTCCTTCCTGACACCCCCCCCCCAAGATTGCTCACCTTGTGTGTGCTACTGCCCTGGGTGCCCAAGGCCTTTACCAGAACTCGGCTAGGCTCCTTCCCCAGATGCCGCAGGTCCCACAGGTTGACATTTCGATCTCGGGAGCCTGACAGACACAGTGCCCCACCCTAGAAAGAGAGCACGGAGATGTTGTTGCGGTTCCTCACCCCTTACCCAGCCTGGCCTCCCACCTAACCCCCTCACCTGGAGCAGCAACACTGCATCAATGGAAGCAAAGTGACCATCAGCCAGGCAGAAGTACTCAGCTCGCTGTCCATCCTCTGCCCAGCGGGCCAGGTGTTGCTCCAGCTCAATGCAAGCGGCTGGCCAGTCAAAATCCTCCTCTACGGGGTACCACGAGCAGGATACTCAGTGGGTATCACCTGACAGAGGCCAGCTCTGGCTGCCAGGGAGCCCTACCTTTACTACAACTGGATAGAATGCCAGCTAAATGCCATCCCCTACGCCACGCAGGCATAGACTCTGGCCTTGCCTCAGGCTGTGGGACCACTCATCTCCCATGCAGGACTAGGAATACTTCCCCAGCTCTAAGAAACCTAGACTACACTTTCTAGCCTTCATCCCCAAACCCAAGCTCAGGTGACAGCGATCTCACCCTCCACTCTCTCCGGGGCCTCAAGACTAACCCATCCTTCTGGCCTTAGGCACCTGAGCCAGGTGCAGGACACAGTTCTTAAACTTCTAACTGTAAACCAGAAAGCCCCATCAGGACACAGAAGCCAAGGGGTGGGAAGCATGTCTTGGCAGCAGAAACACAGAGCCCTGGCTTCTATCCCTAGTAACTCTCCCTCCCTTCCTAGACAGACTCTAAACCCCAGATCAACCATTCAGTGCTTTGGATGAGGTCCAAGCACCTGTTTTATCAAAGCTGTTTGGAAATCTGACTGGAGTTGAAGGTAAACTCCCTATTCCAGAAGTCTGCAGAATCAAACTCTTCCAGGTTAGAGGAATCAAGAGACTAAGGACCTCGTAATACCAGAAACAACAATATCTCAGAGTTGTGCTGAGGATGGATGTGCCAGGAGGTAAAGCATTTGCCTAGCACACCCAAAGCCCTGAGTTTCATCCCTACAACCCTTCAAAAACAAAACAACACAAACTCAAAATCATCAATTTCAAGTTTTCTTTTCCTCCAGAGACCAATAAACTCGAGAGCAAAAGCAATAACACACCATCTCTGCAAAGATAACAGGCTAGCCCAACACTTGTTGAGGCTAAGGAAGAAGGATCGGGAGTATAAGGACAGCCTGGGCTACATGAGAACCTGTCTCAAAAATAAAATAATAAAATAAAATAGAAAAGATGGCAGGCTAGACTCAGGATTTAAATTACTGGTATCAATGATCCCAATCCCTAAACCCCGAGGCTAGTTCAGGGAGGTCTAGAAATGCAGGACCTCTGCTTCACCTGTCCCGGATCAATAACAACACTCCAGGGTCTAGGACTCTGCTACAGCAGTTGCTTCTTGCGCATCAGGCTGTATCCAGAGACTGGGGGTTCTCTGGATTTATTCTGACTCCAAGTACAATCCAAGAAGTAAGTCCTAGAGTATTCATTCCTCACATGGCTAGGGCCTTAGGCTAACAAAACCCAAACCGGGGACTCTTTGAATTCTAAGTTTGAAGCCAAATATCTGCCTTGTGGTCGATTATGGATAAGGCAATACCCAAAAATTTCTCTGCTTCCAGTCAGAGCTGCGACAGCCTCGAAGCCTGCTCCAGAAACTGTGCGCACCCACAGGCCATATACCTCTTTCTATCACCCCAAGCCTGACCTGAGCAGGAGTTCCTGTTCCCAGGGGTGTGCGTACCTTCCACCACTGGGTAGGGTGCGCGGACGCGACGCTGAGCGCGTAGCCTCCAAGTGACATGATCACGCACAAGGTCGTGCAACGCTTGGCACACGCACGGCAGGACATGGAGCACGACCCGCGCATCCAGGTAGGCGCAGATCTCCAGCAGCAGCTCCGGGGGAAGGCTCAGGAGGCCCGGCAGGCGTACGGTTGGGACTATGGAAGCAGCCTTTCGTTCCGGCGCGCCCAGGGACGAGGAGAGCGTGGGCTGCAGCGACGAGCGCCGCGGGGTCAGGCCAGGTTTGGGAGGGGTGAGCACGCGGGCTACGTAGGCCTCTGCCTGAGCGTCAGGGTCGGGATCTGGCTCTGGGTCCGACTCATCCTCACAAGAGCGAGGATCCCCACACAGCCCTGAGGGAAGCTCCATGGCGCCAGGGTGGGCGCGGCTGTCCCAGGTTTGGCTACTACTCGGCCGCGTCCTGTTTCCTAGGCAGCGCGAGATCACTTCCGTCGCTCATTAGATGACGTCAGAAACCACCAGACACGAGATGCTGGCATGGAAGCCGGATGTCGAAATCCCATGCTGTTCACTTCTTTCGGTTTTGCCATGCGCGAATCATTTTTATTTTACATAGTGGTGTTTTGCCTGTGTGAAGGTGTCATGTTTTAGAGTTACAGTTGTGAGCTGTCAGGTGGGTGCTGGGAATTGAAACCGGGTTCTCTGGAAGAGCAGTCAGTGCTCTTAACCGTTGAGCTATGAAGATTAGGGTTTCAGGGCGGCAACCGCCTGATACGGGTGCTGATAACCCAACTTGGGTTTTTCGCAAGGCCAAGTGCTTTTCAACATGGCTTCACCATGTAACCCAGGATGGCCTCGAATTCCGTAGGTGATCTGCCTCTGCTCCCCGAGAGTACTGAGATTAATAAGTATGCATCACGAGCCCTGCCCGGCTGAAAGTGATCTTAACCACTGGACCACCTGCCGCGCAAGGTCGAGAGTTTATGCTTTGTGTGTATTTGGAGACCCGAGGTCTCTTTAGTTTTTTGTTGTCCTGAATGTTAATTGAGTGCGTTTCCACAGAACACGTGTACTTGGTTAGACGGCAACTCTGTGGAGTGGGTTCCACATCACCTTTATGTGGATTTTGGAGGAAATCAAACTAGGTCACCAGGGAACAAATGCCTTCATGTGCGGAGCCAATTCTCTCAGCCCATCTTGTATCTTGAAATAGAGCTTTCACTGATAACTTTCAGCTAGGCTGGCTGGCCAGCCAGTGAGCCTCGGGAATCCACCTGTGCCTGCTCCATAGTTCTGGAGTATTGCTCTTCTGTGCCCAACATTTTTTGTAGGTGCTGCGGATACTGAGGTCAAACTTGCACAGCCAGTATTTCACCAACTAGGCTCCATGAGGTTAAGTTTATTTTGGGGTTGAATGACCATGACCAGGTTGCCCCAAATAACATTAAGGATTAAAGGCAGGCCAGGATCATGTTTAATCTGTTGTCACTGCTGCTCATAATCATAGTCATAACTGGCCATGTAGAACCTTAACACTTAAGTGTCTTTAAATTTTTTAAGGTTCTCACTACGTAGCCCCACCTCAAACTCAGTATATGGACCAGGCTAGCCTCAATCTCAATCTGCTCCGGCCTCCAAAATGCTGAGATTAAAGATGTGAGCCAACATGCCCGGCATACGTGAAAAGCTTTTCTTCTGAGAATTTCCAGTTGTTCTTGATTTACAATCCTGCTTCAGTCTTCTGTACACTGTCCCATTCATTACCCACCCCAATTTTTCCAGATAAGGCTTCTGTGTCCCTGGCTGTCCTGGAACTTGCTCTGTCGACCAGCTGGCCTACAACTCAGAGATCCGCCTGCCTCTGCTCCCAAGTGGTAGGATTAAAGGTGTGCAGCACCACCACCTGGCCCTGCCAGCTATTCTCCAAGAATTTCTAGCATGCCCAGTGACCCAGTGGTGCCTGCTCTAAGGCTTTGCAACCAAGGTTAACGTCTGGCAGCCTTTCAAGTTGTTACTTGTCAAGAACACCTTGCACAGAGTTCTGTGTACATCTAATCACCTTTAACACTCACCTTCCCACATTACAAAGATGAAAATAGAGGCTTCCTTGTCACTCAATTTACTTTTCAAGTCCTAGGAATGAAAACTAAGGCTTTATGTATCTAGATCCCTCAATTTTATTTGATGAACAAAATTCTACTCATCTCTACTTTTTGAGACAGAGTCTTAAATCAGGCCAGGCTGATTTCATCTGTCATCTGCTGTCAAGTAGACGACCAGGACCACCATCTATCACCTGTGTGAGTGCACACCCTCAGAAGCCAGGAGAAACCATAGGTGTCCTGCTCTATTAGTCTCCACCTTATTCCCTGCAGAGCCCCTGGTTTACTAGTCACCACCTCCCACGGCACTGGAGTTTCACAGAGGTTGTCCTTCATACCACTCTACAACCAAAGCCAAGGACCGGAAAACCAGACACCAAGGGTCTCACAAGAAACTGACCTTTACTCAACAAAGTTCTACACAAGTGGAATCTCACGCCACCTAGGCGCCAGTCCCCAGCACAGCACAGTAACAGATAGATAGACCTGGGAGCCCATGGGGTAATAAAAGAGTCAGGAATGGGTAGGGGGCAGGAAGGCTGCAGATCAAGGTCAGTCTGTGTCAGCAGCCCTGGGCAAGGAAGGTTAAACTGAAACTTCATTGTGCAAAAACCAACTAAAAAATAAATTAAAAAATTAAATAATTTTTTAAAAAATAATAAAATAAAATAAAAAAAGGGAAATACAAGAATCAGGCTCCCCTCTCCTGAAGGTAGTTGAAACTCCCTTCTTGAACAAAGAGGGGTCACAACTCCATCAGACAGTCAATCCATCAATATACCCCAAGATCCAGCAGAGGATGCTCCTAAGAAGTGGAATTACCAGAAAGCTAATGGTATTTTTCTTTAAAAAAAGTTTTTGTTTTTTTTTTTTGTTTTGTTTTGTTTTTTTTCACCTACAAATGGCTTCCAGAGACCTGCTCAAGTTTCAGGCTAGGGGGATGAGGACCACCAGCTGAGTTATGGAATGTGCACTAAGTGTCCCTGGGAATAAAGGCAAGGCCTGACCAACTTGAGAGAAGACACAAGGCCTAGATGGGATACGGTCCAGGTCCTTGGAGGGACGATACAGCAGGCCCTAAGACTCCCCCAAAATATAACAGGCTCACAAAGAATTAGGAAGCAAGGAAGGGGACGGAGGAAAAAATGTTCAAGGACCTTGCAAGACCAATTTCCACAGCCAATTTGGAAATAGTCATGGCCCCCTCCTCTTGGGAAGCCCCTCCCACCTTGATGGCATCCTCAACCAATTTCTTCAAGGATTTTTACAGTCAATGTACCCATCTGGTGTGGTCTGAGTCCAGTGGACACTGTGATAAACCTAAGTCCCAAAAGGGACAAAGTTTGAGGCCCTGGGTACACCCTGCTCCTCCAAGCCTTCAAAGCTTGCTGGACCCAGTAAACTTTGTACTTTGTTCTCACCCTCACATGCTGTTGCCCCAGCTCCCGGAACTATCCTTGAAGCTGTTTCACGGGAGATCCACAAAAGCATGCCAGCCTTAGCTCTCTGGGGGAAAACTAGTCCCAGGCCTGTGCCTTAATAAATACCTTTGGACACAGGAAAAGGGCACACAGTGGCCTCAAGCTAGTCCCAGCTGCTCCAATGGTCCCCACTCTGCTGCTGGCTGGGACAAGACAAAGATGGGGACACACTAAAATGAGGCTGCCTTGAAGCTGGCAGGAAGTGTATGGAGCAGGTCCAAAGTGTGTAAGTGCTGAGAGGGCAGCTCCCAAATGACCACCCTCTTCCCCTGGCCCTGGGGGCCCAGCTTGAGGTCCCCCAAACCTCCCAGCCCTCCCAATCACCACCAATTCCGGCAAAACAGCGGAAGCTTCTTATACTCTAGATGCAAGGTACACAGAAGGCCATAGGCATAATTTGGGGGTTCACTAATTCTACTGTCTCCATGCAGTTGAGGAAATGGTGGGGCGGCTGGAGCAGCCTAGCTGGCTGTGGTGCCTGCACATGCGTGTGTCCACATGTGTACATGTGAGTGTATGCTTCTCTACAAGGAACCCCCCTCCCCACCTGTAATTCCCTTGCCTTATCTGACACCGGATTCGGTAGGCCTTACGGATTCCTCCCTCCCACGACTGGCCCGGGTGGGCTGCCTGAGATGACCCAGATTAGAGCCCAGAGAACTCTTGCCCACCAAGAAGTCCCACCCCCCTCCCTATTTGTAGGATGAGCATGGAGTCCCCCACCTGTCCACTCATCAGGCCTGGTGGGGCAAGTGAACCAACAGATGGACAGATGCAGACTGGGTAGCATCTGGATTTAGGTACCACTCACTCCTCCCTAACCCCCCTTGACCAGGGCACAGTGACTTCTGGAAGCAGCACATTCCCCAGCACACCCTCCGACGATGACGCAGACAGAAACCTGCAGGAGAGAGGTAGGGTCAGGCCCTTTGTCCTTTCACTCTCTGGCAGGCCTGAGGCTGAAAGACCTGCTCACCTGGTGATCTCCAGGTTCACCTAGACCCCGTAGAAGGCTGCCAGCCTCTCCTTGAGCAGCGGTGGGAACTGCTCTGAGAACTGTTGCCAGTTCTCCTCCCCAACTTGGTCTTTGAAGCCATGGAGGATCTGCAGTGAGGCAGGGGTAACAATTGGCTGAGACAAGCCTGTGGTGTCTACTCCCCAGGACTTACATGTGACCAACAGGAGCCTCACCTTATAAAACATGTCCCGAAGGTCATCCTTCGGGCTCACCCAGGAGGCTACAGCATCACAGAAGAAAATAAAGTCCTGAAATGTGACAGATCCCATGTGAGGGGCTGTCCAAGCCAGCCCCCACCCTGCCCTCTGAGCCCCACTGCCCGGACCTGCACAACACCCCCAGGGTTGACACCAATCATCATGCAGATGCCTCGGAAGGCAGAATCCTTCTCCTCGTTGTCCCGGATGTTCCTAAGGGACGTGCACCTGGCCATGGAGGAGGGCAGCAGGTCAGTGGATAGACTTGAGGACAAGCAAAGATGAAAGATAGATGGAGGGAACGGGATTGGGGGTGTCAGTGGGTAGTCTCCCACATGCATACATGGGGGGGGGTATGCTAGGAAGTATAGCTGTCCTGCCCACCCCCGGCAGGCCCCACCCAGGCAGGCACACACCAAGGCCGGATGAACTGCTGCAGCATGGGTGCCACCTCCTGTGGGCACACGTAGCCCAGGCGGCCGATGGTGATGGCTGGAATGGCAGAGGGACTCGTCAGGCGACCTGCAACCCCGAGTGGCCCCGGGACGGTACGTGGCGGGGCCTCTGACAGGAGGCACCGAGCCCCGCCCCACAGGCCCCAACTGAACGGCCCTGTGGCTTATCCTGGGCCCTTGAGTTTGGCCCATAAAGATGTCCTCCCAGCCCAGCTTGGGTCTCTTCCCATATATTCTAAAGCCAAAATTATTCTTTGGGTTCCTCCCAGAATCCTATTTCAGATGTTAACACCCTTCCTGGAACTCTCCCCTCTCGGCCCACGCCTGGTACTCACCTGTGTTTTCCAGCAGTGTCTTGGGTGTGTTGGGCCTGTTAATGATTTCCACCAGATTGTTGAGGACCATCTGCACATAGGGCTGCATCTCTGCCCCTAGGGAGCAGCCATTTAGAGCCTTGTGTGGCCCACTCTCCCCAGAGAGGGCCAGCTGGGTATGGCTGACCTCACTCCACGACCCCAGTTTCATGCAAACTGGTGCACCACAAAGCATGTGGGAACAGAGAACCTCCTCGGGATGCTCCACGCCAGCTCACAACAGACCCTCACAAAGCAAATCTTTAAAGTCACTACCCACAAGCTACTGAGACCACTCCGCCAAGTCTTCCCTAAGGACAGGAGGCCCAAAAGTAGAAACAGATCATCTACCCCACCTCATAAACAGCCTTTCAGTTATTTGATTTCACCTATCAGGGAAATTAAAGCATGCCCTTGCCCCGTTCCTTTAGGGGATACGTGAGACTCAAGCTCTGGCCCCAGGGTGGAGACAGACCAATGAAGAGCCTGCCTGCCACTTTCAGGGCACTCACCCATCTGCATGCAGATCTCCCCAATGGCCCAGGTGGCATTGTTGCAGACAGAGATGAACTCAGGGTTCAGGTTGGTACCCAGAATAGGCATGAACTCAGCTAATGCAAAGAAAACAGCAGAAAAAAGAAAAAAATGAGCAGAAAGGGTAATTGGGGCCCAGCTCCCAGACCTGGCTGGGCAGGCCCCGTCAGACAGTACGAATACATCCCCATATGGTCATGAGCCTCCCAGGGCAGGTCTCCATCACTTGAGGCCAGTGCTCATGGGCTAGGGGCACAGGGGGCAGCCTACCGATACAGGGCTTGACGTGGATAAAGCAGGCCTTGGTAAGGTCTCCCAGAAGGGCAAAGGAGCTCTGCCGGACCTCAGGCATGGAATCCTGGAGTTGAGAGAGGTGGCAGAATGACAAGGTTCCTCTCACTCCTTCTATCAAAGCCACCTCAGGTGGCAGTCCCTAGAGCACATCCTGACCACACACATTGGTTGAGGAGCAGGGCTGTCCCTTACTCACTAGCCTTCTCCTACTATACTGTAGCCTTTGTGCCAGGACCTGGCAGTGAAGTTCATTACTAAGCATTTTCTTTTAAAATACTCTAGAACTCATTTCAATCCCCAGCCCACCACATCCCAAACCTACAAAACCTACAGCTGCCACCATGCCCGGGGCACCCACTTATTTCTATCTTTAATTATGTGTACATGTTGAGTGAGAGGGTTGTACACATTTGCGGGTGTCCTTGGAGGCTAGAAGAGGGAGCCAGATCCCCTGGACAGCTGGAATTACAGGCCGTTGTCATTGTCAACTGTCTGATGTGGGTGCTGGAACGAAGCTTAGGTTCTTTGGAAGAGCAACAAGTACCCCTAACCTCAACCATCTCTTGAGCCCTAACCCCAGCTTTTTTACATGGGTGATGGAGATCAAACTCAGGTTCCTGTTCTTGTCCAGAAAGCACATTACTGACTAAGCCATCTCCCCAGTACCTATATTTTGGGGTTTATTTTTGTTTTGTTTTGAGACAGGGTCTCACTACATATCCCTGGATAGCCTAGAACTCAGAGATCCACCTGCCTCTGCCTCCAAATCTAAAGTGGTAGGATGAAAGGCATGAGCCACTACAAATGGGCCATACTTTTATTTTTCAGATCAGCATGTACTAAAATATCTGACAAGTTTTATTGTGCTTATGTACGAGTGAGCAGGGTATGAGTGCACGCCTGTGCGTGGCAAAGACCAGATGAGGAACCACCCAACATAGGTTCATTCATTTGTTTGTTTATAAAAACCAGATGTCAGCTGGGCAGTGGTGGCTCCTGCCTTTAATCCCAGCACTCTGGAGGCAGAGGCAGGTGATTCTCTGTGAGTTCGAGGACAGCCTGGTCTACAGAGTAAGTTCCAAGACAGACAGAGCTACACAGAGAAACCCTGTCTTAAAAATGCAAAACAACCCAAGTGTTATTCCGGAGGAACCAGCCACCATTCATTCATTCACTCATTTATTTGTATTTTAGTGTTGGCAATTGCTAGAGTATCCATGCATCCGTCTTCCATCCATATTTTAGTGTTGGGAGATTGCTAGAGCCTTATACATGGTAGGAAAGAGCTCTCCCACTGACAATCCTCAGCCTTCCTTTGCTTTTAGAGACAGGCTCTTTCACTGGCCTGGAGCTCACTAATTAGAGTGACTGAGCAGCAAGCCCCAGGGATCTCTGCCTCCCCACAACTGAGATTACAACCACGTGCCAGTAGATCCAGAGTTCTTTGTTGTTACTGTTGTTTTTTTTTTTTTTTGTTTTGTTTTGTTTTTTTTAAGTTTGTGTAGCTCAAATTTGGGTCATCATGTCTGCACACCCTTGAATTTGTATTTATTTAATCTTTGCATGAGGAGACACATGTGCCTTGACAGACATGCGAAGGTCAGATGACAAGTTATAGGAGTTGGTTCATTCTTTCATTCATGTAAGTCCTGGGGTTCCCTGGCCAGGTTGTCATAGATTTGGTGGTAGGCATCCCTACCTGCTGAGCCATCTCAATAGCACACAAATGATTATTTTATTTTGGAAACAAGCTTTCACTATGCAGAACTGACTAGCCTCTGATTTCTGAGTGCTGGGATTAAAGTTATGCACTATCATGCCCAGTCTTTTAAAAATATATTTTTATCTTAAATGAGTTTATCTTAAATATGAGTTTTGCCTGCATGTACAGCTATGTATCTTGTGTGTGCCTAGTGCCCACAAAGATTAGAAGAGGGCATGAAATCCCCTGGAACTGGAGTTATGGATGGCTGATATGGGTGCTAGGAACAAAACCCAGGTCCTCTGCAAGAGCAACAAGTACTTTTAACTGTGAGGCCATCTCTGCAGCCCATAAAATTTTATTTTTTTAAGGACTCCTTTTCTCTGACATTCCCTGGACATAGTCAGGGCCCGGACTGGCCACAGGGTCATCTATGGCCGTTGTTGTTTAAACTGTTACGTCTAGAAAAAGTTTCCTTGGAGCCTGAGCATGACATGATGTTGCATACCTTTAATCCCAGCACTCAAGAAGCAGAGGCAGGTAAATCTCTGTGAGTTTTAGACCAGCCTGGCTTACAGAGCAAGTTCCAGGACAGCCAGGGCTACACAGAGAACCCTGTGTCCAGGAAAATAAAAAAAAAAAAAAAAAGGAAAGAGAAGAGAAGAGAAGAGAAGAGAAGAGAAGAGAAGAAGAGAAGAGAAGAGAAGAGGAAAAATCCTTGGCCTGTTAAGGTGTGGTCGGACTCGACTTGGAAGCAGCGTATGTTGGGTACCCACTCACCTGCATACACTGGAAAAGTAATGTCATGATGTTACTTCGAGCCACCAGCTGTTCCACATGGCCACCCAGGCCCTCAGCCAAGCCACTAAGCAGGTCCAATGCAACAATCATGAAGTCCTTGTCAGGGGCCTCATATTGTTCAGGATGTTGTGTATACATCTAGATACAAATGGGGCAGGTGAGGAAAGCAGTGTAGGGCCTGACCAGTACAGCAAGTGGGCAGGGGGTTCAAGGGTGCTCACCATGGCCTGGGCCAGTGTCTTCTGCACCAGAGTGACACAGCGTTGGTAGACAGGCTCACAGTAGGGCAGGAAGCCACTCTGCAGGGCGGTGGCCACAGATGATAGACACTGGCAGGGAAAAGGGAAAGAGTGAGCTCAGGCCATGTGGGAGGATTCTGAAGGAAGGACCTAAGCCCACTCACCTCCAGCAGGGGGAAGAGGTCCTTGTCTTCATCTTTGAGCTCATTCCACTTCTGGATCAGTGGAGGCATCAGCTTCTGAATGTATTCCTAAAGAGAGTGGGGAATTAGGCTTCCTAGAAGAATATGGCAGCCTAAGTAAGGGAACACTGTCCTTTAAAAATGAGATCCAAGCTCCTGGCCATGGTTCAAGATCGTAAGCCCTTCTGATTCTACTTATCTGTCTGTCCCTAGAACATCCTTCCCTTCCTCCCACTCCCAAGAACCTGCGTAGGGCCTCCTGGTCCCCACAGGCCATCCCCCAGCACACACACATGCATGCACAGAACTGACAATGCTGTCTCATAAATGTCCATCTCTCCCACTAGACTGAAAGCAGGGTAAGTGCTTCAGCCTGCCTGGCAAAACTGTAGCCATATCCCTGGCATTAAAGTTACAAGACACAGGGTCGACTCTGGATGCCAACGAACACACAGATGGGGCAGAGGGTCTCTAGAGTCTCACCGGCTGATTGAGGTGATGGCCCACAGAGTCGGCCAGGGTGCCAATGGCATCATAGAGAATGAGCAGGTTCTTGTGCTGGTATTTGCCAAAGGCAAAAACAAGAGTGTCAAGGATATAGCTGAGGTAGGGCACCAGTTCTGTGCATGCCTCCTCCTCCAGGGTAGCAAAGGCACTAGTGGATGGAAGATAGGAAGGAAAGCTTAATGGACTGTAGCAGATGGAGCTGCACCACAGACAGGTAGGGAGCGTGTACACGGGATCAGCCAGTACGAATACAACAGACTTCAGTGTCTTGTCAGCAGTCACAGGCATCATCATTTCCCAGGGTGAGGGGCCACTGTAGGGACATGGGTCAGGGGTCAAGGTTTACCTGCAGGCTGCCTCCTGCACCCTCTTATTGCCATCCAGGATACGCTTGAGCAGCTCCGTCATCAGGGGCTTGAGGTGCATGTCAGGTGGCTGGCTGACTACCCAGTGGGCATAGCGGCTCAGTGTCCAGCAGGCAATGGAGCGTACCAGGGCCTTCTTGTCTGACAGGCACTGGATGAGGTGTGGGATCAGCTCAGGTAGATAGGGCACCATTCCCTGCATGCAGCCTGCAGTGACCAGAACACAGGAAAGCTTTTAAGTGAAGCCTAGGGTCCAGGTACATCCAACCCAACATGATAGGGTTGGGAAAACTGAGGCTTGGAGGCATTTCAAAGAGCCCATGAAAAGCAGGGGTAAGAGGAGACACATCAGATACACTAGAGCTAAAGTTGTTCAAATTCTGGCTGCGCAGTAGCTCAAACCTATAATGCTAGCACTTAAGGCAAGGCAGGAGGCCTGGCCTGTGCTATGGAGCTGCATCCATCACTGGCATTGCTCAAGTCAGCCCAGGCAGGTGCTGATCAAATGCAGGAGACTTACCCTCGGCAATGGCACCCAGCACCAGGATCCCTGACTCCTTGACCACCCACTCAGGGTGGAACAGGAGGCCCTTGAGCAGGGGAAGTAGGTGGGGCAGCAGTTCCTCCCGGAAGACGTTAGCAAGGACATCCAGAGCAGCTGCTGAGCACTTCCCTGAAGGAGGACAACAGGGCTCAGGCTCAGAGGCCTGTGAGGCAGGTGTTCAGCGCTTTGATCTTAGCCCTGGACCAAATGCAACCACTAATTCTTCATAAATTGCTCCACACCAGCTTCTCACCCTCTCCCTGCAGTGCTGGCCTACTACCTACTCAGATTCCAGTCCGACAAAGCATCATCATCGTCATCATCCTCAGCGTCCTCAGAGCCATCAGGCCGCTCAGCCTCGTGGGGCAATGTCACTGTGCGTGATTTGTGGAAACGTGGCTTGATGTCCTGCTCGCTGTCAGGTACTGCCTCGTCTTCCTCCACGTCCCCCTAGGGACCAGCCCAGGCAGATTTCTAAGCACTGGCGAGAGACTCCAACCCAACACCCATGGTCTTGGCCACCCATAGCCAGCTGTGGACACCCCTGGCTGACCTTAAGCAGGATGATGTCAATTTCAGAGTACTTCATCCCATTCACGAGGATAGGGATCAACCTATCGAGAGAGAGACTGTAAAGATACGGGAATCCTGGCTGAGGTACTCATCCTGAAGAGGAAATAGAGGTGTGAGCAAGGGGCAAACTCTGCTCGACACACCCATATCCCTGTGTCCTGTATCTGTTCACTTCCCTTCAGGGAATCACCAACATATTTTCAGCCACTGTGATTAGGAGACACAATTTTTTTCTCTCTCTTTTGAAATAGGCTCTATGTAGCGATGGCTGGCCTAGAAATCACACACCTTCTTGGGGCTGGAGAGATAGTTCAGCAGTTAAGATCCTCAGTTGCTCTAACTCCTGACCCAAGGAATCCAATACCTTCTTTTGGTGTCTGTGGGCACTGCACACATGTGGTACAGACATACATGCAGGCAAAACACTGATACACATTAAAAAATAATAATTAAAAAAATAAAAGAACATCATGACCTCTAAACACTGTGATTGCAAGTGTTTACTGCCACATGCAGCTGCCCCATTTTTCACTCTTAGTAATAAGTACCACCAAATGGCTCTTGATGCAAACACAACCAATGCCAGAACCCTGAAAAGCTTTAACAATGCTGCAACCTAGCACTACACAAAGCACAAACATCTGCTCCACTATCTTGAGACACAGCTGCTGTCAGGGACCAAACAGAAAGAGCGGTTGCACACAACTGGACCATTACAACCTCAGACATGAAAACTGATACAAACCTGACTGACCCCCCTCTACAAGGGTGTCTCATTCCTCCTGAAAGTCCTCTGTGCCTCCAGCCACAATTCCTACTTGTTATCAATAATCTGACAGGCAAGTGATCCCAACTGGTAAAAACAAGGAGGCACGAGCCAGCCACGGTGCCACTGCCTCGAACTGCAGCACTCCCAGGCCCACTTGTCTCAAACCCGAAAAGGTTAAGTTCTTCTGTTACTCTTGTTCTATCACTCAAGAGATTCTCAACTCCTATACTGAAGAATGCCTGAGCCTACAGGACGGCGGTGGCACACACCTTTAATTCCAGCACTGAGAGGCAAAGGCAGGTGGATATCTCTAAGTTCAAGGTCTGCCTGGTCTACAGATTGAGTTCTAGGATAGCCAGGGTTTCAGAGAAACCCTATCTCAGAAGGGGGGAAGAAAACAAACAAACAAATCCTAAGAAGAATGCCAGAGGTACAGTGTCACGTGCCTAGGAAGAATGCCTTTCCCATCCTCTGAGCACTGGGTCCAACCAGGTTGAGGCCTTGGTTTGAAGGGTTGTTTCTTCATCTCTTTTTGTCTACTAGCATTTTTTTTCAAACAGGGTCTCATTATGTAACTCCAATTGGCTGAGTACTCACTATATAGCCCAATCCAGCCTCAAAAAAAATTGTGGCAATCATCCCACCTTAGCCTTCCAAGTGATGGGTAGGAGCCATAACCTTGGTTTCTGTTACCTAATTTTTGAAGGCATTAAAGCTATATCACCTAAAAATCAATGTACACAGGATTCAAAGTAAACTGACACACAGTACCTAAGTTACGGTAAGCAAAAGCTGCCAGGGGGAAAGCACAGGGAGGGCTAGAGGCCGATGGCATGGGGCTGCAGCACTCACTGGACCAGGTGGGAGGCCAGGACTTCTTTGCAGATGGGCTGCTCGGCCAGCGTCAGCCAGAACTCACAGGCCTCCAGGGCCACATTCTCATCATGGTCCTGGGTCCTCTGCAGCATGTACTGGGGCAATAGGGAGAGGCTGAGACCTAGTCCAACTGAGGGGGATTCCCCAACCCCCTCCAGCCACCCGTTTGCCCTTGATGTTGGCCATGCACACCTGTATGATGCTGTGCATGTGAGGGATGAGCCTGTCAATGCGAACTTCCAAAAGCATCACAAGGGCACGGCACACGTTCTTTCTCACCTCAGGGTCCTCATCCACAGCCAAGGCAAACAGGTGCTGTGAGAAAGGGCGAGGTCAGCTGCTTGAGGACCCTCAGCCTCTCCCCATCCACCCGCAGCCAGTGGCCCACCTCAATGAAGGTGTCAATGTTGTCCATTAGCGCCTGGGCTCGGTCCATGATGAACTGGTTCACGCAGGCAATGGCATGGGACCTGTGGGTCAGAGAAGGCATGCACCACTATGAACTTCTATAGCTGCCCATCAACTCTAAGATGCTTGTGCCCCAAGAACCTTCACATACCGGATTTTAGGGCTGCAGTGCTTGAAAAATTGCAGGAATTTAGGGATCATGATGTTCAGGGGCCTGTTGAGCGCATCACTGTCCAAAAGCTCAGAGGAGTCTTCACAGATCTTCTGTAGGGCTCCAAAGGCTCCCTGAGCAGAGAGGAGAGAGACGGCTGTGGGTCCTACTCCGAGCTCCAATCCCTGCTTGGGCCAGGCCAAGTACTGCTTGCCGCCTACCTCACAGGTATTATAATCCTCTGAGTTGAGCAGGTTGCACAGCTGGGGCAGCAGCTCTGGCCACATCTGCAGCTCACCCTTGGAAGCGATGGTGGTGATGAGAATGCCTGGGGCAGCCAGGAAAAGGAGGCTGCTCAGGCTGGGCAAGGGCCTACCAGCCCTTCCACCCTCCCCACAAAGGACTGGCTCACTAGCTTTCCTTTCTCTCCCATGCAAGCCCCGCATGGCACCCTGACCCTTTCTCTGGGGTGCTAGGGAAAAAACCCAGGCCTCATGAGTGCCAAGTGAGCACTCTACAGGCTCTCTTCAGGTATTACTTGCTGACTTAGCACACATCCTCTGAGCCTACAAACGCAGCTGTGTTCTAAATTTCGGCATCTGCCAAAAACCACTGGAGAGTTTCAGAGCTGGGGAAAGGATGTGAGGTCAAGATACATAAGCCAAAGATCTGTGTAGCCACAAGCCAAGGGCTCAGAAGAGTAAACAGTTTTCCAATTGTTTTTATTTTATACTACAGAAGATTGAACTCAGGACCCTATGTGCACTGTGCAAGCATTCTACTGTTTAGCTAAATCCCCAGCCTTGCTTTTAAATTTTTATTTTAACCTTTTGAGTTAAGGTCCCAAGGCAAGGCCTGATCCTCTCGCCTCAGCTTCTTGAATAGCTGGGGTTACAGGGCTGTGCCATTACACCCAGCTACAGAGGAACAGTTTTTAAATGGTGGTCAGGTGACATCCTGACATATATGCAAAGACCTGAGAGAGGCTAAAACAGATGAAGAAGAGGTGGCCTTCAATCACCTGGGGCAAAGATGTCTTGGCTAAAGGTATGGCAGGCCTGGTATAGTAACAGAAGAAAGGCCACACTGGTCGTGGGCAGGAAGGTGGTGGGGACCAAGTCATAAAAGCCCCTGTATGTGAAGCGAGGACTCTACTGACAAGTTGAAACCCAAGGATGGGGACTGGAGAGATGGCTCAGTTGGTAAGAGTACTTTGCTAGGCAAGTGTGAAGACCTGAGTTCAGTTCCCAGGACTTACATAAAAAGTAGGCATGGTGGCACACAGGTGTAACTCAAGTGCAGTAATCAGCTGAGACAGGAGCTCTACTGCCTTATCAGCAGAGCTCAGATGTTCTGAGTGAATGAACACAATATCTGATGCCCTCCTTTGGCCCATCTATGTGCATGAATGTGCATATATGTGTGTGTGTGAATTTTCGCTTCAGTAAAGGAATATATTGATATTGGAACTAATGTTCACTTCCTAAGAAACTGATTTAGAATAATGAAGTCCACAGGTAAGTGAGTACTTCATCTTAGGCCTGAGGGCAATGAAACAGCCAGGAAGAATTGGATATGGTAGTCAACACACACACACACCACTCATCAACACAAGATGGCAGTGTTTCACAAGGGCAGACCTCGTGAAAGGGTCAACTCTTACAAGTCTCTCCGAAATGATTGGATAGACTATGAGGACAATGCCAGCCCATGATGGGCCAGGGTCCCATCCACTCTCTTGGACATATCACAAGACCTCTCTTTTACAACATGGGCCTCACCCTCAGCGGAAGAAAGGACACCAGCTGTGGTTAGGTGCTGTAGTGGAGAACTGTAAGGCTAGCCCTTAGAAGGCTGAGGCAGGAAGACTCCATGTTTGAGACCCTTTTTCAAAAAAGCACCAGCGTCCTAAAGCTCTACCAAGACTTCTGCAAGTACACATTTTATGAGGAATTAGTTCCAGGTCCTCACAGAGGCCAAACCAAGTGCATTACAGAAACTGGCACAGTACTTGCATTGGGGCTACGCACAGCCTCCCGTAGATGATAAGCATATTGTATCAACTGAGTTATATCCCCAATCTCCCAGACTTTAAATCACCTCGAGATGACTTAAAATTCCTATAACAATATCACTAATACACAGTTATAAAAGTATATTGTGGGGCTGGCAAAACAGCTGAGTGTATGAAGCCACCAAGCCTGATAGCCTGACCCACATGGTAAGAGAGAACAATTCTTCAGAGTCACCCTCTGGCCTCCACACATGGACAGTGGCCCTACACACCCCACTCCACTCAAATTCAAAAAAATAATAATACTATATTGCTAAGAGAAAAATATGGACATGTATAGACTCAATTTTGCCTCCTCAATACCTGGGAGCCACAGTTATTTTAATCCAACAGGCCCCAAATAACTAGCTCTAATTCAATACTATTTTTCTGTCTCCATTCTATTATTTGTGTGTGTGTTTGTTTATAGGCAGGGTCTCACTTTGTAATCTTGGCAGGTCTGGAAGTCACTGTGTGGATCAGGGTTGCCTGAACTCAGAGATCCACCTGCTATTACCTTCAAACGTGTTTGAAATAAAACACAGGGGCCACCATGACTAGCCATTTTCTTTCTTTGTTTTGAAACAAGTTCTTACCTAGGGCTCCCTGGAACTCACTATTTGGACCAGGCTAGCCTCAAACTCCAAGTAAGTGCTGAAATTTTGTGCTACCATGCCCAACCTTTTTATTCATTTTTAACGTGTCCTTTCCTGCAGTATAAATGTCTTCTCCTTCCAATAGTCTCCAGAGGGGCCAGGAACACGGCTTAGTGGTTAAAGGCGCTTGCTGCCATCTCTGATGGCTGGGAGTTCCAACCCTGAGTCCCACATAGTAAGAGAAAACCAACGACGAAGTTGTCCTCTAATCTCCACACACATAGCACACACAAATAAGTAATACATAAAACCTTTTAGTTGACAGATTTTAAGGAAAACAATGGCTTAAAAAAACAAAACAGGAGTTGAGAAGATGACTCAGCAGGTAAAAAACACCCACCACCAAGCCTGCTGACGGAGGCCTCACGAGGCCTGACCCCGCACGAGCTGGACGATGCAGCAGTGTGCATCTGTAACCCCAGCACTGCCACTCTAGACAGGAGAGAGAAGAAAGGACAGGAAGCTACTATGCTAATAAGCCTGCAATATACTGTACAGCAAAACAAAAAAACCAGAGACCCATCTCAACAAGGTGGAAACAACAACAAACATCCTGTCCTCTGACCTCCAGACTCAGGTATGGCATGTATGTGCCCTCACTCACACACTCCCTCTCTCTCTCCCTCCCTCTCTCTCTCACACACACACACACACACACATCTTACAACATTGCTAAGAAATCACCTATTAATCTCTTCATTGAAAAGCCTGAAGGGGAAATGGCCCTAGTAAATCTTGGTCGCACTGCTGTAATGTTCTCAGCTATTTCTTCCTAAATTCAGCAAGGCTCTTCCATTAACTAATTCCCATTGTAGGTGAATAATTTTGAGGGGATATTACTAATGACTCCGTGCAGACAGAGGAAGCAAGTATTCCAAATGCTGTTCCTCAGGCACACAGTTTGAGACTACATCACAAAACTGTGGACAATGAGTTACTGAGACACTCAGGAGGCTGATGCAGAAGATTGGAAAGTTTGAGGCCAGCCTGGACTACCTTGTCTCAAAAAGAAAAAAAGGGGGGGGGGAAAGACTGACCTGAACTGCTTGGCTTGTTTCCAAGCTGTTACTTGCCAGACAAGTCCCTTTATGATCTCTGTGCCTCAGTTTCCTCTCCAGTCAGATGGCAGTAGTAACAGTGCTATCAGAGGGTGCTGGAGCATTCAGTAAGCAACACCCTCAACACGTTGAATAGCTTCTTGGCCCAGAGCAAGCCCTTAGTGTGTCCTTGATGACGACCCCCACAGCCCCCTCACCAATGGTGGCTCGGATGAGAGAGGAGGCATCGCCAATGTTGTTGAGACACTCTTGCTTGATGAAGTCAGCCACAGGAGGTGGGAAGCTCTGGTAATGCGCCTTCACATTGTTCTTGAGGATGAGGCCACTGAGAGAGCGGGTTGGCTCATCTGTGGGAAAAGTGCTCAGGTCAGAGGGCTATGGTAGTGAGAAAAAGAAGCAAGATCTGATCCGTGTGGCACAGAGGACAGAGAACATACCTTCTGACTTGAGCCTGGTCAGGACAAAGATCAGATAGTTGTTGAAGTCGGGAAACTGGTTGAGTTGTTTAAGTTTCTGCCAGGCTGTTAAGGGACTTAGAAAGCCAGGTATATTGAGGCATGCTGTGATCCCAGCACTAGGGAGGCTGAGACACGATCTTAAATTGCAGGCCAGCATGGACCACATCCCAAGATCTTCTTTTAAAAAAAAAAAAAAAAAACGCAAAAGAACTTGAGAGACATGAGCCTTTCCTCCATTCTCTCACTGCCACATGGCTGAGAATGCCAGTGACCATACAATTAGGCCACCAGTTCCTGACATGACACACACTGACCAATCCCTATCCTCACACCATCACAGAGGCTTTCAGGAGGACCAAATCTGAACTTCCTGCATGACCCTTCTGTCCTCACCAGAGCAGGAGAAAGCAGGAAGAGCCAACTCCTCTTAAACTGGCAGCTGCTACTCCCATCTGACCTAGGCACTGCAGTGACACCTGCTTTTCTGACGCAGCCTGAAAGCAACCTGACTGTGGTGCATGCCTATAGTCTTAGCACCAGGGAGGCTGAGGCAGGAAGATCACCCTGAGTCCAAGGCCAACCTGGGCTACATTCAGTTCTAAGTAGTTAGTCTGTAATACAGAAAGACCGTCACTCAAGAAAACAAACAGTCAGGGATATAGCTCATTGGTAAAATATGTCTAGCATGCATGAGGCCATTTAGTGTCCAGCCCTACTAAGAGCAAAAAATAGAGGAAAAAAAGTGAATGACTGAGATCCAGGATCAGGACTTAGGGGTGCAACTTAATGACAAAGCAAGTGGCCAGCATACTGCAGGCCCTTCCATCCTCAGCACTGCAGGGAAAGGTGGAGAGGAGATGGCCCACTTTCAAGTAAAACAATAGTTTCAAACATTTTTTTTTAAACTTGAGACAGGGTCTACATAAGACCAGGCTGCCTTGAAACTCAGAGATTCACTTGCCTCTGCCTCCAGAACACTGTGATTAAAGGCATATGCCATCATGACCATCTCATTTAAGATTCTGAACTCATTATTCTAATTTGCTTCTCTGTTGCTATGATAAAACACTGACCAAGACCTATATCATGGAGTAAAAGACTCTAGCTCATTATGGAGAGAAGTCCCAAAGCAGGAATTCAAGGAATAAAATTGAAGCAGAAACCACTGCACAAGGCTGCTTACTGTCTCCTTCCCAAATCACTAGGATCCACAGTGGGGTGGGCCAGGCCAGCATCAATTACGAATCAAGAAAATGCCCCACATCCATGCCAACAGGCTAATCTGATGGAGGCAATTCTTTAACTGAAGGTCCCTCTTCATAGTGTCTTAAACTGGTAACAAAACTAACCAGAATTATTTATAATTTTAAATAACCAGATCTTGGTTATTTTTTTCTTAGGGAAAAAAAAAGTTCTCAACCAGTCATGTTCCAACTCCAGCGTCCCATCCCTCCCCATCCACCCTCATTCTGACAACGCAGCTAGGACTAAAATCTGAGATGGCTGTGCTTCTAGTTCCTAGGAGCCCTGATTCCTAGCTGAGGCTTAACTAAGGCATTTTCCCTTTTCTAAGCCTCCAGGTCCCCATCTGTTAAACAAAAGTTAACAGCACTCACTCTAACAGTTAAAGGATTAAGTGCTCAGTGAACATCGGGCATCCCATCATTTTCTGCACTTCCAGAAATGGAACCCAGCGATCTAAACCTTTAATTCTCATCCATGTCCTGTTCTCCTGAAGCAGAGAGGATTTGGGGATCAAGAAGCAGTCCCTCCCTCTCTGGCCTTCATTAGGTGTAGACATCTGCCCCGCTCCATCAGCCCCAGAAAGAAGGATACATCCTGCACAATGCGCTGAGTAGCTGTGTTGGGCGACTGCGAGTCTTTGAGAAGCTGCAAGACCTGCTGCAGGCCCTGCTCGTCTGGCTGCCAGTCCATGGCGCAAGGCGAACTGCAGGAGTAGGGGCCTGGGTCAGCGCTGGGTCACTGGGGTTCTGTGCGAGACCCAAGTTGAGTACCCGAGGCAGCAGCGGCTGCACGCAGACGCAAGCGCTCTCCGCGGAGAAGCGGAGGCCTCGGTTCCGCGCCTGTCCAGGTGCGGGGTACCCTCCAGCTAAGCCATCCTCAGCCACACAGTCGCGGGCTCGGGAGTGCGAGTGGGGGGGCGGGGAGGGAATATAAAAGCGGGCCATGAGGACCGGCGACGGGGGCGCCAAGAATCCATCGAGCCTACCGTGGAACTCTTCCTACGGCGGTCCACGCCACCGCCGCCCCCGGTTTCGGGCCTTACAGCTTCCGCCTCCCTCCAGAGCGAGAGCGAGGGCCCCGCCCCAGCGGTCTTCCAGGTGAAGGCTCAGGCCACGAGGATTCCCTGCCCCCAAATCCAGCCTTCCAGC
Organism: Meriones unguiculatus; assembly: GCF_030254825.1. Lineage (NCBI taxonomy): Eukaryota > Metazoa > Chordata > Mammalia > Rodentia > Muridae > Meriones > Meriones unguiculatus. The sequence goes on from NC_083358.1 coordinate 42,579,042, forward strand.
TCTGCCAGATCGCAGCTGTCTCCTAGGTTCCTGAGCTCCTCCAGGTCCCTAAGCGGCCGGATCCTTCTCATCCCGGCTGCCTCCCCTAAACCGGCCCTACAAGCTCGGCAGACACCACATAACCCCCTCCTTTCTGGCCTAGACGCGGCCCAGTGACTCCCCTTAAGCAGAACACAAGAAATGCCCGCCCAATAGGTCTCCAATGTCTCTTTGACTGAGAGCCAGTCAAAACCTCTCAACCCACGACAGAAGCCCCCAGAACCTGTGCTCGATGCCTGGCCCAATCAGATGTGGCCAAGCCTCTTTCACTCTCACCCTCCGCCCCAGTCAGCAGTAATTCCTGCTGACGGACCTCTGGCAGCTCCCCCAATCAAGTTCTCCTAAGCCCCCGACAAGTGGTCGGAGACCCCCATCCGTCCAATCCCTGCAGCCTCCCTTCCCTTAAAGAGTCCCGCACAAACACCCGCCCGGAGCGCTACCCTCAACGGATCCCACCACCGCCTCCCAGTCCGACCCAGCAAAGCCCTCTGGGCTTATGTCTGACTCCCCTCCGTATTGGGACAGTCCCCTCCCCAACTTTCAAGCCTGTTTCCCCCCAGCCAGACCTAACCAAACCCCGCCGAGACAGGACCGCACACACACCAGATCCTCGCGACGTCCCCCGACGATTCCCCCAATCAGGGCCCCTCCAGCCCGACCCCAGCCGCCCCACTGGCCTGCATCTCGTGGCACCCGAACCTGCCCGGGCGCCGAGGCCCCACCCCCTGAGATCGGCTCCGCTCCCCCTCCCCCGCCCGGCCCGTTCCGCCGGCCTCGAGAGCTAGCCCAACCCGGTTCCCCGCCTCTCAGCCGGGCGCGACCCCGACGCCTGGGCGGCGCGCGGCGCAGGCCCAGAACCCAGGGAGGCTCCAGGCTAGGTGAAGCCAAAGGGCCCCGGCCGAGCGAGGCCCGCTTACCAGGCCCCGGAAGGCAGCGGCGGCGCCGAAGTGCTGCAGCTTCTCCAGAGGCTCGCGCGGAAGGAGGGAGCCAAAGCCAGGGAATAAAAAAAAAAAATTAAAAAAAAAAAACGCGGCCGAAATGAACAGCTTCGGCTTCCGTACGCCGTTCAAACTGGCCTAGGCAAGCCAATCGGAGGGCGAAGCACTCACACGTGACCTGGCACGGCGCGGCCCTGGCCATGCTGGATCACGTGACAGAATAAGTGCCGCCTCTAGGCCTCTCTAGCCATTAGGTCCTCCAGACTCTCATCTCCTTTTCTTACTGCAGTTTTTTTCCTTTTTTTTTTTTTAGTGTGTACTGGTGTTTTGCCTAAACCATATGCGTGCAGTGCCTTGGGGACCAGAAGAGGGCATTGGACGCTCGTGAAAATTGGAGTTACAGATGGTTGTGAGCCACCATGTGGATGCTGAATTCAAATCTGAGTCCTCGGCAGGAGCAGCCAATACTCTTGAACTGCACCCTGACTTCAGCTCTTTGCTGAAGCTAGAAATTTAGTATTGCATAGGTGCTCTCGGTGTGTAATGGGCCTAAGAACCCTTCAACCACAGTTAACTGCCGACTGCATTCCCTAAAAAGCTGTGCTCAGCCCAGCGTGGCGACCCATAAAACTGTAATCTCAGGACTGGGGGAGGAGGGAGGGCGGAGATAGGAAGAAAGTCAACAGTCTACTCCCTGGTACATCATAAAAGTAATAAAAAATAAACTAAAATGAAGCCAGGCGGTGATGGCAGAGACAGGCAGATCTCTGTGAGCTCCAGCACAGCCTGGTCTACGGAACTAGTTTCAGGACAAAGAAACCCTGTCTCGGAAAAATATATAAATAAAAGAAAAATAAATTATAATGGAACTGGTTCTCTTCTGCTCCCCTAAAACGCACCGACCTGCACACAAATACAGAGCAGGACATATATCTTGGCTTGAACTTTATATCTGAGACAGCTGGTTTCCTACAAGAGCAACTGTCTGCTCTTTATTGTTGTTCTGTTGAACACTTTTACAGGGAACTGGAAAAAACACAAGGCTATCACTTTTTTAAATCGCTGCGTTTGCTTTGCATGCATGATGTCTATGCATCAAGTGTGTCTGATGGCAGCGAAATTTTAAGAAGAATATTGGATCTCCTGGAGCTACAGCTATAAGACGGTTATAAGCTGCCATGGACATGTGCTGGCACTTGAACCCGGGTCCTACGAAAAAGCAACAAGTCAACCCTCCAGCCCCTGGCTATAATTTTATAGATAAAACGAGCTAGTTAATGTGAACAGACCTAATCTCTTTCCCTACCTGAAGATAAAAGTGCGATAAGAGTCCTTGCCCAAAGCATTTAGGCAAGTACAATATCGTGAGCGCTTCCGCCATCTGTACCCAGTAGAACAGTTTTCCTTTTCAACCGCAAAGCATTGTAGTTTAGAACTGGAGACCCTGGTGCTTTCCTCTAACTGCCTTCCCGTCTTCCTTTACCACCCTACCGATAAGGGGCTCGTTCTTACGCGACTCGCCTCCATTTCGGCGGATATTGTATAATTTGCTCCATTATAGTTGATCCAAGTTAAGCTTACCTATTGCTAAGCTTATTATTTGAATAATATTTATTCACTCAGGTGGTAAATGGTGTGAAATTTTGGCTTTTTTAGCACGCTCAGTACCGCTCGTTCGTTGTCTCTGCACCCTGCCTAAACCAGTATTTACTAAACCAACCATTACTGTAATCCCAAAGTACAACCCAGCCCTGTCCTAGATTTTTTTGACCTTCAAATGAGGGACAGAGGTCTGCAGGTATGCCTCAACTTGAAGAGAAACAATTTAGCCCATTTCTCCATTGGCACAAGAAGTCCCGGCAACGTTCACTCGTGAAAAACAAGAATCCTTTACAACTCTCGGTTGAGAGAATCAAGGAAAAGCTCCCTGAAAAGCGAAAAACTTTAACATAAACAGAAACCCTCCTTAAAAGACACGTGCGGCAAGTCGCCCTACGCATGCGCAGAGCTTTCTCTCACTTTCCCCAACCCCCACTATTCAGACGCACTCATGACCCTTGAAACTACAAGTCCCATGGTGCCGTGCGTCTAGGATTCGATTAATTGTTGGTGATGCCTGGTACCTCAGAGTTCTTCCCAGCTGGATATTAAACAGGAGACTGGAGGATTGGCAGGATCCAGGGATGGTGAACAGCAGCTTTTTGTTTGGGGTTTTTCTTTTTCATATTTTTATGGGGACGGGAGTTTTGATCAAGCATGGGCATTGACTCCAGGTAGAGGCCATGTGGAGTATGAAATACAAACCACATTGCTTTTTTTTTTTTTAAGTAACATTTTTTCATTTATTGCTTTAAAAAAAAAAAGTGTTTGTGGCCAGGCGTGGTGGCTCATGCCTGTAATCCCGGGGCTGAAGGAGGCAGATCGCTGTGAATCTGGTCTACAGAGTGTGTCCAGGACAGCCAGGCTGTTACAGAGAAAACCTATCTTGAAATCTCCCCGTCCCCAGCCCCCTCCCTGCCCAAAATGTTTGTATTCGAATGGTAAGTGTGGCAGCTTGCAGACTGGTTCTCACCATATGGGCCCTAGGGATTGCACTCAGGCCCTTAGGCATTTGTGCGTGTTCCTTGATCCACCATGCGATCACACTGACCCGTTTTTAAAATCTAGTTTCCTGACACAGGGTCTACCTCTGTTAACCCAAGCTGGCCTCCAAATTGCAGTCTTCTTGCCTTAGCTTCTTGAAGGCATGCATGCTACGTGACCACTATTCGAGGCTTGGTTCTCTTCCCTTTCTCCACAAGAGATTTTGAATCAGGACAAGTTTTCTGGGCTGTTTCATTGGTTTAATGTGGTGTTTGTGTACTGCCCAGGCTGGTCTTAAACCACCCACCCCCCTCAGCCCCTGCACTAGGTTCTCCCTCCCCTCCTTTAGCATTTATTCCCTGCCATGAGGATTCCAAATAGTATTTTCTACACAAGTCTCACAGTGGCCCTATGAAGTCAACTATTTTCTTGACTTTAAAAGCATTCAGATCATGCCCAACTTTAAATCCGATGGGAGAACATAAATGCTTATTTTACACAAGTCTCCCTACCTGAGCATCTCCTTACAAACACTTTTGGTTTAGAATATTTACAGTTCACATACAGTCTTCATACAGTCACCGAGCATGCAAGGCCCTGGGTCCCATCTCAGCCATTCAAAAGGAGTGTCAGGAAAAGGTTGGAAAGATGGCTCAACAGAGTAAGGCACTTGGCACCAAGCCAGACAACCAGAATTCCATCCCACGTGGTGGAAGGAGAAAAGTGACTTTTGGCAAGTCGGCTGACTTCCACACCTGTGTCACAGTAGATATGCGTGTAGCTTTTAAAAATGTTACAAGGACTGGAAAGATGCTATCAAGTATGCTCTTGCAGAGGACCTAATCAATCAGATCTATAATCAGGCAACAAGGAACCACCTGTAACAAGCTTCAGGGGAACCAAACCCAGGTCCTCTACAAGAGCAGCAAGTGCTCAAAACCAGTGAGTCATTTCTCCAGCTTCAGTCTAATTTTTAAACAGGGCCTCCAAGATGTAGGTCAAGGTTAGTGTGCTTGCCAGCATGCACCAGAAAATAGGCTCCATCTCCAGAACTGTAAAACTCAGCCTGTAAATATAAGCTAACTTCTCTCAGGAAACCAATGAAAGCAGTTTTATTCATAGGGTCAGTCAGCTACAAAAATATCACCCTTTGCTTTTTTGCAGTGTTGAAGCTCATAGAGCACCACCCTGCATCCCTGAGCTATAGCCTCAGGTTCTTTACAACCTGAATCTAGACATCCTTCCCTAGTTTTAAAAATAGACAAAAGCCCAGTGTTGGTATATAGCCTTAATCCCAGCTTTTGGGAGGCAGAGGCTGGTGGATCTGTGAGTTGGGGGTCATTCTGTTCTACATAGTGAGCTCATGGACAGCCAGAACTACATAGAGAAAACTGGTCTCAAAAGGACAAAAGACCTAAGCTTCAGAAAGGCTGAGTGACAAGCTAGAGATGGGTCAGTGGTTAAGAGCACTTAGTGCTCTTCAGTAAGACGGGTTCAGGTCCCAGCATCCTATCAGGTGACAGCTGGCTCTAACTCTAGCTCCAGAAGATTCAACACACATAGTATCTGCACACATGGCAACTACAGACATACAAATGAACATTTTTTTAATTTTAAAAAGCTAAGTACTTGATTTATACAGGACCATACAGCTAACAGGCACAAAAATAGGTGGAAGCCAGGGCTGACTCATCTAAACTTGAATTTCCTTTCACTTTTCCTAGTCACATCTGGTTAGGCTCTTGAAGGGAAGGGCCTGGATTTCAGCTTGCCCTGCTTATCAACATACTCCAAAATAGAGGCCAAGTTGCTGTGGGTGGCCTACTTGTGTGTCTACACATGCTTAAGATCCAATTGTTGCTGGCTTACCGGGAGGCAGCAACACAGCTGGTTTCCCCAGGAGAAAACGAACCAGCAAAGTATTACTGTGTATTAGGAAGCACTAGGATCTTTGTTTTTTGTTGTTGGTTTTTTTGTTGTTTTGCTTTTTCAAGACAGGGTTTCTCTGTGTAGCCTTGGCTGTCCTGGATTCGCTTTGTAGATCCACTTGCCTGACTCCACGGGTGTTGGACTTACAGGTGTGCACCACTGTGCCAGCTGCGCTTAGGATCTTTATACTGTTCTTCCTGCTTGAAGCACTTTCCAGACCTTCTTCAGTGACTGCCCTGCCAACTGTGGAATCTCGAGCAAATGTTACCTTCTCAAGCTGTCAACCTTGACCAACTTTATTCTTCGTATGTGGTTTGGGGGAGTCTACATGAAACAAGGATTACCCCGAACTCCTGATCCACCCATCTCCACCTCCCAAATACTTGAGATCACAGGCATGAGTCACCACGCCCAACTCCTACATAGTGTTAACTGAGTGAATAGTGCCTTCACACTGCTTTGACAAAACGACTCGGGGCACCATCTCAACACTCCTGGACCATAGCTGCCTTTCCTCAGGTCCCCTTAGAGCTTGCTACTGTCCACCCTGGTTTTATAGAGCCAGAGGACTCCACTGAGGTACTTCCTCACCTCCCACTAAAATATGATCAATGTCACTAAGGAGGCTGGAAAGATGGGTCAGCAGTTAAAAGCATTTGCTCTTCTCCCAGAGGATTCCAGTTGAGTTCCTAGCAACTACACGGTAGCTCACAACCAGCTGTAACTCTAGTACCAAGGGATCTGCTGCTTTCTTCTGGCCTCCATGGTACCACAAGCTAGAGAGATGGCTCAGCTATTAAAGTCTAGGCTTACAATCAAGAATATAAAAAGTGGCCTAAAATAAACCCCCTCCCCCAATAAGCCACTATTCTATCCTTGTTAATAGTAACCACTGAAGGTCATCTCCTTTTTCTTCCCATCTGTCTCCTATAAGGACAGGGGAAGTATAGGCTGTTCAGTGTTCTGGTCCCCAGAACCCAGAACAGCCTTGGCATATAGTGAGTGGTTGGTTGGTATCTTGGGAATAAATAAACTCAGGGCCAAAGCATAAGATTAGAGTGCAAAAGGCGGAGTGCTAGACACTCAACTCTTATCTGTACTAAGCAAGCAGTATAAACCAAGCCACAGCTAACCTGAGACTGTGAGGAGACCAGGAAGGCCGTATATGCCCACCCACGACTGCTGAGGCAGAAGACAAGCCCTGTGCACGCAAAGCCCTGTCTAAAACAAAAAGAAAAAATTGACAAGACTGGACTTTAAGAGTCAGTTCCTAGAGGGAAGAAAGAGGTCTTGAGAGCCCAAGACAGGCAGCATTCACCCATGCCTATGGAGCCTCCCCTCACCCTCCACCATGGGTCCACCCCAGCACCGGCAGGTGGGGAAGGCTTAGCTCGAAGATCGCAAAGAAGAGAAACCAAGCACACAACTCCAGCACTAAGTCAGGTTCTTTACTTCTCAGAAGTGACTGCTAAAAGGAGAGAGACAGCAAGAAGAGACAGACAGAGCCAGAGAAAGCAAGGTGCTGGGAAGAGAGGGAAGAGTAAACCACTGGTCTAGTGAGTCTCAGGAGGCAAGTGCTCAAGGTAAAAAAAGAGTCCTGGAGAATGGTCTGCGGCCACGGGAAGCGCCTTGGTTTCCTTCTGTGTATCAGTCCTCCAGGAAGGCCGCTGCCGTTACCACATTAAATAGTTATGTACATCGCAGAGAGTCCCAGGGAGTGAGCACCTGGGAAGGGGTCATTTCACCAGGGGCCGAGTTTTATCATCATCACCGCACTGATGGGCTTTGTACTTTTTCACTTCTGCCATGTACTTGGCCCATGCGTCACCTTTACTTGTTAATACCTGTTGGGTGGGAGGAGGGGAGGACCAGTTGGAAGACAGATGCCCAAAAAGGCGGGAACAAGTCAAGAATGCCACTAGTCAGCTGACCCATCCCCAGTATCACCCTAAAGGCCCTGGATTTGAGGTGAAAATAAGCAGAAGCAGGTTATCTGGGGAACCTCCCACCCTACCAGACCCACCCACCCAAAGCACTGAGACTAGACAGAAAAAGCAGTTAGGATGGCACCCCTAGGCAGCCCACTCACCTCATCCTCCGTCTTCTGCTTCTTGGCTACTATTCCCGTCTTGAGGGCTAGTTTGTTCCCGCCTCTGCGCTTGCCCACCTGGGTGAAGGGACAGAAGACTGCAAGGGTTACAGGAGCCGGGCCCGCCTTTGGCGGTGCTGAGGCCCACTACACCTTCCTAGCGACGCCTCGCCCAGCTCCTCCAGCCGGCCGACCTGCGCAGCAATCAGAGAGGAGCACACTCGACTCAGCACCTGCCCTGGGCTGCCATGCCCAGGCAGTCCTGGGCCCCAGGCTACCCTCCCAGGGGGCCAGAGGAGTGCTCACCTTGCCAGGGACTAGCTCTGCCCTAACTCTTTCTGTCCAGGCCTCACCCTATCCGGGCAGGGACCACATAGGTGGCGAAAGCTTCCTTTATTGAACATTACTATTTACTAAACCCTATATACCACACACAGACCACTATGGCCATATTATCTCCTCTCTCATTCAGTTATGCTATTTGAAGCAATAACTACCTCATTTTAGAGAGAAATACAAGTCTCTGGGAGGAGTAGGACGGATTGCCAAAAAAGAGAGCAATATGCAGGATCAGACGGTGCAAGGCCAGTGGTAGAACCCTGAACCACAAAGCAACCCTGGCTCTCCCACTCTAACCTGGCCCGGGTTTTAGTGGTGTGACTGCAATGTCTACTCAGGGACTAATGAAGAGGACAGTAACGCTGCTGCTGCTCCCACTGCTGAAAAGCCTTCAACCTCTACTCTTGACTTGTCCCATCAGCCCAGGTCCTGTCCCTTTTTACTTCCTCTAAAAGCAGTCTTGCTCTGGATTTTCACTCTGGTATCCTATCTTCTCTCCTTAACTGGGGCCTCCAAGACATCATCCTATCCTCACCCTTCAACTACGCATCAGTTACTGCTGGAATTCTTCCCTCCCAATCACCACTTTTGTGTAGGATGCAGGTGTAATCTAGGATCACAAGCGATCACAAGCATTCAAAGCAATCTACTACTGAGCTAACGCCCCAGACCTCTTGTTTTTATTTGAGACATGGTCTCACTAAGTTGCTCAGGCTAGCTCTGAACTCAATTCCGTACTTCATGTCCTTTCTCAGCTCCTGAGTAGCTAAGACCTCAGACACACACACATATACACAATTTTTGTTGTTTTTAGAAACAGATTATTGCTATGTAACCTTGGTTGAATTCAAACTCTGCAATCCTCCTGCCTCAACCTCCACAGTGCTAGGATTGCATGTATGTACCACCTTGCCCAGCTCACATGCCCTTTTAAGACCTAAAGAAAACTTAAGCCTTGCCCCAAACCACAGAACTGGGATCTAAGAATTGACGGACTGTCTACTCCCCAGTACAGAGCCTCCATCTCAACATCAGAGACAAAGCAAGCTCAAAACTAAAGCAGTGTATGTCCAATATATTTAACCTAGAGCTCCTCAACCTACCATGACATTTTAAGCTAGATCATTCTTTGTTATCCCACGCACTGTGGGATACTAAAGAGCATCACTGGTATCTACCCACTGATGTCACTAGCATCTCCTCTCAGAGTTTTAACAACCAAAATAACTACAGACTTTACCAAATACGTGAGGGTAAACGGGCTTGTTCCCAGGCTAGCTATGCATTAAATAGTTAAGAGTAACCTGCGAGAACCACTGGTCTAGTTCTTTCTGTATAAGAGTCTGTACTGACTGACTTTTCTAGGGCCACTTCATGGAATGCTCGCATCAAAAGGTGCAATGATGTCAATCATTAGAACTACAGAAAATCAGGGTAGGCCACCCAGGCTCCAAACAAACAACGTTCTTTTCTGTCAAAGTCACCACTGAATATCCAGCACAAGGGAAGGTGCTCAGTAAACTGACAGCAATTAAAATAACACAGAGAGGAATCAATTCATCTTCCTAAGGCCACAAAGTCGGTGGTTTGCTTTCTGTTGTTGGTTGTTTGGCTTTGTTTAGTTGGGGCAGGGTCTCACTTTCGAATCCTCTTCTTGCATCCGGAGTGCTGGTATTACAAGGCGGGTGCCACCACGCCCGGCTATGGTCCGTGGTCTGAGTCTAACAATTACAGCAGACTCGGAATTTGAATTTGTTCCCCCTCACACACGTGTGTGGGACCCCACTATTCAAAGTGGGAACAAATTATCCCTGGCATCTAGGGTCCCCTAACCCCAGACCGCTCTTTCCAATGCAATTTCCCGGTTCCCAGGTACCGCGAGTAAGACCTGGTGGTTCCCACTCCCGCCCAGAAACACCTCTTGTCCGGAATCCAAGCTCAAGAGTCTCAGCAAGCGACCGCGACCGTCCGGGCATCCGGGCGGAGGGCTGCCTTGGACCTTGACGCCCCTTCCCGGGCCCGACTCCCCCTGCCAACGAGGGCCCCGGCGCCCGCCCCCACCCCCGCGGCTCCTTACGAAGCTGAGCGTGGGGCCTGGGCCGCCCTTCCTCTTCGGATTCCCTGGGCCCGCTGCGGCGGAGGCCGGTGGGTCGGGTCGCTGCGGGCCCGGGGGTGGCTCCTCCTGCCGCTGCCGCTGCTCCTCCTCCATCTTCCGCTTGAACAGTTCCAGGAAGCTGCCGTCGTTGGCAAACAAGTTCACACCACTGGACACCGGACTTGAGCCCGACACCTCGTCGTCCCCACTCTCGGGTGACGTTCCCGGCCCCGACTCTGCCCATCGGCTCCTGCCGCCGCCCGCCGGGCCGGGCGCCTCCCGACCCGGAGGCTCCGCCCGTCTCCCTCGGGCAGCCATTTTGTCGCCAGGTGCCGCGCAAAGGACTCCGGGAAAAGCTCTCAGACCGCGCGCTTGGCGCGGGACTGGCTTCGTCTGGAGCAGTGCATGCTGGGAAGAGCGGTCTGAACCCAGAAGCCAACGCAATGTGGGCGGAGCTTGGGTGGGACCAAGGGGTTCTGACCTAGCGACCAGTCGGTGGAGCCCAAAAGCCCGGTCCCTTCAGCTCCTCGGATTCCTTAATCCTGCCTGACACAAGAGTTAGTTAAGCAGACAAAAGCTCCCCGAAAATGGGACCATCGTCTGGGACACGGACCCCCCTCTAAGGGCAGAGAGAGAACAATCCCAGCCGGCCACCAGAACTCTGTAACTGAAAGGATCTTGTTTGGGGACTGTGTGCTCAATTGACTCTTGGGAACTTGGGTAGCCCCTAACTAGGCCTAGAAACCATATCTAACTTGCCACCTCCTACTAGAAATGGAAGCATCTCTAGGTTGGGCTTGTCTCTGAATTTAGTCTCTTGAAGTTAGGATACCACTGGCTGCGTGCAATTAGACATAAGAGTAGTATTTTAGAGGCTGGTGCACTCGAATGAAGCCAAACATATTTCTAGGCGGAGTCCCTCTCAAGATTTAATGTTCTGAGCTGGGTACTGTACCAAGGGAACAAGGACCCTTGTATTCCTTCCCGAGTACGGGGATTCAATTAAAAAAGCATTTGCTAAACTTGGAGCACACCCAGAGAGAAGGCAGAGAGTCAAGCGCAAAAAGAGTTTCGGAAATTAAAGTTCTCTCTGCAAGGACGAATTGTTGCAGATATCATTCTTGCCCGGCAAAGGGATTCCGGGCACACAAGACAAAAGCATGCATAGCCTGCAACAAATGGAGTTTTTGCTTTTAATCAACCCTCAGCCAACTATCCAATTCGTTCCTGATTGGTTTGCGGCGGAAGCCAGGCGGCTCACAACCACCTGAGTAACTAACTGGAGGACCAGAGGAGATGTTGAGGTTCAGAATAAAAAGTAAGAAAGAAGTGACCATAAGGAAACTGGGCCTACAGAATCGAGCCAAGAGATACCTCTGCTCTAACTTCGCTCATAGCTTAGACAGGATGTTTGACTGGTTGCTAAGGAGAGGTTGACGCCTGCAGGGACTTGAGCGTGACTAGTGGAGGTGAGACAAAATTCAGCCAATGAAAAGAGTGCCGCAAGACTTAGGGTCCAATCAGTGGAGAGCAATAGTGTGGATCGTACTAATATGCTCACAAGACAGGGGAATTCTGAGAAAACAACAGACAAGAGTTCAGCAAGGTGATCTCGCAACGCATAAAACGGTGAAAATATAGCTCCCGCTATCTCTAAATGTCAATGCAGGAGGAAAATAAGTCAGGCTTCCAGCCGGCACAGGGATGCGGCAGACTCGTTTCCCCTGTAGGTGCTTAGCACGTGGTGTGCCCGATTGATCACGTGAGCCGGCTCCAAGATGGCGGCGGGGGTGGCCGGGTGGGGGGTTGAAGCAGATGAGTTCGAGGATGCGCCCGATGTCGAGCCGCTGGAACCCACGCTTAGCAATATCATCGAGCAGCGCAGCCTTAAGTGGATCTTCGTCGGGGGCAAGGGTGGCGTTGGTAAGACCACCTGCAGGTAAGGAGGCTCTGACGGAGCCAAGAAGACGGGTGGGATGTACCACCGGACGAAGGGGAGGAAAGGGACCGGCTTTTTTTTCCCCATCGGGGCAAAACGAACTAAACCCGGCTCTACAGGGTTGTTCTCTCCGGAAGTTACTGCAGCTGCTGAAGATACCTTCTCGATGCAAGCCTGGCATCCTGAGTTGGATTATCCCTTTTTGGGTCTTGTGAATCCAGCGCGTGGGGCGTGCAGAGGAGCATTTAAATGCCGCAGTCGGCCGTACCGTAACCCCCAGGGAGTTCAGAGTAGAAGGGGTGACACTAAGGCAAGCTATCTTGTATGATGCCAGAGAGGGAAAAAGGAGAAGGGGGTGGAAAAGGCCCTTGATTACAGTGTCTCAGTCCATTCAGAGGTGAAACACATTGTTCTGAACAAGTGGCATGAGGGAGGGTGAGCAATCTGTGCTCTGGACAGCTGGATTGTGCCACTTCGTGCCAAAAAAAAGCTGAAACAGACATGCAAACAGACAAAATCAATCAACCGAATATCGCACACCAGTCCAATCTAAATGGACTTGATCCCCCTAGGACCCACAGTATGTTCTTAAGGTCTCGTCGGCCTGACCTTTCATCTCCTGCTACAAACCACACTCCCACAGCTGGCTCCTCACCCCTCATCTTCCCACCTTTCTTATGTGCAGCTGCAGCCTGGCGGTCCAGCTGTCTAAGGGACGTGAGAGTGTTCTAATCATTTCCACAGACCCAGCTCACAACATCTCAGATGCATTTGACCAGAAGTTCTCCAAGGTGCCTACCAAGGTCAAAGGTTATGACAACCTCTTTGCTATGGTAAGTAAAGCTGGCATCGGCTCTGGCTAAGGTTCCCAAGGTTTCTTAGCTTTGTTTTAGTGATGGATGTTTTACCTAGAGTGCATGTGTGCCTGGTACCCATGGAAGCCAGTAGAGGGCATCAGATCCCTGGGGACTGAACTTAAAAGATGGCTGTGAGCCATGTGATCTGGGTACTGGGAATCCAGTCTAAATCATCTGGAAGAGCAGCCAGTACTCTTAACCATTGAGCTATCTCTCCAGCCACAACCATAAGTCCTTTTGGGGACATACCTACCAGCAGCAACCAGACCATCCATATCTACATATTCATCTGTTGGGTGTCTGTCACACATTCCCCAACATAGCCCCAGAAGAACATGTGGGAAGGAAACCTTTAAGGATCAGGGAGGAAGGTGATCAACTGGAACTAAGCAAGCAAGGGGAAGGGAGGGAAAAGGAGGAAGACACCAGCTGGAGGTGCACACCGGCTTGCCAAGCAGTTTGGCTTTGCGTCTAAGTTTGATAGAAGACTTTTTTTTTTAAACTATGTATGTTTCTTTTTTTAAAATAGTTTATTTCATTTTATTCTTTGTGCATTGATATGAAAGTGTCAGACCCCATGGAATTGGAGACAGTTTTGAACTGCCATGTGGGTGTTGGGAATTGAACTCAGGTCCTTTAGAAGAGCAGACAGTGCTCTTAACCACTGAGCCATTTCTTCAGCCCAACTTTTATTTTTTTTAATATGCAAAGCTATTCTTTTAAAGATTTTAGTTTATTTTTAGTTATGTGTGCAGCGACTAGAGGTATCAGGTCTCCCTTGAGCTGAAGTTATAGGCAATTGTGAACTCCCACCCCTATGTGGGTGCTGGGAATTGAAAGAGAGCCCTCTGGAAGATCAGTACATTTGACTGCTAGCTCTGTACTTGTGCTTTTGTTGCTGTTATTATTGTGCTGCTGCTGCTGCTGCCTCTTGAGATGAAGCCCAGGGCATCCAGCATGCTAGGCCAGTGCTCAGCTGAATCCCCAGCTCTCAGGTTTAAAAAGGGCTGTGGGCATGGTGGCACATACCTTTAATGCCAGCACTAGAGAGGCAGAGATAGGTAGATCACTGTGAATTTGAAGCCAGAAGGGCTACATAGTAAGACCCTGTCTTTAAAAAAAAAAAAAAAGTAAATCCTCAGGTAATAGTAGCAGAGGCAGGAGGATCTCTCTGAGTTCAAGGCCAGCCTGGTCTACACACAGAGAAACCCCATCTCAACCTCTCCTCCCCCCAACACACACACAAAACCACCACCAAAAAGAAAAAGAAAAATGTCTGGCTGTCAAATAGAAATTGGATTGCAGATCAAGGGTGACTCTGGGAAGAGTAACAAGAAGAGTGTAGATGTCCTGAGGTCATAATGACATGGTAGTCTAATACAGGGAAGAATGGGGGTGGGTGAGGAGTTAGGCTTGGGGTATATTTTGAAAGTAAAGCAGTGAGATCACCAGGTTTTGTCTGCCTGGGTTTTTGTTTTTTTGTTTTGTTTTTTGTCTGTGTGTGTGTGTGGTGTATGCATACACCTGTACCCATTTGCCACTGTGTAGGTCAGAGGACCTCTCAAGATGCTGGTGTCTGCTCTTCCACCTTGTTTAAGACAGAGTCTGTTAGGTGCTGTATACACCAGGCTAGTCCCTGAGAGTTACCAGGGACTCTCTGCCTCTTATCTCGCTATAACAGGCCTGGGATTGTAGAATCATATTACCCCATCCACCTTTACATGAGTTCTGGAGATCGGTCCCAACACTTGCGCAAATGCTTTGTCCACTAGGCTATCTTCTTTTATTTTTTACTTTCGTTTGTGTGTTTGTGTGACTGTTTGTGGTATGCATGAAGTCTTATGCATGAAGGGCCTGTAGAAGACTTTAGGTTCCCAGCACTAAAGGTATAAACAGGTGTGATATGCCTGATGTGGGTGCTGGAAAGCAAACTTTGGTTTGCTGTAAGAGCAGCAGGTGATCCTAACCACTGAGGCATCTCTCCAATCCTCATTATTCTGTTTGTTTGTTTTGAGACAGAGTCTCACATAGACTAGTATGACTTCAAACTTGATATGTTGCCAAGGATGACCTTGGACTTCTGATCCTCCTCCAAAGTGCTGGGATGACAGGTGTATGTCCTGGTGCCTGACCAAAAAAAAAAAAAAAAAAAAGCTTGGTTTTGATTAATGGTTGGTTGGTTCTTTTAGATTTGTTTATTTATTATTTATGCAGCATCCTGCTGCATGTATGCCCTGTGCACCAGAAGAGGGCACCAGATCTCTCAACTATAGGTGGTCATGAGTCACCATGTGGGTGCTGGGAATTGAACTCAGGACCTTTAGAAGAACAGCCAGTACTCTTAACCTCCGAGCCATCTCTCCAGCCCCTGATTAAAGTTTTTTAACGTGTGCAGATGTTATGCCTGCCTGTGTGTCTGTGCACCAGGTAGGTACAGTGCCCTCGGTCCAGAAGAGGGTGTTAGATCCCCTGGGACTGGAGTGATGGTGGTGAGCCTCCACGTAGGTGCTGAGAATTGAACATAGGTCCTCTGGAAGAGCAGCCCATGTTGTTAATCTCTGATAATCCCTCCAGTGCCCAAGATTGCTTGGTTTTAGTGAGGGAAACAGGAACTGGCACGATGGGAGCTGAGAAGGGAAAAGGGCAGTTGTTGAGACAGTCACTGCACTGCCCAGGTGAGCCTTGGGTTTAGATGATTCTCCTGTCTCCGCCTCTGGAGCAGCTGAATATTATAGGAGCATAGCACCAGCCCTGATTTTAGAAGGGCTTGTGTGAGAAAAATGGTGGTAGACTGCTACTAGAGTTTGCCTAGTACGACTACTGCTAGAGTTTGCCAGAGCCAAAGAGAAGGGCTAGCTCTTGAAAGCTGAGCTGTCCAGAATGCCCTGGCTTAGGCTCTGCCAGGGGTAGAAATCAAAAGGAAGTATGTGGAACAGGAGTTTCTTGGGGGCAGATGAGGCATTACAACCTCATGTTTTTCTTTAACCTATTTTCCAGGAGTACAGGAATAACCTATATTCCAGGAATAGGTGCATAATAGGCCAGATTTACCACTGAACTTCCAGCCTGTGTGTGTGTGTAGTGTATGCATACATATGTCTTTTTATTTACTTCTGTATTTCTTTTTCAAGGCAGGGTTTCTCTGTGTAGCTCTGTCTGCCCTGGACTCACAGAGATCTGCTCATCTCTGCCACCACCCAGCAACTTTATATGTTTTTTGTTTCTTCCTTATTCTTGTGTATGTGGCTGAGCTCTTTGTTTTCTCTCCTTTCAGAGAGTTACAGAATAGAACTCAGGTAGTCATGCCTTAGTTCATCGGGAGTTCTGATCTTCGTGGATCAAGTTTCTTTATTGCTGGGTCACCTCACTGACCTGTTACTCATTTGGGGGGGGCTCGGGGCTTTTTGGTTTGAGGGTTTTTTGTTGTTGTATTTGTTTTTTGGTTTGGTTTTGGTTTTTGAGGCAGGGTCTTTCTGTGTACCCTTGGCCGTCTTGGGCTCACTCTGTAGACCAGGCTGCTCTTGAATTCTACTTCCCAAGAGCTGGGCTTGAAGGTGTGCACCACCAGCTGGCCTGACCCATTATGTTTGATTTGTGGTTTTGGTTTGTTGTTTTCAGTCTGTGTCTTACTAAGTTTACAGCCAGCTTTGAGCTCGCTCTGTTGTATTGACAGAACTTGCAGCCTTTCTTGCCTCATTCTTCACAGCAAATGAGATTGGAGGCATTTGAGGGACAAGGCAATACACAGGCATTTGTGGGAGTAGGGATAGTGTGGCTTCCCAGGCCTGCATTGGAGATCTCTCACTAGGAATGGGGGTCAAGGATGACTGATCAGATATATTTTTGCCCTCAAAGCAGCAATACCAAACAGCTATGGAAAAGCAGAAGAGGAAGAATTGGCAGAAGTGGTCCACGCAGCCTAGACTGAAGAAGGGAGCAGGGCAAGGCAGGGGCTGTATCTCAGAGCTCCTATCTAAAATCTACTCCAGAGGCTGGAGTCATGAGTCAAGTGCACAGCTGAAAAACACCTTTAAGGAGTTTGGCAATTGTTCGCTGCTAGAGCACCTGCTTAGAATCTCCCAGTGAGTGGCTGGAGCCGTAACTTGGAGGAGCACTGGCCTGGCCTGTATAAAGCCCTTGGTTCTATCTGCAGTGCTGCTCCCCACCCCACCCCCAAAACTAGTTAATACTGCCCAAGAGGGACAGCAAATGGGCAGAGAGAGAAAACAAGATCAAGGTGACCTACAGAGAATTACTGAGGCTAGCTGAGCCTGGTGGAACACACTTGTAACCCCAACACTCAGGAGGGTGAGGAAGGCTAGCCCCAGCTACATTGTGATTTTGTTTCTAAAAATTAAAGAATCATCATTAAGGGTGACCCATATTAGAGGCGTGATCTGAAAGTGGCTGGAGCTAGCTGTGGTTGTTTATTGGGAAGGCAAATTTTGGGTGCCTGTGCACATTCCTGCAATGGGTTTGGGTTTCAGCTTGTCCTTAAGGCCTCCCCTAGTCCTGGTTTGCGATTTCCTACTTGACTGGGACAGACCTGGGATCCTGTGTGGTTGGAGCCCTACATGGGCTTCCTCTGGCCTGCACCTAGGAGTGGAGGCCCCCCTGGGAGTCCATCATCGCAGCAGCCTGAGTCTGGTCTCCTCGGCCCCCAGGAGATAGACCCGAGCCTCGGCGTGGCAGAGCTCCCTGATGAGTTCTTCGAGGAAGACAACATGCTGAGCATGGGCAAGAAGATGATGCAGGAGGCCATGAGCGCCTTCCCCGGCATCGATGAGGCCATGAGCTACGCCGAGGTCATGAGGTCAGCCTGGTAGGGATTGGAGGGTTGCCCGCCTCTGCTGGGAGGGCCTCTGCTGGGAGCCTGACCCTCCTCTCCCCTCAGGCTGGTGAAAGGCATGAACTTCTCAGTGGTCGTGTTCGACACAGCACCCACGGGCCACACACTCAGGCTCCTGAACTTCCCCACCATCGTGGAGCGGGGCCTGGGCCGCCTCATGCAGATCAAGAACCAGATCAGCCCCTTCATCTCCCAGGCAGGTGCCACACACCCCTCCTCACAGTGTCTTTCCTGGGCCGTGTTCTCTGAGGCCGAGCACGAGGCATGGTCTCCCGGTTAACTCCTTGTGAGGTGGACTGCCTCCCTCCACACCTCACCTGCTGGGACCTCAAGTCGATCTTTTCACCTCTCCTTCTCTGCCAACTGTAGTGCTCACTTCACCAACACATATACTTTAAAAAAAAATGGAGGGCACGAAAGTGGTTCCGTGAGTTCTGTGACACTTGGCCACTTCCCTGTGTACCTCTAGAGCTTGCCTTGATGCTTGTGCCTCCTTCCCGCCTCAGATAGTAATGTCTGCTGCACACCTACTAAACACCCAGCACTCGTTTGTAATAAAACACATGACTGCTCACACACACAATGGCTCTTGAAGATGAGAATTCTTGAGAATTCAGGAGGTCAGATATTTTGACTGTGTTTGCCCACAAAGTGGAAGAGCCAAAGTTACCCAGACCTAACCCATGAGTCGGCCCCAGGCCCCACACCTTTGATGGAAGAGATTCAGCAAGCTGCTGACGCAGAGGGTCCAGTGGGCCCAGAAAGGTGGCAAGCCTGTCCCCTTTGTCCCCACAGATGTGCAACATGCTGGGCCTGGGGGACATGAATGCTGACCAGCTAGCCTCGAAGCTAGAAGAGACATTGCCTGTCATCCGATCTGTTAGTGAACAGTTCAAGGACCCTGTGAGTTGTGATCCAGTCTGGCAGGTGGTAAGAGCTTCAGAGGATCAGGACAGCCAGATCCCTTCCCTCGGTCTTGTCTTATGCCCTACAGGAACAGACAACCTTCATCTGTGTGTGCATTGCCGAATTCTTGTCCTTGTATGAGACGGAGCGGCTGATCCAGGAACTGGCCAAGTGCAAGATTGACACCCACAACATCATTGTCAACCAGCTTGTCTTCCCTGACCCAGAAAAGCCTTGCAAGATGTGTGAAGCTCGACACAAGATCCAGGCCAAATACCTGGACCAGGTGTGCCCACCTCCCCAGCCCCAGCACAGCCAAGAATACTTATACCGTATTCTCTGACTCTTCTCTTTGAGGGCTGGGACTACAGCTCAGTTAATAGTACAGTGCTTGTGTAGTGGGGGGTGGGAGGGGCTTGCATGTATTCCTTCATTTGGTCTTGTGAGGATAGGACCTGAGGCTTTGTGCATGCTTAGCAGTGCTCTTCTGCCTGGGCCTTCTGTATCTAGAGGACTGAGGGCTAGCCTAGGAAGCATGACATCTAGGCCATTCCTGGACATGCTGGCCCCACTCCCACTCACCGTATCCAGAAGCCTCTACCCTAACCTCCCACACCCTTGTAAAACCCTCAATCTGCCTCCTGTTGTCTAACCTTATTACAGATGGAAGACCTGTATGAAGACTTTCACATTGTGAAGCTGCCGCTGTTACCCCACGAGGTTCGAGGTGCTGACAAAGTCAACACCTTCTCTGCCCTCCTCCTGGAACCCTACAAGCCCCCCAGCACCCAGTAGCACCCCCATCCCTGCTGCTGCCACTTCACGCTCTCCTCTTTCCCCATGGGGCAGAGTTTGCACAAAGTCCCCCGTAGTACAGGGGGAGCCACTTAGGTGGGAAGGGGTCTGTTCCCCCTGGTGGGGCCTGGGGAGG
Source organism: Meriones unguiculatus (assembly GCF_030254825.1). Taxonomy (NCBI): domain Eukaryota; kingdom Metazoa; phylum Chordata; class Mammalia; order Rodentia; family Muridae; genus Meriones; species Meriones unguiculatus. The sequence continues at coordinate 42,598,536 of NC_083358.1, forward strand.
CTACAACGCCCCCCACCTCTCCCTGCCTCGCACTCAATAAAATAATCTTAAACAGCTGCTTTGCTAATAGCCGTGTGGGTCGGTGAGCACCTCTGCCCAGCTGCATAGATTGTTCTCTGCACAAGTCTTCATCTCCCTCTCAAACAGGTCTGTCCACAGCAAATGGAGTTTATAGTGACAGTCATGGAAAGAGGCTGTCTTGGGTACCCCACCCCCACACCCATCTTAAAGCTATCCTATCTAGGACTGCAAAGCCTATAACATTTGCACCCTTCCTTAAAAACGCGAGATTGTGGGAGTCTTTAGGCCCCATGGCAGCCTAAAGATCCCTGCACTGGTAGGGAAAGGATTAAGCAGGCAGTGGGCCCAATACCACCCGCTGTTTAGTTTGGGAATTAGTGGGCGCCCTGGGCAGAGCCTGGGCCTGCCAGACTGGGGATTAAAGATCTGCACACACCCCTAGTTCCTGCCTTCCTGGATGCTTTCAGCCCCCCTGGGGTGGGACTGATGAGGACTGGCAGGGTGGCGGAAGATGCTTGGGGCTCCCTTAAGGTTTGACCTGCCTCCTGACGTTTGAGGTTTGTTACTGGGGGGCCTGAGGTGTGGCACAGATTCTCAGGTTGCACACCCTTGTGGAAGGCCCTTGGCAGACCCATGTCCCCCTACCCTTCTCTGCACCTGCGGAACAACCACTATAATGAACACCTGAGGGACTGGAAATGAAATAGGGTATTTGAGTGTTTTCAAATTCCAAGTCACAGCTTGGTGTGAGGACTAGAAGGGTACTTGAAGACAGACATGACTCAGAAAGTGTTCCTGGTACACCCAGGGTCTAGGCATGCCAGAGAATGCATGTAAGGGGAACCCATTCACGAGCCTTGACTTGTCCTCTCACTGGACTCAGGGTGTGTGCAAGCTGGTATAGGCACGTTAAGGTGACAGATTCAAACATGGAAGCAGCCACAGGGAAAGACCACAGACCTCAAGCCCATATTGCCTGGGTTCAGATCTAGCTGTCAAATTGTATCATCAGAGCTGTGGTTTACTCTCAAGGCTAGTGGGAAAAACAGGAACCGTCTCCCCTGCTGGTTTGCTAGAAGTAGATTAGAAGAATTACACAGGTTTTTCTCCAGTATCTGGCTTCGACCTCAATAAGAGTCATGTGCTACTGCAGTGAGAGGGCATGTGAACTGGGCAACCTGCCCTCCAGCCCAGCCGGGGTCCAGAACTGCGTGGAGGTGTGTGTGCTGGGGAAGAAGGGGTGAGCTACAGGGAATCAGGGCAGTCTGTCAGGAACAGCCTGTCCAGCCCCCAGGCCCTACAGCTGCCAGTGTCACCCCGGCCAGCTACACTGAAGTTTATAGGCTGCTGGGCAGCTGGGCAGCGGAGATATAGGTTCAATGGTGGCCAGCCCAAGCTGGTTCCTAATTTACCCAGGTGGGGCAGACATCTGCCAGCCTGGGAACACTGCGTCCTGGCCAGATGGGCCTCCGGGTGGTGCTGCCCTGGGCCATTCATTCCCACGTCTGGTGCTCAGCAGGTGGATAGCAAGAAACTCATAGAGACCATAGAGTGTCCCTACCAAATGAGACCCCTAAGCCTCTGCCCCTCTCATACCCAAGTAGCTGTGGACATCCTTGAAGTTGGGGGTGGCAGTGGGAGTGCCAGGCTGGGAGTGGCCCTCCTGTTGGCATGTCTCTGAAGAGAGAACAACTGTCTCGAATCAGTGCCAAATGTTTGTGTGTTCAGGGCATTGTTGAGTATGAGACTTAAGTATATGCCTGGGTGTTTCTGCACACAGCACATAAAGGAGGAAACATTAAGAAGAGGCCTTTCTTTTACTTTTCCTCTTTCTTTCTTTCTTTCTTTCTTTCTTTCCTTTTGTTCTCTCTTTCTTTCTTTCCTTTTGTTCTTTCTTTTCTTTTTAATTTTAGACAGGACCTGATGATGTAGCTTAGGTTGTCTTTGAATACACAGCCTCCCAAATGGGATGATGGGTATATACCACCATGCCTGCCTGGATATATTAATGCACAAATGTGTGAATGTCACTGGGATTTTAATTGATGAAACTGTAGGAATGGTTCCAATTGTCATCTCCCGAGATGCTAGGGAAGTGACCCAAGGCATTACAAATGCTTGGCAAGTCTTTGGGCATCAAGCTATACCCGAAGCCCTTGCAAATATGGTTCACTACACTGACAAAAGTCAGGAACCACCAAGGCTCTGCTTGGACGCTAGGACTGTATCTCACTGAGCTGAGGGAAGTGTTCCCACATTTCTGATGTGAGTTTAGATGTGTCTTTATACAGAGGAAGTAGACTTCAAACTGAGTATGAATGTGTGTGACTGGAGCATGGGAAGGCTTGATTGACTGTACCTTTGTTGTATGATGAAAGCAGGCCCTGGCCCCTTCTTCTGCCCTCCTAGAAGGCTGTGAGCTGAGGACTGGCTGCTTCCAGGGTCCACTTGCCTTATAGGCACTTGCTCCAGCATGGTTAGAGGGTACAGCCACATGTGACTCATGTGACTTTAAAAGTCTCTTTCTCTCTGGTATTTTTGTCATTAACGTGTGTGTGTGTGTGTGTGTGTGTGTGTGTGTGTGTGTGTGTGTAGGTCAGAGGACTGCTTTGTTGAATTGGTTCTGTTTATATGGGTTCCAGGATTAAACTCAGGTCATGAGGTTTGTATACAAGCACCTTTACTCACTGAGCCATCTCTATGCACACACAGGCACACACACACACACTTTTTAAAATAATTTTCATACAGAATCCCATGATGCACCAAGCTCAGGCTTACTCCAAACTCACTATATAGCCCAGGTTGCTGTCTTTATCTCTTCTCAGTGATCCTCCTTCCTCCACCTTTCAAAAACTGCTAGGACATAGGTGTGCACCTTTATACTTTTGTTGGGGGGAGGTTCAGGAACCCTATGTAGACCTGTAGACCAGACTGGTCTCAAACTCACATCGATATGCCTACCTCTGCCTCTCTAGTGCTGATATTAAAGGGTGGACCAGGCTGGAGAGGTGGCTCAGATATTAAGAGCACTGTCTGCTCTTCCAGAGGTCCTGAGTTCAATTCCCAGCAACCACATGGTGGCTCACAACCATATATACAGGGATCTGATGCCCTCTTCTGGCATTCAGGTGTACATTCAGATAGAGCTCTCATATACATTAAATAAATAAGCAAATAAATAGATAAATAAATAAATATTTAAAGGAATAGACCACCACAATTAATTTCCATTCCCCCTCCCCTTGTAAAAAATGTTTGAGACAGGGTTTCTCTGTGTAGCCCTACCTGTCCTGGAACTCACTCTGTAGAGCAGGCTGGCCTTGAACTCAGAGACCCACCTACTTCTGCCTCCCAAGTTCTGGGATTAAAGGTGTTCTGCCCCAGTGCCAGCCAGCTTGATTTCCTTTCTTTCTCTATATTTTTTTTAAATATTTGTTTCAGATGGACAAGGTGGTACATGCCTTTAATTCCAGCACTCAGGAGGCAGAGGCAGGTGGATCTCTGAGTTCTAAGCCAGCCTGGTCTACAGAGTGAGTTCCAGAACAGCCAGACACAGAGAAACTCTATCTCAAGAAAAACGAAAACAAAAAACCTGGAACTAGGGTTACAGACACTTGTAAACAACAATGTAGGTACAAACTAATGCAAGGGGAAGCAATGTGAGTTCTCAGCCCTGAGCCATATCCGCAGCCCTACGTTTTCAATTATGTGTACGCATGTGTCTCTGCCTGTACGGGGTATATGCACCTGCGTACAGGTGGGTCCCCTGGAGCCGGAGTTACAGGGTGTGGGAATAAACTCTACAAAGACAGGATACACATTCTTAACCACTGAGCAACTTCAGTCCCTCTATTGGCTTTTCTTTCCCTTTCTTTTTCTTCTTCTTCTTCTTCTTCTTCTTCTTTTTTTTTTTTTTTTTTGAGACAGGGTTTTTCTGTGTAGCCTTGGCTGTCCTGAACCTGCCTTGTAAACCAGGCTGGCCTCAAACTCACAGAGATCCGCCTGCCTCTGGCTCCCTGAGTGCTGGGATCACAAGCATGTGCCACTATGCCCAGCTCTTCTATTCCCTTTGTAAGACTGGCTCTCATTCTTTAGCCCGGGCTAGCCTGGGACTCATGACAGTCCTCCTGTCTTAGCTGCCAGCATACCTGGCTGTCTTGGAGAGTCGCTGTGATGCTGTGGATTGCAGCTGTGGTTTATAAGGCTGTGTTAAAGGAAGCTAAAATGTGCTTCTGGGTCTACAGTGTGGTGTGTGCACCTTAGTGACAGCTTGTTATCACAGGTAGCTGAAGGGTGACCTAGTCTTGCTGGGCTGGGGGTGGGGGTAGGTGTGTGTGTAGGAGAGAGCCTCCCCTTCCAGATACCTTGGGCCATCGCCCCACTAGGGAGGGAGACAAAGAGGAGCAAGAAGGAACAGGGCAGACTTCCCACACACACCACCACCACCCCACCCAACCCCACCCCCCTGCCCAGCAGACAAACTGGCAGACCTTCTCCAAACAAAGTTCTGAGGATGTAGCTCAGCTAAAGGGGATGGACCTGGGAGGGGCGGCCCAGGCGCACTCCCCAGCTCCTTCCCCACACAGAGTCTGCCTCCAGCCCCACCCAATACTGAAGACACCCTCCCAGTCAGTCTCTGTCTCTGTGTGTCCCCGTGCTGCTACTCTCAACACAGGTGAGAAGGACCAGGCTTGGGAGAATAGAGGGCCCTGGGCTGGCAGGCTCTGGGCAGGACTCTGGGGAGCCGGGTGGAAGGCTAGGAAGGGCAGCAAGAAAGGAAGAGAGGCAAAGACAAAGACGGTCTGGGAAGAACCGGAGGGGTCAGAGTTGGAGGGTTAAGTGAGTTGGTTCCAATCAGAAGGTAGGGAGGCTGCAGGATAGATTGGGGACCTGGAATCTCTAGATGGAGATTCCATCTAGAGCAGTTCCGAATAAGGGGAACAGTAGTCCCAAGCTGTGAGTCTGCCAGGGCAGACTATAGGCTCAAGGGAATAGAGAGAGGGGACCAAAGTTGAGAGAGTGGGCAAGGGGGGGGGCAGGAGTTTGAAGAGCTGATAATTTAGAAACCCAGGAAGTCAAGAAGGTTGAGTGTTGTGCAGGTGAAAGGGATGGGGGCGTTGGGAGACAATTCAAAAGTTGACTAGATTCATCCAAGGGTTTAGGAGGTGGGGCACCTAAATTAAAGTTCAAGAGTCTTGGACCAGTAGTCTTGGGGAGGGAGACAGAGCAAGACTGGGAGAAGGGCACTCTGGAAAGAGCTAGGACCCGGAATTGGGGATGGGGTGGGGTGGGGGTAACAGGACGTGGGTAGGGACCTCCCTAGTGCAGCAAGGGACAGTACACTGTCCGCTGGCACCTCCACCGGCAACTGAAATCATCCCCTCCCAGCATTTTCCCTTAGCTCACAGGCCAGGATCCAGGCTGGCCACACTGGCCCGGCGCAGCGATGACTGTCACCTATACGGCCCGAGTGGCGAATGCCCGCTTTGGCGGCTTCTCGCAGCTGCTGCTGCTGTGGCGCGGAAGCATCTACAAGCTCCTGTGGCGAGAGCTGCTCTGTTTCCTGGGGCTCTACATGGCGCTAAGCGCCACCTATCGGTGAGAAGACCTGGAGTGGGGGCTGGGGACCTGTGGAAGGGACTGGGAGTGGAGGGGGACCTGTAGCCTCTGCATTCCCTACCCCGCAGCTTCTTACTGGCAGAGGAGCAGAAGCGCTACTTCGAGAAGCTTGTCATATACTGCGACCAGTACGCCAGCCTCATCCCCGTCTCTTTCGTACTTGGTGAGGTTGCGCCCCCTAAGAATCCTATTCCGGTGTAAGGGAGAAATCTGTTTCCCATTCACGCTTCTTGAAGACCCCCATTCCTACCCCTCCAAGACCCACCACTCATATCTAACCTCCAGAACTTCTCACTTCTGAACCCACATCTCGAAGATGTCCATATGACCCTACATCCTGAGACACCGGATATCCCCTCGTTAAGGTATCCTCTGAGGTCCCCCCACCCGTGGGAGCGCCACCTTGTCACTAGTCGTGTCTGCATTGGATTACTATCCCCTCCCCCACATCCTCAGTCCTCTCCCTCCAGGAAACAAACATTATTACTCCGTTCAGACCCAGCCTGGCTCCCAGCCCCACAGAAACCTCATGTGACCCTCACATCGCATGGGGGGATGACCGGCCTGCACAGGTCTACCTCTCACATCGGGCCACACTCTGTGTGGGTTTGTGTTTGATTGATTGATTGAGACAATGTCTGTGTGTGTGTGTGTGTGTGTGTGTGTGTGTGTCAGAAAGGGTTTTCCTGTGTATCCCTGGCTATTCTGGAACTCAATATGTAGACCAGGCTGGCTTTGAACTCAGAGATCAGAGATCCACCTGCCTCTGCCTCCCAAGTGCTGGGAGTAAAGGTGTGCGCCACCACTGCCAGGCTTAAACACTTTTGTAACTTCCTGGTTCGGGATCTACATGTGGCTGTGGTGATAACTCTATCTAGATGTCCTGGCAGATATCCCACCTTCCCATACCGGTGTTCAGTCCCAATAACCCAGTGATTCCCTGTTCTTTCATGACCCTAACATGAGCCCTGGGTTTCACTTGCATATTAGGATCACAATTCCCAGTCTCACGGTACGGTACCTCAACCTGCTCCAACCTCTTTGGCGTCAGGGCCAGATCCCCAGTTCTCAGACCAGATGCCCCGCGTGGTCAGGGTGACCAGCCTTTTCTAAGGGACTCTGACGCAAGCCCAATGGCATACCAGGTTCGCGGCCCCGCATCCTCGCTGAGCTCCCCCTCCGGCTTGCCCCCAGGCTTCTACGTGACTCTGGTGGTGCATCGCTGGTGGAACCAGTATCTATGCATGCCTCTGCCCGACGCGCTCATGTGCGTGGTGGCCGGCACGGTGCACGGGCGCGACGACCGCGGCCGCCTCTACCGGCGCACTCTGCTGCGCTACGCAGGGCTCTCCGCGGTGCTGATCCTCCGTTCTGTCAGCACGGCAGTCTTCAAGCGGTTCCCCACCATAGACCATGTGGTCGAGGCCGGTGAGTCCGCGGACGGAGGATGGCAGGGCGGGACAGGAGAGCGACGCGAGTAACCTCGGATCACACCCCTCTAGGATTTATGACCCGAGAGGAACGCAAGAAGTTCGAGAACTTGAACTCATCCTACAACAAGTACTGGGTGCCCTGTGTGTGGTTCTCCAGCCTGGCTGCGCAGGCGCGGCGGGAGGGGCGCATCCGCGACAACAGTGCCCTTAAGCTGCTACTAGAGGTGAGCCTGAGAGGAAGCCAGCCGTTCTTAGAACAGAGCTCCTGCGCTTCGGAGTGGGCCGCGGGCGGCTGACTCGCACCTCCAAGCACCCTTACCGGTGCGCTTATTTCCACGGAGACACCCTGTAGTGCGTGTATCCCAGTCGAGGCGCACATCACCACCAAATAGCTGCAGCTCCTGGCTGCACCCGCTTCCTTCCTAATATGTGACCCCCTCCATCCGGGGGCTTAACCTCCGCTTGGGCTCAGTGTGCAAGCCCTTCATGACCGGCGTCTGCCCACAGGAGCTGAATGTTTTTCGGAGCAAATGTGGGATGCTGTTTCACTACGACTGGATTAGCATACCCCTCGTCTACACCCAGGTAACTTCCCCACGCCTCCATTTCTACCCGGCTTGTACTTCTCTTAAGGGAAATGGAGGTCTGGTCTTAGAGGCGCACGTCTGTACTCACTCCCGGCATTCAGGAAACTGAGGCAAGAGGGTCCAGAGTCTGAAACCAGACTAGGTTACATAAAGACATCCTTTCAGAGAGAGAGAGAGAGAGAGAGAGAGAGAGAGAGAGCGCCTAGGGAATGAAAGCCAGCTAAAACTCAATCGTTCTCATGTTCAATGCTAGTCCTGATCTTTCCATGACTCTGAAAGGCACAGAGGGTAGAGGGTCAGGAGTGATCTTGTTTACATTTACCCTCAGGTAGTGACTATCGCCGTGTACAGCTACTTCCTGGCTTGCCTCATCGGCCGTCAGTTCCTCGACCCTGCACAGGGCTACAAAGACCACACCCTGGACCTGTGCATTCCCATCTTCACCTTGCTGCAATTCTTCTTCTACGCTGGCTGGCTCAAGGTGGGCGGGCCCTGAGGGCGGAACGGAGGAGCGGGGTTGGAGGATTCCGCGAGCTCCGCCTGCCTCACTTCTCCGCACTCAGGTCGCAGAGCAGCTCATTAACCCTTTCGGAGAGGACGACGACGACTTTGAGACCAACTTTCTTATTGACCGCAACTTCCAGGTCAGTCTCTGGTGGGCACGGCCCGAAGAGCTTCCTGAGCGGTCCCAGGCGCTCCTAGGCCCCACCCTCAACACCCTTCTCTCTTTGATCTCATGGAGAGGGCTCCACCCACCCGGCCCTGCGTGTTCACATCCTCAGGTGTCGATGCTAGCCGTAGACGAGATGTATGATGACTTGGCCATGCTGGAGAAGGATCTCTACTGGGATGCCGCTGAGGCTCGCGCGCCCTACACCGCGGCCACCGCCTTTCTGCTTCAGCAGCCCTCCTTCCAGGGCTCCACCTTCGATATAGCGTGAGCTAGGGGGTGGGCGTGGCTTAGAGCTCTGCAGGCCTAGAAGAAGGGTCCTCAGTCTCTGGGGTTTGTCAGGGCAAAGGAGATTCCAGTAACCACGCTTGGCCCTGGAAGGTGGCGCACGCGCACCGTAGGAACCCTAGTACTCGGAAGGTGGAGCTTAGGAAATCAGGAGTTCGGCTGTGTAGCGATCTAGTTCGGGGCTGTGCCTGGGGTGGGAAATGGTCATCAGATGGAGACCAGGGTCAGATCTAAAGACTTTTAGAGACAAGGAGGGGGGCCACGACTGAGGTTGTAGCGCCATAAGATATGTCTAGGTCATACAAAAGGGTAGCTGGCTCTCGCTTTGTGGATCAAGAAAAGCCCAGGATGAGGGTGGGGTCTAGTCTAACACGCAAGTCCTAGCTTCCACCTCAAACAGCGCTAGACAGGGACAGAAGAACAGACCGGGTGTGACCGGCACACACCTGTAGTCAGCACCAGGACGGGGAGACAGAGGCAGGTTTATTCACCCACAAGGTTGGGCCAGTCTGGATTACATTGTGAATTTCAGACAGTAAGAGCTTCGCTGCATAGTGAGACTGTGTCATAACAACACAGCAGATACACGGGGGAGGGGCTTCCTCCTTTGAAACATCGCCCACTTGTCTCTTTTCCCCTACAAAAAAAATGCAACAAATAAACAAAATACCAGAAAACACGGGCGCCATGGCACAAGCCTGTAATTTCAGCAGTCGGGGAGACAGAGGCAGGCAAATCTCTGTGGGTTCGAGACCAGCCTGGCCTACAAAGTGAGTCCAGGACAGCCAAGGCTAAACAGAGAAACATGTCTCGAAAAAAAACCAACCAAACAAACAAAAGCAAAAAACAAAACAAAAACCCAAATACCAGAAAACTAGCCGGGCGGCAGTGATGGATGCCTTTAATCCTAGGACTTGGGAGGCAGAGGCTGGCGGATCTCAGTAAATTCGAAGCCCAAGCCAGCCTGGTCTACAGAGCAAGTTCTAGGACAGCCAACAGTACACAAACAAACCCTATGGGCCAGGCAAAGGGGTTGGGGGACCAGAAAACTAAAATGAGATAATAAATCAACCCAAAGGAGCAAGGCCCCAGTGAAGACCCCTGTCCATCCCTAGGCTGGCTAAAGAGGACATGCAGTTCCAGCGGCTGGATGGCGTGGACGGCCCGCTGGGAGAGGCGCACGGAGACTTTCTGCAGCGCCTCCTGCCAGCGGGGACGGGCTCTGCGGGTCCACTCGGGCGGCGCCTGTCGCTCCTAAGGCGTAAGAACAGCTGCGTGTCAGAGGCGTCCACCGCAGCCAGCTGCGGGTGTACCGGCACGGGGGATGGCGGAGGCGTTGAGTGCGGCTGTGGTGACCCGTTGCTCGACCCCAGCCTGCGGGAGCCGGAGCTGGAGCCTCCGGTTTGTCCTGAGCCGCCTGCGCCCCTCCCGGGCCTGACTGCTGAACCTTTTACCACTGTGTCCATGCCTGGGCCCCGGGCTCCTGCACCACCCTGGCTGCCCAGCCCTATTGGAGAGGAAGAAGAGAGTCCGGCCTGAGGCCCAGGGACCAGGACCCCTACGGACATCCAATCTTGCACTGGGTATGCTGGCGACCACCAAGGTCTGCAGCTAAGCCTGCGGAAGTTGAGCTGCCCATTTTGACCAGCTGTGTCTCCCACTGGGCTGGAGGTGTTAGGGGTCCTTCTCCCAGCTGCTATTGCTTTTTTTTTGTTGTTGTTCTTTTCTCTCCTACTCCCAGCTTCTTCAAGTGGATTGGCTTCCCAAGCACCGTCAGCTGACTGGCTGCTTCTTCTGGCCAGTAGCCTGTGTTCTTCCCTTCCATGGAACTGGAGTGCCTACCTCATGAACTTGTGAGGACGAAAACAAAATAAATGAAACGATGTCTTTAAAGCAGTTGGTTTATAGTAGGCATCCAATAAATGGTTATCACTGAAGTGATGTTTCTAGCCAGATCGTTTACAAGATCTGAGTCTTCCTCCAGGCTAGCTTTTTTTTTTTTTTTTTTTTTTTTGAATACAGGGTATCACTGTGCAGCAGCCCTGTCTGGCCTGTATTTCCTAGTATACACTAGACTGTCTTGGAACTCACATTCACTTCCTTGCCTACCTAGCATCGGCCTTAAGTGTTAACTTCTTTCTTGATGTTCTAGTCCTCCCCCGCTCCCAATTTTGATGTATACCCTTGGTATTATTCACTGGTGATAGAGAAATGCTGCCTGGTGATCAGGGCCTTCAGCGTGCTAGACAAACACTTGGATGGAGCTATTTTCTCAGGCCTACTCATTAATGCAGTAGCCACCGTCTCAAAGCAACGGTTTTTCCCCTTGCTCCAAGCACCTGCAATTTCTCGGTACTTCAGGTCCTGTGTGTGTGGTGCTGGGAGATGCAGCCAGGCCCTCCAGAATCCTAGATAAGCCAGGCAGCTCAGCTGCTCTGCCACTGTGCTTCGCCTCAGATACCCTGTAAGACCTGGAGTCTCACTGCTCAGGAGCTCAGGATCACGGCCTTCCCAGGAACTCTCACAGACCACAGCTCGATGTAAAAGCAAGAGGTTTATTTCAATTGTAATAGGGCCACCCCTCCAAAGACAGGAGACGACTCCAAACATGCAAAGCACAGGGTTTTTATACCTGAAAATCAGATCACTTTTGCTCTATACATTGATTGGTTACAGCTGGTTGTTTCTCCGAACAGTTCACCCTGCCCTTCAAGAACTATCTGCACCTGGCTTCAATTCAAAGAATCATAGTTGTTTTTCTCATTCCCGGGGGGTCCCTCAACCCCAGGTTTATTGGCTCAAATTTTCTCTTTGTTTGGCAATTACTGTTTTGCTTTGTGGTGGTGGTGGTTTGGGGTTTCTTGTTTTTTGTTGTTTTTTTTTTGTTTGTTATTGTTGTTTTAGTGTTTTGAAATAGAGTTTCTCTCCATTGTTCTGATTGTCCTGGAACTCCATCTGTAGATCAGGCTAGCTTAAGAACTAAGAGATCCACCTGTTTCTACCTCCAAAGTGTTGGGATTAAAGGCATGTGCCCTGCTGCCTGGCTGCAATTATTATCTTGCATGTATAAGCATTTGCCTACATTTTGTCTGTGTGATTGCCTGGTTCCCTCCAGGGCCAGAACAGGAGTTGAATTCCCTGGAACTGGAGCTACAAACAGTTGTGGGCTGTCCTGTGGGTGCTGCAAATCAAATCCAAGCAGACAGTGAACAGCTAAGATCTCTATGGCCCCTATTTTATTTTAGTTTCTTCAAGAAGGTTCTCACTATGTAGCTTTGGCTCTCCTGGAATTCAATATGTAGACCAGGCTAGCCCCAAACTCAGGAGCCTCAATTTGCCTCTGCTTTGTGGGTGCTAGAATTAAATGCATGTGCCACAACACCCAGTTTCACTATCTTATTTTTTTACAGATCTTTTTATCGGGGCAGTGGTAGTACTCACCTTTAATCCCAGCACTCCAGAAGCAGAGGCAGGTGAATCTCTGAGTTTGAGGCCAGCCTGGGCTACAGAGTGAGCTTCAGAGCAGCCAATGCTGTTACATACAGAAACCCTGTCTTGAAGACAGAAGGGGTTTGGGGAGACCCAGATGAAAGAAAGACAGGTATTGTTATATCAATAGAGATCTTGTCATTTAAAAATACGAAAAAATGAATACCGAATGTGGCAGGGTGCCTAGGAATGAATGGATAAGGGATAGGACTGGTATTGATTCTAACATGTACCATGCTAATAGCATAGGTCAGAGTTTAGCTAGAGGTGTCCAATATCAAAATGCCTGGTGCCTCAAATTTGAGAATTACCAGTCATTTGCAAGGAGACTGAAACCAAGCCGCTAAAAGTCTGATCTCAAAATGCATGATGCAAGCCAGGCATGGTGGGACTTACCTTTAATCCCAGCAGTCAGGAGGCAGAGGCAGGTGGATCACTGTGAGTAACGTGCAGACCAAAGAACCTCTGCAAAGTAATGCAGGTCTAATGCACAATGCTGCGGGCAGGGCTGCTCTGGACTTGGCACAGGGAACTGACAAAGATTAGATCAGAGCAGGAAGAGCTCTCCTGAAAACCTTGGCCACTCATCCAAAAAGTACCTATTTCATTGAAAATGTTTATAATTTCCCATCACACACAGCACAATTCAAACAGAAAGGGGTAAACGTAGTGAGAACTTTGGAGTTTTGGTTTCTTCCTTTCTTTTAAAGATTCACTTGTTTATTATGCATACAGTGTTCTGCCTGCATGTACACCAGCAGAGGGCACCAGATCTCACTATAGATGGTTGTGAGCCACCATGTGGTTGCTGGGAATTGAACTCGGGACCTCTGGAGGAGCAGCCAGTGCTCTTAATTAACCTCTGAGTCATCTCTCCAGCCTGAGTTTTGTTTTCTTAAAAATACAAAAACAGGGCTGGAGAGATGACTCAGAGGTTAAGAGCACTGTCTGCTCTTCCAGAGGTCCTGAGTTCAATTCCCAACAACCACATGGTGGCTCACAACCATCTATAATGAGATTCGGTGCCCTCTTCTGTCATGCAGATGTATATGCAAAATAGAACACTCATGTAAAATAAAAAAAAAAAAAACAACACGGAAATATTTAAAAAATATGGTTTCAATTTAATCCCAGGTGTGGAATCCGAGGCTGCTTCACATTGACCACAGCAGAGAGCTATGATTTGCCTCACGCTCTGGCAGGGGTATAATTTTGACAGCAGCAAATAGTTTCCAAAATTGTGTGGCATTTGGAATTCAAGGGACTTTTTAGAGTATATGTAAATGTCAGGGGCCTGGAGAGGCACAGAGGGTTATTGGTTGGTCATTGGTTGTTGTGGGTTGTGGTTTGCTAAGTAGTCATGTGCAAGCAAAACAAATATATATGATATATATCAATTTATATATAATATTAATATTACATTAATTATATATAATAGCAAATAGATATTTATATCTATTTGCTCCCAAATCGGCAGAATTTATTTGGGGATCTCTTTCCTTCCTCTCTATCCTTTTTTTTTCTCTCTTATCTAGTGTTGGGGGGGAAAGGGTAGAAGAGAAGGGGTAGAGAAAGATGAAAGAAAAAAATCCACAATGTAGATAAAAGCAAAACAAAAGTGACTGTACCCAGATGACTTAAAAAAAAAAAAGGTTAATATTTATAGCAGATCTCCATGAGTTTGAGGCCAGTCTGGCCTACAAAGTGAGTCCAGGATAGGCAGGGCTACACAGAGAAACCCTGTGTCGAAAAACCAAAAAAAGAAAAACAAACAAACAAAAATCAAGTCTTTCTTAAAAGCAGGTCTGTGGGGCTATAGAGATGGCTCAGTGGTTAAGAGCACTGGTTGCTCCTCCAGAGAACCAGGGTTTAATTCCCAGAACCCACATGGCAGCTCACAACTGTTTGTAACTCCAATTCAGGGGCTCCAACACCCTCATACAGACAACTATACAAGCAAAACACCAGTGCATATAAAACAAGAATAAACAGTTAAAATAAAATTAAGAAAAAGAAAAAAAAAAGCAAACTCTGTGTTCCTAGCCCACTTTTTATTCCTTACCATGGTGTCCAGAGTCCATTCATGACAGATAAAGTCTTTATTTAAAGTCTTTATTCTTTTCAAATATAAAATCAGGCTCTTCCCAGGTAAGACATAAAGCCCAGGGGAAGAATTCAGGATCACATTGCTAAAGGGTTAGGACTACACTTGCCATCTGCCACTCCCTTAGGTGGAATCAAAGGGCAGAAATTATAGCCTCAATCAAGGTCAAGGTCCCAAACCGGGACCTTAGGAGCTGGAGGACTCCAGCAGGTGGCCAGGAAGTTGAGGTCTGTCAGTGCTTGTCAGTGGGGCGAAGGCTCAGAGAAGCCAGGCGCCCCAGGGGTCCTCGGCGAGCATTGGTGGCCAGTCTTTGCTGTGCCAGGAAGGACTGGGCATGGGCTGGAGCCTGCTCTTCCCCAGCTCGCTGCTCCAAGGCCATGCCCTAGAGAGATGGTA